>NT_176456.1:726029-729812 GCF_000188095.3 Bombus impatiens
CGCACGCGCAACGTCCAGCTCGGTCGCAAATGGAAAACGATACATCGTGGAAACGGACGTGCGTTGCGCTGATTTTCTTGTCGGACTATCGTCTTCTTCGCTCTGATTTTTTATTCGGCCGTGTTTCGTCTAAATATTCATCATGTGCATTTGTTCGTAATTGCTACAGTGTAATTTATAATCAAGCTACAGATAGGAAAGCTGTATGTATTGTGAAATACCTAATCTTAAAGGCTCGAGATACTTTCGAAGAACATTATCTTTTTTTAATGAAATTAGCACATGGAACAACCCAAAATTTTCGAGAGAAAATTTATCTTTATACCTCGTACGATTTGCTGGTTCTGAAAAACAAAACGTAAGTTTACGTAAGACTTTAGTTTCTAAATTTGCGGAGCGCCCTTTATAAAAGTTCGCAGAAATAAATCGAACGCGGGTCAGAGACACGTTGATGCGTGGATCGTGTACCGACAATTGTAATTAATCGAACGAGTCCACCGGAGACGAATGCCACGCAACATTATTAATTTTTTTCAGCGGGAGTCGGCTTCGAGTCCTTAATTTCGGCATGGAGCAGGGCGCACCTTTAACCCATTAATTATCGGAGACACAGCTCGCCTAATGGCTCACATAAAAATCTTACGATGTCCCCGATTAAGGAAGGAAAGTTACGATAACAACGCCGATAAAGGTGCTGGGACGTATATCTGCATGCGCAGGTACGATTACGTTGCTCCTCCCTCGTCGACGTCGTAGTCTCCCGGCCAAATTACTTGGGTACAAATTGATATTTACGGGTTATGTTAATTCGCGTGAAACCGGACCTTTAATAAATTCTGCAATATCAATCTTTCGCCGCGTCGCTTCCTCGCGCGGTCCCGTCCGATTATAATGAAATACTCGAGCGTCCTCTTCGCTATTTTTTCTTCTCGTCTCAAACTGTATATAGGGCTGGACGTGTTTGGATGCCAATTACCGTTCAATTTATTCCACGATTGCTGCTGCTCGCTAAATGAAATTTGGGAACAAGAAATAATGGAACCCTTGAAATTTTATCGAGCATACTTTATTAACCAAGTAAATATTTAAGACCGTATATAAAATATAGAAAGCATTGTTATTACCCATTTAGACATTAATAAATTATCACAAAACAAAACAAAAAGAATCAGTTTATAGGCCAAAATTGGGGGCAGCTGAAGGAAGATATACGATATCGAGTGGACAGAACTGATTTGGCGTATTGCAAATTACGACGTAAAATGTACGGCGATATGTTAGGGAGAAAGTTACCCCAGGAAGAAAATTCGAGCTCCGCGGAAGATCCACCTGTCCCCTGAGAAACGTCAATAAAGATGTTATGGCCATAAACAATTAATTAGGAATCTCCATGCTGCGAAGGAAGCAGGTTCACCTGTCGCATAAAAAAATTGTGTTAAACGCGCATTGGTACCGTAAACAATTAATTAGGAATCCTCAGCTTATAAGAATAAACGAGATAGATGGGAACAATT
Source organism: Bombus impatiens (assembly GCF_000188095.3). Classification (NCBI taxonomy): domain Eukaryota; kingdom Metazoa; phylum Arthropoda; class Insecta; order Hymenoptera; family Apidae; genus Bombus; species Bombus impatiens. Next base: position 727,544 of record NT_176456.1, read on the forward strand.
TCAGGTTTGAACAGAACCACCTGTCGCATCGAAACTTTCGACGAAGATGTTGAATTCTTCATCGTGAGGATCTGGAGGATGAGAGGCATAAAAATTGGCAAATTGTTCCTTCCTTTCATTCGTAGTAATTAGTTCTCCGTTAAATAATTCTATCGTCTTGGGGAAAAAAATCCAGCACCAGGAACATCCGAAAAAGGAATTCAACCACCGCCAAGCTAAACTTCGAGCGAGAAGACGCGAGTAAAGATGAAACGCGAAGAGAAGGGATCGCACGATCGCTCGAGGTATACGTTTCGTAAGCGTTCGTGCAGAGGCCGCGTTACCGAGACCAGCGTCTTTCGATTTTCATTCCGCTTCTTTCCGCTAATCGTGACTGAGAAGTCGTAAAAAATAAGGTCGCTTTACGAGTAGCCGGAGATGGGAGAGCGGATACGTTCGCAGAAGGGCCGTACTCGGCCGTGTCACGGAAGGTGGCGAGTTCATGAAAAATATGCATCACGCGAGCCACCTCTTCCCTTTACCTCCCTCGTGCTTTCTACCGACGTTGCACAGGTGCACACGACCGTTAGAAAATATACGTAGACCCGACGATCGTAAGGCGAACGACCCAAATCTGTCCCGCGTTCCGCGAGACGAACCCGTGTAACCGGAGATTTTAATACCCTTATTACCAGCTACCGTGCTTCTACCTCCAAAATACTTTATTTTCATCCCTCTCGATCTATCCTAGGTATAACTATCCTACCTCGTGAAAATATGGTTATGCGACAAGCTTGGTGCGGTTAGAAACTTCTTTACGATTGTCTCGAACAGTTACCACTACGATGAATTACTTTAAATAATCAGTATATTTTATTTTAATTGTAAATGAAACATTTTTTTTTAATTTTCAGGATGATCGTGACACCAAAGTCGACTTGCGTGCGATCAACTCGCGAACCTATCCCAATCATCGACTATTGAAATCAACCTTCTGGCAATCGTGCGATCTGGATTAATTCCCCTCACGACTTGTCGTTCGCGCATCCAATCGATACCCAAGGAAAATGCAAAGGTCAGCTCGACGCTCGAACCAGCAGGAATTTTCACTCGAACGTTGCTGTCAGGGACGATTCATGAGTCACGATCAACGACACGGATTGCGATGACCTATGGCGTGGCCACGGAGACAGTGGAAGGCCTTCGCGTGAAACCGTGAATCCCGTCGACAACGGTTCTTTTCGCTTCGAGGAAACTCTGGCGATCGTCGCCTATCGATACGCCGTATGTTAATGAACCTGTCAGCCGCGTGATCATCTAGCGCGCACCTCGTCCGTGATCGCGAGATATCGCCATTTGTATGCATGACGCTTTGAGTTTTTCCTCCCGGTGCGACTGCACGATGTGGTTTGCGGCGATTTCTAACTTCGTGACATTTTTAGAAATCTTGTTTGGTTAAACGTGTGCACATTTTGTTTCGCAAGAAATTAATAACGTAGCTTTTTTTTACTTACAATTGGTGGGCGATTCGAGATAATTTGGTTTGGTGCGTATCCTCGCGGAAGAAAACATGGAAATAATTTCGGAATCGTGCAACGGGTATCGGTCGAAGGACGAAAAAGGCGGCACCGTGTCGCCGGCACTGTTTTTGCCCCCATAAACTGGTTCCCGGTCGACCAGGTGGCATGGAAGCCCACCGCCGCCGTAGCCGGTCAAGTTTTACGACTTTTCCAGAATTTTAACGACCACATTGAATGCCTCTTATGAATTTTCTCGGCCGATGTCGTCGAGTATATCGGTCCATTAAAATACAGGGCCTTTAACGGTTCGTTTAAATGCTGATAAACGCACGGAAAGGAATATTAGACGTGGCTTCTCAATGGCCGCTATCTCCGAAACTCGATCGAATTTACTCGGAGAAATCGCCCCACGTTGTTGTTATATTCTCCTCTCATTGAATCTTTTACTCGAAATACACTTTACAACATTTGCTGCAAACGTGATTATGCACGAAATTCCTGAAAGTTATCCTCGAGTTCATGAATAATAATCATCGTTCCACTTCAGCTTTTATGTCATTCACCGCGACATCGTTCGAGTCACAGCGTGAAAAAGTTACGGTGTTCCGGGCGACACACGACCACGAACGAACCCCTGGCGGACACAATGGAACGCGGAGCCACCCTCCGCTCGGTGTTTCGCATAAAAGGCGAAAAACCGAGGGGCACGTCACTCGTGTGAACACGCGTGTCTTGCTGTCCGTGCAGGCCGTGACGCCCGCGCGGATTCC
>NT_176456.1:731090-735719 GCF_000188095.3 Bombus impatiens
ACGGGCGGAAAAATGAAGGGGTGAAAAAAAAAACTACCGGATGAAACGAACAGAGGGACGAAGCGTTGCGCGATATGGAAAAAGCGGTGTGTAATTGAGACCGGATAGAGTGAAACGGGAATCGAGTGGAGGAAGTCTTGGAATGTTAGGGGGAAATGCTGATGGAAAATATTAAACGAGGGATAATTGTTTCCAGGGGTTTTACATTTGATTTGTTACCTGAAAGGGGTGGATGGTGTTCTGCCAGGTTACTTTATGAATAATATAAGTATCTAGAAAACGAAGTAACGAAACAGAAAGATATATTAACAGAGAGAACGAAGAACGAAAACGCAGAATATCGAAATACGAACTGAGGAATCGTCGTATCATTAGTTGATAAAAATAGATAATTCCATGCGCAATCTTTAAATATGTAGTAAGACAGTGATCCAACTATCGGATGATCAAATCCGAAGGGCACGATACGTTTAATCGTGAAAAAAAAAAAGAAGGAAACGCCACAAATCGTCTACGGAGCAAAAAGAAATTCCTCCTGGCGAAGGGGAATGGGACGGCGAAAATGGAGAGAAACGGAGGAAAGAGAGGAAGATGCATGGTCGAGACAACAATGGCGAGGCAGCACGCTTACGCGGCTTCGCACAATGGCAGAGCGCGAGGTACTGTCAAAGTGGTGTCAACTGTCAACCGAGGACCGTTCCGAGGGGTGGCAGAGCGTGGAGACACGGCGCGCGAGATACAAACGACGCGACGCCCCGAGAGACGCGCGACGCGGAGCGTGAACCCGAGGAAACCGCTCGACCGTTTTGCGTGCCATCACTGCCGGAGAAGTTGAACCTTTGAAGTTGGAATATGTGGAGTGTAATGGGATGGAACGGTTCGCGTGTGACAAAGTATCTGCGTATATGGGGGGTCTTGTGAAAATGGATGGGACCACAGCTTTGTAAAACGAATATTGCAACTTCGTTTTATGGAATTCGTAGCGAAAGAGAAAAGTTAAATATCGATCGATCCCTCTGCGAAGTAGCGTAGGAGAAGGAAAAACGATTCACGCAGAAGGAAACGTGATTACAGGACATGTAATCACCGTTGACGAAAGTACGAACGTCGCTGACAGAGACATCGACGACACGCGTGTTCTTCGACATGACGCTAGGCACAGAGACCATCGACGATGTAACGTCGTGTGGATGCATCTCACCGCGTCTGATAATGCATTAACGCCGACGGATCGGAATATTAGCATAGCATACGCCCATCGCATTTGAATTGAGAGGCAGCAGCCCCTCGGCATGGAAGCAGAAGCGAAGAGAAGGCGTCCCAACGTCTCTTTGTCATGCTAATACGAGCCCGGCATCCATCCCCCGGCCGCTCAGAGATGACTCTGCACCGTTTACGCTCAGCGGACGACGACGACGAGCTTCGCTCCCAGAGACAGCGAACCGACCGGCTTCCGGTCGTCCGGAATTTCCTGCGATGAGTTCGCTCCTTTCCTTCCATCTCCTCGGACGCATTTCTGAAAGGTCGCTCCTCTTTGTTGTCGCGCCTCGTCGTGCTTTCCAAGTTTCCCGATGTAAAACTGATGGCTGACTGTTCTCGAAGTGCCGGACTTCTTACTGGTTACATCGTTAAAGTAAACTTTATGCGTTCGTCGAGTTTTTAATTACGAAAAATACGCAGGTTCTCTTGACGGAATTAATATAGACTTAGACGATAAGCAACAAGTGTAACAAAGCGATCGTTTCGTCATACAGACTCGCAATGAAGCCGTATCTTCTACGCCCGGGTCAAGTTCGCTGTTCACTTTCGAAACTTCTGCACGAAACAATGCATCATACGTTACAACTAAACTCGTCTCAGTACGCTCTTCGAAGTTTCGCAACCGAGCACTTTCTCACGACTTCCTGCAACCCCTCTACGTTCAAGTATATTATACTTTTCCAGTTGATATTCATTGCCGTGCATTTACCTATATCACAATGGTTCTACATTTTTCATTGCATCGGTTAACCTTACGGTAACTAAAAGGCTAACCGATATTTTGTATCGGATCTGCGAAAATAATTTATTGCTTTTTAACCCAATAACAACTAAAGTAGAACATTTTCGTTTTCCATTTAGCTCGACATAGCGAAAACGCGATTTACACCGAATCAAATCACCTCGACACCAACGAGCCGATAGAAAAAGCAGTACGGTGAGAGGCGAACCCCTTTCGTGGAGGAGTCGCGAGGCGTCGTGACCCCGTGGTGTCACGTCGACGCTCGCCAGCGCAATTAATGGCGTGTCGATATCGTGGGATAAATGTCTCTGCACTAAGGCATGCATCGGGTGAAACCGATGCTGCGGGCTAAAATGGGTGGATCGCGACCTTACGAGTCGCGTTTCTCGCACTATGCCACGCTTCTCCACATCGAGAATCCTATGGAAAATGTTGCACCTCGCCACGTGAGATTCGTGGAATCGCGAGAAAATACGTGGATTGCTATGAGACATGGTTCTCTACATGGATTAGGCGAACGAGTAGGATAGGTCGGAATATGTCGGAATAATTGAATAGGTCGGAATCGTCCGATTTTGATATGATGGCGTGGTGAATGCATTGGTATTATACTTAGTTGGAACTATGAATATCACAGTAATATAGGTATTACGTATTTCCTAAACCTATAACATGCATTTTAGTTTCCATTATGTCTGTTATTCTAGTAATTATTATGTCGTTTCATAAAATTGCCTAGATAAAGCGTAACCTTTTACTTCGAATGTGGATAATGTAATTTTAATAACAGCGGATATCGATAATGGTTAATTAATAGTTAACGGAAACTTAATCGCTGTATTATTATCCAGATAAGATGTTCTCAATGATTAATGAAATTGAAATATCATATTACAATACTTTTTCCATAAAATAAGTTAGAAGAAACGAAGTCGTAACGAGATATCAATATGGTTTATCGTAAACATAAATTATGTTAATTGTAGAGACGTAACATTGATACAGCGTTTAATAGGACATCTGAGACTATCTACGTTTGAAAAAGCTTGACATCGAGATGAAATTGCGAACATGAAACCACCTCGCGGCTTCCTCATCGAACATCTGATGTCCCATACATAATTAAAAGCCAATTACCGAGCAAGCACGGCCTGCTGGACGCGGCAACTATTTTTACTTTTGAACTTCGTACAGGACAGAATAACAGGACAAGTTTAATCGCCGTCCTCCAGCGATAGCGTTTATTACTCGATGTACTTTAAGTGTAAATTAGAAGTTAAGCAGACGAATGTGGTAATTACTGCTATCGCGTCACATCGCGTTTCGTGTCACATTCGTCAAGCACCCCTCGTGTAATTAATTTGATACGGCACAGTCGTTTCAGATAAATCACAAATCCATATCAGAATTGCCAGTTGCATCGATGAAAAAATGAGAGGCAATTTTTGAATGCCCGGCTGGCTAATGAGAAACGCGTGACACGATCCAAGCTGTAAGTTATGAATCTGTGGGATTAAGCAAGCATAGCGCGTAATTCTTCGCTTCGGATTCGACCCTACTAGCAACAGTAACAATAATTATGGATATGTATAACGAAGCTTCGAAATCTTCGGTGTATCCTTAATTTTATTTTAATTGCAATTCCAAAAGTGAATCGAAGAAAAATCCTAAAAAATTTCCTAAATTATTTGTCGCAAAATATTTCCATCGAATAGTTAAGCAAATTTCTGTAAAAATCAACGGCAGAAATAAGCACTCCGATCGAGCGTGCATTTCATCGAACCTCTTATTCACGCACGCAGAAAGCAAGGCAAGGCATGATCGTAGATGTGCTCGTCCCGATAACTGCGAACAATTAGTTGATGCTGAACGATACGTCGATGATGCATCTATGGTGTCCGACCTTCGACGATCCGCGGGAACGAGTGCGTTAACGATAAGCGGCGCGAGACGAGAAAAAGGAAAGTAATCGATTCCTGGCGCGGGGAAACGGCTACAAGCGTGAACTAGCGCCGATCGAACGACGAGACGAGTTTTTTTTTCTTTTTCCGGGATAATTACACATGCCGCGATGACGCGGTTTCTGTGAGACCTCTTAGACGACTGTGTGAACGCTCGATATATCAGGGACGATGAGGCAAATTAGTCGAGAAATAAAGGAGGAAAAGGGGAGGTTAGCCGTCTCAGGGATCGTGAGAAGATTTCATGGATTTTATATGGAACTTTTTTCCCCAATCGTACGTGTGACTGCATTGTCATTCGGGCGTTAAATCGATATTTCGGTTATACAAAGTACAGAAAGTATTCGCAATAATGGAAAAACAAATGGAAATGTTCTCAAGATATTATCAAATATTAGGATCGAAATTTTTCCCAAATTAAATGCTACCAATCAAATACGTAGGGAATTTAACACCACAGAATCGTCGCTTGTTAGATATATGCCGCATCATTATACTTTCCAGATTCGTTCCTTTCTCTGTTTATATAATTATGTTTCTTAATAAAGTCGCATTATTCTTGAGAGAAGTATTAATTACCATTCGTCATTGGAAGAACACCGCGCGCATTAAATGGCGAGGAATGTCCAAGGCGCGTGAGGCGGCTCAATGAGGAGAGGCTCGCGC
>NT_176456.1:736258-744300 GCF_000188095.3 Bombus impatiens
GCGTCGCGTGTCGAAAGGCGCCGTTGAAAACGCCTGCCAGTCGAAAGGTTAATTAGCAAATAAATAATTATAACGGTGCGAGATTAAATCAGCCGGTCCGTGTCGGCAACCAGTGGAGAACGAAGCTCGTGACCGCGGCAAACGAAGTAACAACCAGCTGCATAAACAATCTATGGGACCGTCGCGTGGGTGTGTCGGTATCGGCGATGTTTGGTGATCCGCGAAGCTCGTGATTTCTTCATTCGCAGACATGTTTGTTAGAATAGAAAACATTCTGTCAGAATTGTTAAAAAGTTTAAGTTGGAAGATTTTTGAAATTTAAAGGACGCTTATATTATTTACTTGAAAAATAAACTGCTGAAATATAAGCATGAGAGTGCAAAACACATTGTATAGGTTACACCTAATTTCGACAAATTGTCGGATCAAAGTCGTCGATTTCGGCATGTCGAATTTTGTTCGTCGAATGTTCTCTTTTGAACCGAAACGAAAACCACTCTCACCGAAATGGCTAATCGTAGCCCAGGGAAGATTCGACACGGTGGTTTCGTGACGTATCGCGAGTGGATCTCGCGACCGGGAGGGCGGTTCGGTCGGCGCGATCGTCGCGCTCCATGGAGAACGCTTTCGAAAGGGCTTTTCCATCGGTGGACGGGTATCGAGGCCGGTTATCTGCCAACGGAGGTGGCCAGCGACGCGGCAAGGGCCTGCTTGTAGAATCAGATAACGCCGAGGACCAGAGACAAAAGGATGCATTAGCCAACCGGCCGCTAATTAACCGATCTTCCATTTTCGAGGATAGGCGTGACTCTTTCACTGCGGCCGATCTTCCTCCTCGGCCACGTAATGACAAATCCCGCATAAATTACGAGCATGCCAAGGACGGACGTGATCGGTCACGCCTTCGCGTCCGCGCTGGCATTCGCCGATCGACCAACCCGATACCTCTCGAACGAGTTACGTAACGCGTCTGGATCGGCGATTATTACTTTTACCGACTTTTCAATGTGATCTTTTTCATGTTTTTAGACATAGTACGGACAAATGGTGTACTATTGTGCATCTTTTAACGATGCGACAGTAGGATCGCGATACTAATTACGCAGCAAAAGATTAGTTCAGCACACTCTAACCCTCTATGGATTTCGGAAACCTCACTTACCTAAAACGATCTCTGCATAATTATTTAAAGTCAATATAGTGAAACCACAATTCCCCCGCGTCAATTTTCCAAATAACTTCTTCGCCCTCTGCTTCATAATATTCGGAACGAACCTTTTAGGTGCAAAGTGTTCGTAACTATCCCTCAACGGTGTTAATTCGTCGCTCGCAGCGTCTCTTACGAGTCGAACGTTGCTAAGGGATCAAATTATGAAATTTCATATTTCGTCTGGTCGCAGGAAGACGTTGAGTATCGCGATCTCGCTTACCTGGAACAGAAACAAACGCAGGGACATTAGAGAGTGGCCGGTGATGCAACGGAGCCGCGTGGGCGGCGGTCCGTGGAAACATTAATCTTTCGCGAAACGCTCGCGGTTAATGAAATCCACGGTCACTTCTGGTGTCAGGGGACGAGTATGGACGACCTACGCGGAGTTACACGCGTTAGCTAACGAGTATCAGCGAGAGAAAGTACGCAATGCTGTACCATTGCACGAGACCGATGCTTGTTTGACAGAGACAATGACGGATCATGGGTCAACACTTTTGTTGCCGCTGTAGTCTTCTAGAAACGAACCACGTGGAAAGGGCATTTTATCCAGCAACGTTGCAACCGACTTTGCCAACGATCAAATGATATCAGCTAGCTGCGATTGCAAACCAGACCGCAAAATATCAAACCTCCACGACGCTTCCTATGCCCTACAACGCGGCGCTTTTAACGCTCTTCAAGTAACAACAAAATAACGAAACTTCCCCCGTCGCTACGCCCTACGAATCGCGTGAATTGAACGAACGAACGAGCCACCCTTGTCTCCCTGGACGATCCTGCGCGTGGCCAGCTACTTATGAAATCGGACCACCCTCGTTTCTCAACCCGTGTCGGGTCGATTGTCGCTGGAAAAAGGGACACTTGTCGCTGTGACACGCGCTGAAATCGTTCCGGCGGTGTGGCCGCGCACAAGTGCCCTCCAGTATACCTGGACAGGTGACATCCCGTGACAGTTTCCGGGTCGACCCTCCATAGAAGGTTCGGGGGCGCACGAAAGCCGATTCGAGTCGAGTCACCGCGGTATTGTGAGCCTCAGGTTGGTGACATCACGTGCACGTCAACGATCCGCAAAAGCGTAACAGGATTAGCCCCGTCTCGGAGATTCCCTGGCCGGGAAGTCGACTGCTTTGTTGCGCCACCACGACACCATCGTGCTCGGGAATGACAGTTCGAAAAGAAGATTACGACCATTCGAGGGATCTATTGTCCACGCCATGTGAGATTCCTTTCGGCTCCACCGACTATCTGCGATTGTGAAAGAGTCCAGAAGGAGTTTCGGTGACTTGAATACGTGTAACTGTTTAGATAGGATTTAGTTTGGAATATAGTGGTAATGAAGGTTCGCTGGTCTTTACGTAGAGATTAATTGTAGATTGAATTAGATCAAATTAGATGGAATATAAGAGAAAAATGTGGTCCTGGTTCTTTCATACTTGTAAATAAAGATAAAGGGAATGAAGAATCGAATAATGCAGCACTGTACCAAAGATAAAATGCCTTTATCCTAAGGCACAGATCGCACGCCAAAACGCATCGCTGTTTTTATATTCCCAGGCACATTCACCTACTGCGAGTTGCTAAATTGTCCGTGATTCGAAACGCAGGTAAAGACTTTTGAAGCGAGAGACACGAGTTGGATGCGGTGCAACGACAAAGATTCATCATCGACCTTTCTAAGCGGATAATTATTTTTCGAGAGCTCTTCGAGAACTTCTCTCCGTCATCGTTTGCTGTTTTTGCGTCGAACATCGTGCTTTCAGTGCCACTCAACCGGGCACGGTTCTTTCGAAACGGCGATTTTTAAAAGAAAGAAATAAGTCGAACGATGTTCTTTACAGTCGATTTCACAGGATGGGTTTCCACAATTTTGGAAGAACGTTTCGACTACGGTATGTCGAAGTTCGAGGCTGACAGACGAATGTAATGAAGGATTAATGCAAAGTTGTATTGTGAAATCGAATAGGATTAATGTATAGTGGAATACGCAAAGCGAGCTAAATTACTTTGCATTCATGCGTTCTGCGTAATTCTAAGATTTAGATATTCGATATCGACTACCTAATAATCAGATCATCTGCAACGCTATTCGATATCAAACTGAAAAGGCTAAAAGAAACGAAAATGGCAACTTTATGATCGTAAACAGTTCACAATCCGCCTATGACCATTACAAAATCCACGCTATCCTCCGTATGCTTTAAATATTATTCCAAACAGAACAGCCATTATCCACCCAAAAACCATCGATCACGACTTCAAGCCCGCAAGAAGCCATAAGAAGGGCAGTGGTTCTCGGTGGATGACCAGCGCGTAATCGCCAAGTTTTTATTCAAGCAGAATGACGAGGCTGTATATCGAAAAAGGAGGACAGAGCGGCAGGCAGGAGAAACGAATCGGCAGAGAGTGATGAAATCGGCCGGGCCAAGCTGCAGCCGGGATGGAGGAAAGAAGGGCCAACAATTAACTTAAACGAAGCGGGAGTGGCGTGACATGTACTTTGTCGCGCACGTCTTCTGACATCAGCCACCGTGGGAGATCAGTCCCGTTGGCTTCTGTCCGTTTCGGTGCACTTTAACGTTGCCTAATGCTGTCTTCGCATGTGAAACGACGAAACGACGTCGCGGACGAAATGGGAACGCGTAAGAAGCGCGTTTCGACGAGATGGATTTTGAAAGATTGATGCTGAGTGATGTCCACGGTATTTCACAAGTACATCGTCGTTCATAAATCACTGGCCATTTTGCTAATTTACACTGCACTTTCGAATTCGATTCAACTTGGAATTCGGCTAATCCGACTTTAGCTAAAATTTCCCTCCGATAAACCTTACACTGTTGTATTTCTATCGTGAAAGATTTCGTTGAAGAAATACGCGAATGTAAATGTAGGTTTTTGTGTACGAAATTACAAACTGCTTTCGAAAATAACACGACAAGCACGAACCGGTCGGAATAAAATGTCGAATGTGATCGGAATTACAAAAGGTTATGACGGTATGAGGTACGTTTAATCCGAACGCGTTATCGGATTATCGAGTTCACCGCGAAAGGGACGGGGAGGCGTTTTCCTGATCGAATCTTTTTCTCTTTCGAATCGACGCCTCTCGTGAAAGAGAAAAGCCACGTCGGCAGATCGCATCTTGGCCGTGACCCCGAAATTTTAAAGCTCCGCTAAAATCTCCGCTGCCCCGTCCCCGTTATCTACGAGACTCGATCAGCCGTGAAAGGATCGAAGGGCACATATTGATTTCGATAATGATCGATCCGACCTTCCTTCGTTCCTACCGCCTCCTTCTCTCCTTGACTTTTCTTCCTTCTTCTTGTCTTAGGACGCGTATCCGTATCGTGACTCAATTTAGATGAATGCGATACGCCACGAGCAGTGGAAGTTCTGTCTTCTTCGATGAATTGTTATTGGGAATCTATGAGAACGCCGAGAATTATGAGGGGTGCTGATAGAAGGAACCGAAAAATTCGATCTTCCAATGAGATTCTATAACGGGGAGCGGAGAAGCACCGCCGGAGATATCGTTCGTTGCATGATTCTTCGTTTTGCTAGTTAGTCATCCAACTTTGGTAGTTAATGGCTACCGATTCAATTTCAAGATACGTACGTCTTCTGTCAGCTAGTGCTCTGATAGAACATGGTTCCCTTAGATTCAATTCGAAATCTAAACGATACTGGTACGATTCGGAAATTGTGTAGATAATACAGTAAAAAATTTAGATTCTAGAAGAATTTAAACAATTCGTTGGAATGCGATTTGTTTAGATTTTGTTCAGAATCTTATGTATACGCGAGAAACGATTGAACACTCGTGGGACTCTATCCTGTCTCCAGAATAGAGAACAAACATCGAATCGAAGGATTGCACAAAAAATTGAATAAAAGAGGGGAAAAAAGACAGCAAGAGGTATTATTGACCAGATCGGGGTTAAACATTCGAAGCTTCGCTTTAATATTTGCCGATCGGCGGTGGGCATAGGATGGAATGGAAATCGCGTCGGGTATTTCGTTTCGTTGCGCGTTTCGTAGCCGCGAATCGATTTCGAATCGAGGGTCGGATGAAAGTCGGGTAGAAATGTAGGTGGAATATTCCAGGCTGTCCCACCCTTGCGAGGATGACGTTAATGGCTGGATAGATGTTCGATATCTCGACCTAGCTCGTTCCGAGTAATGACGAGGCGAACGTTCGATGTTCTGTCATTTACTGCTCCAGTAATTATTAATCCACGTTTACGATTACGCCGATGTTCGATCGGTGTGTCACGCCATCGGTGTTGTTTCAGCCGCGTCTATTGACGGCACGTCGTTATGGAAGAAATGCAGGTCAAACGATGAGAAACATGGTTGCAGTTGTTTCCCTTCAGTCCTTCCTTATTGACAAATCCATGCATATTATATTAGATCGATCTACGGGGTGATTGGTTACTGGTGGTACAAGCGGAAAGGGGTTAATTCTACGCGAAAAAAGAAGTCGAAAATATAGAATAAAACTTTCTTTTTATTTTTTTTTTTTTTTAATTTTTCCATCGAGACAACGATCTACAGTATCGTACGCGTACCGAGCGAAAATTCAAAGTCGATTTTCTCGAAAACAAAGCCTCAAACGAAAAATTATTATTCTATATTTTCGACTTCTTTTTTCGCGTAGAATCACCCCTTTCCGCTTGTACCACCAGTTACCAACCACCCTGTATATCGGGCATACAATGTAGAATATAATTGAAGGATACTATATCTTTACAAAGAAATAGTTTTGAAATTCCGTATATCGTGAATTACTTCCATGTTACAAGTTAGCGTCTTCTTATCTGATTTTTCAATTAAAACTGCTTTTTCATTCGTTTCATTTTAATATTTATATCTTTGCCTTTGACGAAACTTCGACGTTTTCGGATATTTTTAGAGGATACGTCTTTGGATCTGACGCCGGACACCTGAATGCATCGAAATACGCCTCGAGATATAAAAAGCAGCGCGACACAACCCTTCTAAGATAGCGACATCACGCATTTCAATTCGTCTTTGACTGACGCGACGCGCGTCGAAGGTCGACGACGAAAACGATGCGTGGAATGCCAAAGGGATCGTCGAGTCCTGTCTTAATGCGTTCTAAATTACGGCGAATGCTCTTTAATTGATTGACAAAAAGCGCCGGCCGGAAAAAAGCCGCGTTACCTGTCGGACGAAGAGCCGCGTGTGCGAGCAGCTGCTACACCGTGTCATTGCCGCTTTCATTCGTTCCCTTTTGGTTTCATTTCGTTTCGACGCTCGGATGATGATCAGCTACCTGACAAATTGTCCCTTGATGCGGTGCCAGGCCACTCATTTTGATGACATTAGTTGATATACATTGGGTTTTAAACGTAGATAAGGATGTTCTGCTTTAATCGGATTAAAAGGGTTTTGTATATTTTATGATAATTAAGGTGAGTAGGATAGAAATTTGGGGAATATAATGACATAACCGATGATTCGATATATGGCCTATCGCGTTCCTGTCTTATTCCTTTCATGGCAGACAGTAAATATTGTCAACGAAATGCTTTTACAATATTTGCTGACCTCGATTGAAACCATTTCGATATCAGAAATCGATTTCCAAGGATGAAGGAGGGGTAGGAAGAGCGGTAAAGGATTACGGTCTACTTCATCCGAGTGAGAATCAGCAATGCTCGAATAGATGTTTAATACTTTGCCCTGTAGGACCCGAATCTGACCGTTTGAATTTACTCCATACGTTGCTTGGCAATAATCGATTGAAAATTATTTGAAAACTATTCTTTTACTTTACCTACTCAAGCCAGACACGAAATAAAACCCTACCGTGATTAGTAAACAGATGCTCGCATATAATCATGTTCGCCGCAAGACTCGTGATTTGGCGGGATCGCGGCATGGATTAACGAATCTCGAAGGACCTCTGGGCGAACAACAATCGATTATTTCGGGGCTGAGGCTTCGAATCAAATTTCCATCCCTAATTGGTTACCGGTCAAGGGACGGCGCTCGTGGAGGCGATTGGTAAAAAGGATACTATGTCACCGTCCCGCAGTAATTTAAATCTCATTATATTGGTCCGTGGTTTGCGGTTTTCATTCAGTGATTCTCATTATCTTTGTCTTAACGCTTATAATCCTACAGACCAATTTGGCCCGACTTCGGATATACGTTAAGAATCTTTTTCTTCGGTATCGTCGAGCATCGAAAAATAAAAGTATCTTGCCGTAGCGCACACGTGAACATCGCAGATTAATTTTGGTCCATTTCCATCCCTAATAATTCAACGTACCCAAGGGCGAATTTAAGCTTTCGCAGAAATTTAACAAGCTTTTTCGAAAACTGCTTCGTTGCAAATTACATTAGCGTCTTAACGTCTTAAACTTAACTTTTGAAACTTTAAAAACACGAACTTCCTAAAGTAACTTAAAATCCTCTTCATAAATAAAAATAACCGCGTCAAAGTAAGCGGAAGCTCGCAAAACACCGATGGAAAGGATCACACACCTGGCTCACTCTTCAACCTCGTTTTTTTTATTGCCGTGAAAGAGCCTGCGGTCCGTGTGTATCCATTTCGGCGTTATTGGTAATCAACCCGGGAATCACGTATAACGACAATATGAATTATGTTACGCCCGGCCTTGGCGGGGATTACACGAGGAGCAAGCGTCGAAGCATCGTCTCGAGCGGAGCGCCAAGGCAAATCCGAAGCAGAGGGACGAAGAGGAGGAAGAGGTGTTGGACCAATCTTGTGAAATTTCGTGCCGATTGATGTAATTTCCGCGCGACGACCGAGCTCCGTCGCCGCGCCGCACCAGGGCCGCGG
>NT_176456.1:744915-750050 GCF_000188095.3 Bombus impatiens
CGCCGCGCCGCACCAGGGCCGCGGGATTCGTTGAATTCCGATCGTAATGGACGGCAGAGGCTGGCTGGCATCCGGCTCGGTTATTTAAATTACGGGACGTTACGGGTTTTTAACGATCCACGGCGATGAATTCGTTCGCGTGGATGCCCCGACCGCGGGGACGTGAAATTCCTCGTCGAGGGAGCGCGGATTATCCGAAAAATCGCGCTCAACGGGAAACGGTACTGCGATGTGTTAATTAGTAGAACGATTATAGCGTGCGCAAGCGAATTTCGTGTTTGTTTTGTCGTGTTGTTTGGAATGGAAGAAGATGGAATGCGTTCTGTGAACACCGGCGATGAACCTGCTTCAGCGATAATAGTCATAGAAACGTTACGTTATTTGATTTTAATTTAGTAGTTTATTATCGATAGAGAAACGATCGGGATCAAGATACGAAATAAACGCAGAGAGCGCGATAAAAAGTTCTGTCGCATGGAGAAATAATTTGCTAGAGAAAGTTAGTCGTTCTTTGGTCAAATTTACGTATAACGACGCAGATTATAGACCCAGTTCATAGACGTAATTGTGGTCTATACTTATAACGAGTATCTAAATTCTATTTCAACCTAATCCACTTCTGTAGCTGTTATAAATGGAACTCTACTATAATATAACAGAGTCTCGTTTAAGTTAAAGAAATGGAAGAATCGTGCAAGTAACGTTACATTCGTCGTACTTATGGTTTAACGATGCAAATCAGACTTCGCTTCGTACGGCAGAAATACACTGAAATTTGCCTGACACGTTCGATGCTCGCGCAATCCCAACTCTCTAAATCCGAACTGTTCGACATCGCCAACCAACCAACCAACGGATCACCGTTGAAAAAAAAAAAGAAGAAAATACGAAAAAAAAGAGCTAGTAAATTGCCACGAGCGAATGGCAATCGGTTGAACGGTCAGAAGTCACTCGGTGATCCGGGGATCTGGCATCTGCATTTGGCAAATGAAAACTTAACGAGATTCGCTGGAAAATTGTTGCTCCAGTATGCGAGATCTCGTCTCTCCCCATGGACAGCGTTCTTCAAAGTGACACGTGCCATCCACCCCCTCCAGCTCGTCGTCTCCGTTCCTCCATCCCCTTTTTGCACTCCCTTTTCGTCCCCGTGTACACGCAACCCTCTTGTCCAGCCACTTTTGACATCGGCTACATTTTCGCTGGAACAACAGACCCGAGGCATTTTCGATCTCGATTACGGCGTCGCGAACCCCGCGGGCCATCTCTGTTGCCAATCAACAGAGGCATTCCCGCGTAATTGGTTTTTACGTAATGCTAAGCAGCCGGGAATTGCGCGCGAGCGTGGATTTGTTTTCCGTCAGGGTGAGCCCACGATATTTCGATCAAAGCCTCGATCTGAAATTAATTAAATACCGGCTACTGCTCGACAGGGCGGCTTCTTTACTTTCTCTCCTTTTTTTTTCACCCACCCCTGTCTGATTTTGTTAATACCATTGTTGAAGACGGAAGTTGGAGAAACAGAATTTTGAGAAGTTATTCGGTACGTGTAGAGTGGAATGTTGATCGAACGAGAGAGAAACGAAAGGCTGAAGTAGATTGCATCTGCAAGTAGATTGAACGATGCACTGATCTGACGAAATGGAATATTGATTTGAAGGTGAAGCAACGAATTGGAAAATGTTAGAAATTACAACCTGATTGGCGATAATATATCGATATCTTACGTACACCTATTTCGTGATCGATTATATAACAGAAAGGAAAATTATCGAATAAAAATTACAAGCGAAAGATTAAAAATATCGAAAGTTATAATTCACAAAAGTGCTGTATCACGAACATCTTCGTATAAACATATCGTAGAAGCGGAAAAATTCGATACTTTGGGAAAAAATCCTCCAACGAAAAAGATCAAGTGCACACTGCGAATATCTAAATCATTGGAAGTGAGGTAGAGAAAAAGGGAGAAAAAAATGGTGAAAGGGTCCCGATAAAATTCCATTGTGTCGTTGAGAAGCGTTTAAGCCTCTTGGTTCTTTCCCTTTTACCCTCGATTCTTCTCTCCTTCCAGGCACGGCAACCCCTCTTGTCGCTTGTTGTCGCAAGCCTTTATTAGCCACGCCACCCCCAGTCAGGCACAAGGGTGACTTTTTTATTTCCCCACGACTTGACATCCGTCGATCTCCGTTTCGCATCTACCACTTGTTGCTCCCGTGTCCCGATGTTCCTTGTCGCGACACCGACCGCCCCTGCTTTTCTTTCCTATCCACCCCCTGTTCTTTCCTGCGATCCCTCCGCTAATGCGGAATAATATTGTATCTGCAAACCTGTCGCTCCGCGACGTTTTTATTTACCTTTCGAATTAACCTGCTGCTGACCGTTGCAACTCCACCATGTAATTTCGTTTGAATACCCAATTGATTCTATCTGTTGTGTAGCGGCACATGAGCTAGAGGACAATTCCAGCCACGTTGTTGTAATATTATTATTATTGTGATTGTATACAGGGTGGTTGGTAACTGGTGGTACAAGCGGAAAGGGGGTGATTCTACGCGAAAAAAGAAGTCGAAAATATAGAATAAAAATTTTTCCTTTGAGGCTTTGTTTTCAAGAAAATCGACTTTGAATTTTTTACAGCAAGATCCGTTATAACGTATCGCACGCGTACCGAGCGAAAATTCAAAGTCGATTTTCTTGAAAACAAAGCCTCAAAGGAAAAATTTTTATTCTATATTTTCGACTTCTTTTTTCGCGTAGAATCACCCCCTTTCCGCTTGTACCACCAGTTACCAACCACCCTGTATACAATCACAATAATAATAATATTACAACAACGTGGCTGGAATTGTCCTCTAGCTCATGTGCCGCTACACAACAGATAGAATCAATTGGGTATTCAAACGAAATTACATGGTGGAGTTGCAACGGTCAGCAGCAGGTTAATTCGAAAGGTAAATAAAAACGTCGCGGAGCGACAGGTTTGCAGATACAATATTATTCCGCATTAGCGGAGGGATCGCAGGAAAGAACAGGGGGTGGATAGGAAAGAAAAGCAGGGGCGGTCGGTGTCGCGACAAGGAACATCGGGACACGGGAGCAACAAGTGGTAGATGCGAAACGGAGATCGACGGATGTCAAGTCGTGGGGAAATAAAAAAGTCACCCTTGTGCCTGACTGGGGGTGGCGTGGCTAATAAAGGCTTGCGACAACAAGCGACAAGAGGGGTTGCCGTGTCCATCCTGTATATCGTAAGATGACCAGTTTTTACCCGATTTATACACAGTCTTTAGCGAATCAGTTAGTACCAAATGAACATTCTCTGTATTCATTAATTATTTATTAATTATTTTTGAATACACTAGACGGTTTTAACATCGAGTTATCTCGTCATTTAAATCAACCAACCAACCACCCTCCACAGTTGTATCTTCAACGTGATTACGGCTTTTGCGACGTTGGACAAGCGAATCTTTGAAGACAAAATTCCTACTTAATTCATTACACAGTAACTATGACGTATCGTTCTCTTCTAATGAAGCCTAACTACATTTTCTAACGCGACACCAATATTTTACTCGCATTCAGGATATATTAAAATAATTCCTGAAGAGAAAACTAATTTCTCTGTGATTTTTTTCTTTTCATCAACGTCAGAAGCAAAGTTGCACCTTCTATTAACAGCCAAAATATCTTCGAACAGCGTAAAACCGTCGATTCTAATTATCGTCTATTCGCGCATCGATCTTCGTTGAAATTCAAATCGTGACGTCGATTTGAATCATCGTACAGCGAAAGAAGATCCCTGCGCTTCGATGACTCGAACTGAAAATCTCGCGATCAAATGCGAGAAACGCACGTTTCGACCAGGAGGACAGATATCGCAGATTCGAGGGAGCTGGCACAAAGCAAGCGTGGAAGCGTTTGCGGAAGGGCTGTGTTGCGCTTCCGGCGGTGATGCAGGGAGGCAGAGGGTATGTCTACAGACGCACAAAGTATGCGGCCTAAACGTAAACGGAGTTCGGACGAAGCAACCCCCGCGGCGTGACCCCTGTGATCGGCGTTCCGTGTAATCGGCAAGTATGCAGATGATTAAATTTGCAACATCATCGCGGCAGCCCTAAAAGCGGCCAAAAGGCCGCGGAGGACCGACGGGATTCGCGATACTCGCCCGCCTTGCTTTTGCCAAAGTTGGGCCGCGGTTCGCCAAGGGAACGCCTTCCGCTTCTGCGAGGTTTAAGATTGCCGCGCGTCGACTCGGACGTAGCTCGTCAAAAGGAGGGGTTGTTTTGGGAAAAATGAGTCAACGAACGATTTGGTAATCGTACGACATGATAGATGAGAAAAGGGATTGATTTGGAGATTGATGGAGTGGATTTTTTGAGTTCGTTGGAGAACGGTATTGTTGTATAAACCATAAACGTTTGAAAGCGGACCCTCGTATATGAAAATCATTTCCTAGCCCATCAAACTATCTGAGATTCGTCCAGACGCCACTTGTACCGAAAACTGCCTAACAATACACCATCAGCAACTAACCCTCGGCAAACAGAAGGATCTAACAAGCAGAAGAAGTTCTTCTGATACTACCACCCAGTTCCATAAGTTGCAACAATTCCATCCATAGAATTCACCCACGTTCCAACCCCTCTTCTAAACGAAAAAAAACATCTAAAATTCGCGTGCATTAGTCTGGAATGCCGGAGAGGCAGCGATGGTACTCAAAATGAAACTAGGCCGCCAAAAACGCGCACCCCCTAATACCTAGGTTGCGAGGTTTCCTCGCGTCGAACTCCATCATCCTCAAGACTTTTCCGATCCATATTCCGCCGGTCTCTTTGTCCATGCGTCATATGGAATTCCAGAGACACGTTGCGCATCGACCGAGAAAATATGATATTCTTTAACCCACAGAGACCCTGCTAGTCCTCCGGTTCCGCCAGTACCTAGTTGAGGCGGGGTGAGGCGGAAAAAATAAAAGGAAAGAACAGCCTAGTTTCACGGAGCTTCGTACACGCTCTGTCTGTCCCCATTGTCGGGACGCTTTTTTCACTCGCGGACACACGGCCAGGTAACGTCGCGTTCAATGGCCGACCAATCACAATATTTTTGACGAGTTATGTCGGCGCATAATGGTC
>NT_176456.1:750960-762359 GCF_000188095.3 Bombus impatiens
GGCCCGTGAGTTATGAGGGAAACGCGCGCGATATTAATATTTTGTATCATCCTTGCGAGCCGCCTGCCATCGGGCCGATGCAACCGCCCCAGGACCCTCGTCCTCCCCGTTCCCTGGTCTTTTGTCGTTCGCTCTAGGCCCTACAGATTGGGTGCTCTCTTCAGCTTTCGCCGGGAGTTGAGTTTCGCGTGGGGAACCTTCTCGAGGTGATCTTTTCTGACACGCTGTTTGCGCGGTTTTAGAGATCCTTCTGAATGGGAAGGTTTTCGTTTATTGAATGGATAATGGCGCAGAGTTCACGATATTCTATGTTCGTTACGAAAAAATCATAGTATCTAAATTGTAAGAGATTCACAGCTGTAGTAAATTACCATTTTGACAAGTTATGGTTAATGTGATTCGAAAATCCCAGAATAGGTTCCTACGCTAATGTTGACGTCGTCAGTCACTCGCACGCGAAAGTTGCGCAAATCTGTCCGAAACTTGAAAAGCGAAGGACAGGAAGGGATAAGGGAGGGATACGATTCCCCGAACGATTACATTCTCCAGGAAGCCCGGAGCGAGACGCGCAGTTCACATGGCATTGTTCGACAGGATGTTGAAGCATCATCTAAACTAATTGTTGACAGTCGGACAATGGCGAGCCGATAATAATAACTTGCCTGCTGAGAGGCGTATTGTGTCCCAACTTGGCATCTTTACCTGAATTCTGGATCCGCAGGACCAAGGCGAACGCCAAACCCAAGTCCTTGGTCCCTCGATTGCGACATACGTCGATTTGGCATTTTGCGTAATCGTTTCGCCAAAACGGAAGGAATAAACCGTTGTGGAACAAATAGAACGCGCGTAACAACGAGTTAGAAGATATTTCTGATATAGGACCGAAATAAAGTTATAGCACACGTAGAAAATATGTATCACGTTGCAGGTAAAATATCCAATCAAGAAACCGACGAATCGACTCCATCGGTAACCTCGAACCTCTCCTCGATTTATACTGAAAAACCAACAGCGTACCTTTCTTTGCCAAACTCCGCCATTCGCAATTAACTAACCGCAAAATTAAATTGAACAAACCATGCAGCGTCCCGTGAGTCTCCCACGGCCCGATTCCACGAGTAGCATTCAACTCTCCCTTCGTCGACAAAAACCGTGTCCCCAAATCAACGATCAGATCTCGAACGGCTCTCGAGCCTTCGCGCCAAACTCGACAAAACAACGTCGATTTCCTCCGGGACGGATGGTCACG
The DNA here is from genome assembly GCF_000188095.3 of Bombus impatiens. Taxonomy (NCBI): domain Eukaryota; kingdom Metazoa; phylum Arthropoda; class Insecta; order Hymenoptera; family Apidae; genus Bombus; species Bombus impatiens. Next base: position 752,210 of record NT_176456.1, read on the forward strand.
CCGGTACCTTTTTCCACGCGATGACAACGAACTTTCCACGCAAAAACAATGCACGATGATGACTCTACCATCGTAGGAAACCGCATCTTACCCGATCCACCCGCTTCTCCTCTTCGTTCAACCTTCCTTTCTTTTCCTTCGAACCTGTGCAGCGAGTAACAAAGAAACAGAGAAGACGCACGAGGGGGTGGCGAAGCACGGAGGAAGAATATCGAAGGTGCGACCGTGCCCCGCCCTCCAACGTGTTCGCCACGAAAGGAAATTACGGGCTAAACAGCACTTTCACTGGCCCGGTTATTTGTATTATTTCTGACACCCTGGGTGCCATTGTTTCCGCCGCGATCCTAATGACCAACACGCTGGCCACAAATCGGCAAAACGAGCCGATAATTGCGGCTTTCGTTATTTTTCCGGGCTGGACTGGCCCTGTTCGACCCGTGAAAACGCGCATCGTCATCGCATTCCCAATTTGTATCGATTGGATTCCGAGTTCTTACTTCACCGCCTGCTACTCTGCTTCTTCGCCAAGGTCCTTCTGTCGGGATCGGAGTCGAGGTCCCTTCTTCTGCTTCTTTGCGTTTCTTTCGTCCGTTCTTCGACCGGATCCTCCGTTACGGGGGACTAGCTCCAGATATCCGAGATAGTTCGGCTGGATCGAAGGTGATTCGCAACGGGACGGAACGTCGCACTTTGTCGCGAAACCGTCAACGTTCTCAACGCGTTTTCGTCTTGGAGCAGCCAGTGCCTGCTTCGTAAGTTGAGCTTTTTCTTGCTTCCGATTGTCGAATTGAAAATCGTACCGGTATAAGGTCAGATTTTGTGAATTTTGAGTTAGTCGCGTATTTGAACTTTTAAAGACAACATTCTATCGAGTATCGTAAAAGTTGCATGATTAAGTTACAGCTTTGATTTATATCGCGATACGTTTTCACGGCTTGGGCAGATATTCTGGAATTTTTACAACGGTAAACGCAACTGCTATTTTATAGCAGTGGAAAAACAGCGATGGAGTGACACTGTTGCGTAAGCGCCACGTAAAAAAAGTCCTCCAACTATTCCAAGAATTAAACAAAAAGGAATACGCTGATTGTCTATCTCGTTCGTATCTTGTCCGAAGATAATTAGCGTGTTCAGGCGAATCCCGATTTATCCTCCATTTTATCGACCCCCTCTGCCACAATTTAACTTCTCGCGTAACATATGTTCTGCGGAGCCTAGATAGGCGTGTGGATTCGCGTGCACACGCTGTCAATCGTCGGAACGACCGTCTACGTCGAACGAAAAAGCAAGAGGTAAGAGGAAACGCCTTGCGACCATTGTTCAATTGGGAACAAAGACAGTGCCGGATATAGATGGTACAAACTAGAAAACGTTCATGACGCAATTTCATAGACGGACGGTTAATTTGCGACGATGGAAATGCGACACGTGGAAACGAAGAACCTCGAGCTCTTGTTTCCAGTTTTTCTTTTATCTTCTATAGTTCCTCTTTACTTGTCTGGCCATCTGTTTAAACCAACCGCTTCGTTCGAAACACGTTAATTCGTGTTTTCGTTAAGGAAGATCATTTTCTACTCTTCTGAAGAGATGAATAAAACTGTAGCTACAGCGATCGCGGTAAACGCTCGTCTCTCGTGCATGGGTCGGCCACCGGTTGAAAAGTGGAACGAAATAATTTAGCGGCGACGCGACGTGCTCACCTCCAGCAGAAACCCCGTACCACAGGAGAAGAAAAAGAAAGAAAAAGGAAGGCCGTAGCACGAAGAACGGTGCACGGGCAAAATCGTCGGAAATGGCAAGAATGCAAGACCCATGGTTTTTGCGACGTCTCAAAGCATCGCGTAGCGTTGGGCTTTCGACGAAATTACCGAGCTCCGGGTGACACCGCGTCGCGTAATGGCCGGTTCGCGTTACATTCCTGCACGCAAGCCCGCCAGGCGACATTTTGCCTAACGACAGGTTTTGTCGTGTACAGCCAGTCCACCACGAGGACGACAAAGTTTCGTGTCAAGGAAGATTCGTGTCGGGCACGCTCGCGATTACGCGATACCCGCCTTTTTAATAAATCGAAACACCACCCCTGGTCACGTTCGAATCGTACGGCAAACAGGTATTACGCGTCCGTCGAGACAGCTGCCGTTTTCTCTGGCGAGGCCTTGAACCCGCCTCCTGCTGATCTTTCTACCTCCGAAAACGAAAGCGGAATTTAATATCGGCCCTGCTGCAGGACGGAAACCGCGGAACGCGGTAGACACGCTGCAGGCTATGTAAAACGAGCTGAGAACGCATGTATGGAAATTGAATGATACAGTAGTGATCGGTAGCTGGGAATTATTGTTCGTTTATGCAAGCGCATCAGGGAGCTGGATGAGCAATTGGGTGCTGGAATGAGTTGTTGCTTCGACTCGCTTATTTTTACGTACTTAGAGCTACGTGGTAGTCGTCGGTTCTCGATTTGCCAACGTAACCAATGATTGGAACTTAATTTTAGCCTGCGAGGATTTTTGGAATTAGAGTTTAGTCGAAGAGGATGCTGGTAATGCGAAACTAAAACGTATCGGGTTATTCGAAACGCTAGTAGGCAGGTTTCAAGTAATTTCGAAGATTATGTACTTCCATGGAATTAAGATATTCGAGCAATATTCTTTAATGGCGATAAAGCGAAAGTGTAGAAACATCGTGCGGAACGAAACAAACGTTAAAACGATTTAACTACGTGATTCGTTAAAAACAATTTAACGTGATAAAACGCGATTAAAAGAATGTTCACACATATTTCAAGAACGTCGGTTACGTTTATTTTACAGCTATAATAACACTGTTCTCCGATGACCACCCGTACACCATCGTCGTTGAGTTCATTCCTCATTGAGTTCACTCCACTGAAATACTCACTTCCTGCTAGTAGTTTTCTAAGAGTACCATTTATCACTATGCGCATGTTTTATTTCACAGTGCTGCATTCCTATGCGGCATTACTGATTTAATGACTAACACAAGAACCGAAGCAATTTTCTCGCTATTTAATAGCCGAGTATGTACATACGAAGATTACGGGCTAATGGAGTTAGGTGGCATAAGCGGCAGCTAGTGTTCATCCGAAATCAATTGGCTGTTCAAGGCCATTTTCCCCACCATCAACGAAATTATAAATAATCTCCAATTTAGAAGGATAGAAATGACAAAATTTGCGTTACGCCTTCTTAATATCAATGTAGTATACTTTTTAATTATATGACAAAGTTATAAATTTCATTTCATCGACGTGTCAACTCTGGTCTAATATTAAGTGCAAAGATCTGAGTGAAAGAACTCGTCTTGCCACTCCTTGACAACATCACAGAACGCGAAATTTGATGAACGCAACAATACGATCCACGGAATATTAAACATCATTTTCAATACGCACGAAGTGTATTTCGACGTGGCATTTCGAGCGACAGTCGACACAGAGATAGACATGGGTGGTCGAGAGCGGCGACCGACTTCAAGGAAGTGTCTCTGGACGCTGTCAACTTGGTTACCTATGAGAAAATCGAGCGAGAAAGCGGTTGTCACTGACTGTCAGTCGCGTAATCGCGCGGCGCGAAGCGAAAATAGTCGCGGCGTGACCAGGCCGACGCCTGCACGGTCCCCGCGACAGATGTTTCGCGTCCCAGCGACACTCTTGTATTTCTGTCTCACCCAGTATAAACAAGCCCGAGCCGACGATCGCCGTCCCGGAATAAACGACCGCGTGCTCCGGACTGAGAGTTCGTCGATCGACGATCGATACCCAGGAATTTGCCAGCTTTTCGCCTTTTCAAACTATTCTATAGATAAAGAGATTCGTTAGGTTGCTTTTTTAAACGAAAGATATTCATTAAGTGAATTTTCTCAAATATTCATCCGGGCACGTGCGTAGATGTGACATTCGTTTTAAAATTCGATCGTTACGTAAGATCGTCTTCTGCTGCTGTTTACTTCTTCGAAGTAAATTTAGTGCAGATGACACGTAATATCCGATCCAATAGTGTAACAAGTAACTCATCGTACGAGACTTTTCATAGTTTATTGTAAAATATATTTCGCAATGTTCTGTATATGTATATACCATAAATCACTTCGCTTCGTTTCCTCGATAAGAGCATAGTTTATGAAAAATTCGTGCTGGCATTTAGAACGATAACGACCAAACGTTGGATCTCTAGACTCGTACAGAACACCACAGAAACAGCACTAACAGAATGACTCGTCATTATCGTTGCAAACAAATTACTACAAATTACCAACGAGAAATCTTCTTATCGAATTTATATATTTTACTTGAAGAAATATGAAGAGAATATCACGAGTATATTTGTAAACTTTTACACCTTCAACCTCCCATAAACGCATAACCATCTAGCAAGCTAAGTAATGGCAAGTCAAAACACATCGGAAATCGAACGACGAACGAACAGTTACCACGACGTTGTTTAACAGTGTTTCGATTCCAGTTACTTTATACCGTCGTACCGACGATAGGATCGCGACGTTCGTTCAATGAGCCGGTTTTTTTCGTCGGATTCGGAAAACGACGAAGGCGGCGGCGGATGCAGATGGAGCCGGTTACGCCGGCTGTAATTAACAAGGCTGGCTTTGTGGTGTTTTGTCGCCGGCCGCGACACGCCGTGACGAGGGTGGAATTTCTACGTCCATCGCCGGGGTCGCCAGACTATAAAACGTTCTTTGTGTCCGCGATGGAAGCGGTTCAACCGAGCTGCCACCAATGCGGTCCAATGTAAACATTCTCGTTCCGAGGAGTCCTCGAGGAGAGATCTTCGCGCTGCACAGGATTACAAGACGCCGCGTGTAAACCGGCCCACGAGATCCACGTCTTTCGACCTCGTGTGTGTGACGTTCGTTGCATTTGCTGGGATAGAATGACTCGTGCTTCGCCTGTTCTCTACCGATCTGTGACTCTGGTCTGATGTCACTCGCGTGCAACCTCAATGGAGCGATGAGTTAGTTTAATCGACTGGTTTTATCTATGTTCTAAGAATGTTTTTGTATGCTCGTTCCATATAATACATCGTGCATCCAAATCCTACAAGAAATTTACATCTTTCGACATCTGTGAACATACTGGAATAACTGTTACAGGAAGATATCAGGCAACATTTTGATAACACGCTACAACGTAAGCTTCGTAAGTCACCACCTAGTGACTGCACGTGTAAATCTTTATTCTTACAACTTGCAAAGCAAATAAAAACTTCGATTCGAAACACAAGTTCCTTTGCCATCGATCTATCCCCAAAAACAAACTCCAATTTCCTCCTTGGAATGCTCACCCTATCCTCGTCTTATTCGTCGAGACAGCTCCGAAAGCCGATAAATTTATGCACGAACTGGCCGGAGACAGCGTGTTTGCCTCCGAGGAGGCCGGCTGCCAGTCGAGTGTCATTATAATTCGTGTTCTCAGCTCGTGTTCCCTTGGTCCGCGCTCTCCAGCATTGTAATATCAATGACACGGAAATAGAGTCCTCGAGAGGTGCCGCTGAAGGGAATGCACGCTTACCGCGCCACCTATCGCCCTTTCTTTGGCCACTATGTATCGGTAAAAGAAAGACGAGGAGAGGCGATAGCGTCCGGCCTCTCGGAAATATCCACTTTCGAGGGCGGGCGTCTCGAATCGAGCCTCCCGTCAAGAATCATTTGTAATTTGTTTTTTCGAGCTCCTCCCGGCTCATCGTGCACCGTAGCCGTGAGTTTGTGTACTTACCGATGACACAGAAATAGATGTTGAGGGTGCTGTGCGTCCGTTCTATGAGACGATATAACGTAAACATTGGAGAAAGAGAGAGAGAGAGAGAGAGAGAGAGAGAGAGAGAGAGAGAGAGAGAGAGAGAGAGAGAGAGAGAGAGAGAGAGAGAGAGAGAGAGAGAGAGAGAGAGAGAGAGAGAGAGAGAGAGAGAGAGAGAGAGAGAGAGAGAGAGAGAGAGAGAGAGAGAGAGAGAGAGAGAGAGAGAGAGAGAGAGAGAGAGAGAGAGAGAGAGAGAGAGAGAGAGAGAGAGAGAGAGAGAGAGAGAGAGAGAGAGAGAGAGAGAGAGAGAGAGAGAGGACTCGCTGCTAGCGCGTTTAACTATAATCTAATCATAGAGAGTTTCGAAACGATTATTCCAACGCACCGTTGTTCGATCATACGAACATCTTTTCCTTTAGGCAGGAAGCGAGGAAGCTGTGAAGACGGAAGAAACGCTCGCCGCGGACAGTTTTATACACGATGGCGACGAGTCGATGCGGTATACACGGTCGATCGACAGCGTGTAAATGCCACCTGGAACGCTTGTTTGAAGTTTCTCGTGGTTGCAGGGTTTTTTGTAAACCGTCGATGCCGGGTTTCTGGAATATACGAGAGCGTAGGTGGAACCGAAGAGAAAAGTTTGAAGTTACGAATCTGGGATACCTCGTGTCGTTGATGTTTCGATTACGAGGTGTTGGGAGTATTATTTTTTGAGATTCTGCGCAGATGTATAAAAGTTCAATCGATTTTCTTAAAGTCAATTCTTTCTTCTTCGAACTATCTCTTAATAGGAATTGACAACGGACATGACTTCTTGGTCTTGTACGCTTTGCATAACGTTATTAATTAACACGTATTACAGGACATCTTTGTAAATCAAAGTCAACCAACCGCCTGTGTTTCCAACGCATCCTCGTCTCACGCCCCCGCGACCATTCTAAAGTAAATCGACCGAAGGATTTCGCAACTTCGTGGTCCCATTCTACGACGTAAGAGGAAGAACAGCACGGAAGATGGTGAAGGCGAACGAGAGCGGCGTGTGTTACGATGAAGACCTCGTTCCCGGTGCGGTAATTATTAGGATCGCGGGCCGGCCACCCGCGGCGTCCAACACGAATTCTGAAAGCTGATCGGCGTATACGTCTCTCGGAATATGGGTGGTACCGGGCGAAAAAGCGGGTCGGAGGGAGGCAAGGTCGGCGGCATGGCTTTACCCCGCTTAGAGACAATACGACCCCCGCGGCGACGATCTATATAAATCGTTTTCCGACCCGGCGCGGCGTGGCGACTCGTTTTGCGGCCGCGTGACAACCATCCACGAGACCCACCGCCTATTTGATCGGGGGATAGTGGCACGATTTCTCCTGTTGGTGATGCTACACGCGAGTTCTCGTGAAACAGCATCGGAATACTTTATTACGACCACAGGTACAGGGTTCGTATCTTCACTGGTCGACCGCTTCGATTAACGGCTTTCTCTCCTCTTTGTCGTTATATCCTTCGATGTCGCAGGGTTAGTTTCAGGAATAGTTTGAAACAAATTTCTAGAAACCACAGCACACGACACGCTTTTCTCGATAATGGAAGCACACGTATCGGACCTACCACCCAAACTATCATTAAAGACCGAAGGAGAAAACCCTAGCTAACGTCCAGAACAAATTCCTCACCCTGTTAGTCCCACCCTCGCAAGACTAAACGAAAGAAGACTACGCGATAGAAGATAATTCATCGTCCTGACTGGGAAAGAGCGTCCCGACTCGGTTCTATGATCGAAGGGACGGCAGGTCGATTTCTCGAAACGAATAAAACCGGGCATTGAAAATCGGCTGAATTGCGGCGGTGCAAAGGGAGAACGCAGAGAGAGAAAGAGAGAGAGAGAGAGAGAGCCGGTAGCCATTTGTCAGGCGACTGCGAGCTACCCTCGACCACGCGGCGTCCCCTTCGGTGTTGGGGCTGGCGACGATTAAAAGACAAAGGCTTCTCGCCGCGGTTCTTTTCGCTTCTCTCTCGTTTCGTCGGTCCATTCAGCCATAGAAAAGGTCGAGCGCCGGTTTTGTCTCCGCGTAGACAATGCTCGACCCGTTGCTCGTTTCCAGCTTGCACAATGTTTCAACAGTGTTTCCAAACACCAACACCAGCCACCCTCACCGCAGACGCGATTAACCGTCTCGATATTTGCACGGCTCCGGTACGCCTTTGTCGTTTCGTTGGAGAACCGGGGGCGTTGCGTGATTGACCGCTTCGTTCTTCACTCGAGATCCTTGTTTTATAAATGTGTATTGTAACTCTCGACGCGAAGAACGATAGTGGAATGACGCGCACGTTCCTGACGACATTCGGTCTGTGTCGAATATATCGTTTTCTTAGAAACAAAATATCGGAATCTAAATTGATTTGCTTTAAATGGCTCGTATTTCGCGAGATAGCGATAATTTTCGAGCTAGAAGCATCGTAATTGGTTTCGCAAGCGTCGGTAGTGTTTTTTCGCGTTTCACGCGATGACCCCAAGGGCGGTTCGTAACGGGACAGTCAGCGTACGGCAGCGAGTTGGAAACCGGCGAGATTAATCTAAATAGCCCGCAAAAGGCAAAAGAAAACTACCGTGGAGGAATTATTAGAATAATGGCCAGCCGAGGGGAAGGCGAACGCGGAGGAGGGCGCGCCGTTCTTCGTCGGTCAGGCTATGGTAATGCGAGAGAGAGACACGGGAGAAGACCTGCTTGCACGGATACACCGGGATAAGCGTTCCAGAAGATGGCGCCTGCGGCTCTTGGACCCTGCCAGTACGGTCTGCACCAAAAGGGACCTCGCCACCTGCGAGACGGAAACCCACCAACTATGGACATTCTCTGGAAACGGTTCTTCCTGATGGTTGTTTAATATGTGTATTTTATCGTGAAAGTTTAATGGAATCGAAACGGTTTGTAGTTGCCTTGAGATAACATCGCTAACGTTAATAAACTTCAACACGCCAACGATACTTGCAATTTCTTAAATTTTGGCTCCAATTTGTGACATAATAGCGTAATTCTATGTGAACTAATTGTATCTTCAATTCCATTAAAGGTAGTCGAACTAACCAACAGACTATCCACATGATTCTACTCCTAACGTCACTCTTATCCGATCTCGTGCGCAACAATCCTGTGCAAGAATCCCAAAAACTCAACCCTTCGTCGAAATAAGAGCGGCCAAGGGTTAGATTCTCCTCCGCTCGATCTTCCGTATTCTGAAGTTTTTCTCTGCTCTCGAAGCGGAGAAAGAAGATTCGCATCCTGCCAGATTCCATCAGGGCGCAGGGTGGCACGGTGCATCAGACACACTCTTGTGGGTGGCTGTACGCTGAGAAGAAGGTGGACAAGTTGAGTCGTGGGTCTCTGAAAGCGTGGGCGGGGCGGAGCACGCATAGCTCCCGGCCTCTTCTCTCTTCTCTTCTCGTTCCCCGTCCCTGTGCCCGACGTACCACCACCTCTTCCACTGGTCCGACGTTGTACGCGCTGTTCGTCCGCGTTTCTCGTGCCCCTTTCTCTACCCCGCCACCCCATTTCACGATCCTTTTATTTTCACCTCGTATCCAGTCTTCCATTCCCGTTTTTCTCTCTTTCTTGTCCTCCGCCTAGGATCGACCGCGGCGACGTCCAAGCCCTAATGCTCCTAGGGCGTACGCCTCCGATCTCCATAAGGACGTGGCTCGAGAATACGTAGAAACGCAGCCGGTATTACAACCGTGAACGAGATTACTCGGGTCTCTGCGCATCCTTCTCCTCGTGGAACGCGGATATGACTGGGATGTTGAAGACAGTCCTCCGGGACATGAGGATTCTCCGTGGCTTTCTGATAGGGTTAGGCCGAGCGATGGCCAGCTGCGCTGAGTCCCCGGACAATGTAAATGGGATAGCAAATGTATTCGTATCTGCTATTAGAATCATTGGTCAACGAAAATTGCTTTGCATATGTAGAAAATTCATATACTTTCAAGGATAAATTCATATTCTCGCGGATCGTTAAATATAGGAACACGTGTCAAAATAAAGTAACAGCTGTTCTTATTTCATTATTTCGATCTATAAATGCTTACACGTAGATAAAAGTGTATCAGAAGGTTCTTCCTCTAAAGAATTTCAGAAAGGGAATTATTTTTAAACAATGCAGCAGAGCAAGATGGAACTTGTCATTTTAAAGCAACACTGCCTCGATTCCACTATGCTTTTAGGTAGGTAGAGAGTCATCTTGACTATTCCCTCGTGCAATTGTAGCTAATCCAAATAAACGAGCACGAAGCTAGCCAGGTGTTATCCGACTAACGAGAAGCAACACGAGAAGGGGCAGTTCCGCGAGAGGAACGAGCCGCCGCCGGTGACCGGGGCAACGGGCGGACCC
>NT_176456.1:762685-771400 GCF_000188095.3 Bombus impatiens
GCCTAGCCGTTAAGCTTTGCGGAGAGGTAATTAAAGCGAATGTTAATTGCGTAATCGCAGACCGTGCGAGCGTCAGCTCGGCACGCGAGGTAGCCGCGATCGGCTGCTGGCCATAGATCATCAGTTGCATTTTTTGTTTCAGCTATGGTCTATTTATTCAACGACACATCGCGACTTCATAAAATCAAGAAAGCGCAAGTCGATCAGGAAAAACGGTTAAAGTATCGTTTGTCTTTTGCAACTCGAATGTTTTTTTCTATTTCAACGTTACGACCTCAATTTGTCATGTCAAAGCATAATTTCTTCAGCGAGGATTTCGTGTCGACTCGTGATTCGTTGAAGACGAGATTGCTGCACAGGACGAAATTGGAAGTAGAAAAAAAGCCGGGAGCGAGGAAAAACGAGTTCGGGCCAATAGATATGACGGGATAAAGCGTAACCTTTAAAGGTTCGGGATATCTGCTTAATAAAACGAAGCGGGGCAGTAACTCGAGCTTGGGCAATCCCCGGTGCAGTGCGGATAGGAAGAAGTTGCGCCAATTCCAAGCCGGTCCTAGCTGTTTCGACAGTTTTGATTTGAAATACGAGTCTTCGAGTTTCACCAGCTCACGATTCTTCCTTATCGAAGAATCGACAGCCCCTTGTCGAGAAGTGTTAAGATGTTTTGCAAAATAGAATAAAATAAAATAAAATAACAATGGCGATCTAACGAAAGATCTCAATTACATTTTCCAAATTAAAATCCTCGCTATTTCACAAATCCTAATAATTACCAGAAGCGTTTCCAATTCTGTTCATATTTAAATAACAAAAGCAACGTCGCTTCGAACTTCGAACCCAGTTTCACCCGATCCAGCGACGCGAAACGGTTTCGAACAATTAAGAATCGGCGAGAAGGGAAAACGAAGAGGCCTTTGAAGGAAGAAAGAAAGATCGTGGCTGAAGTAGAAACCCGGAGGCGAGCTAAAGACACCGAATGGCCCCCCTCCAGGCTGATTCTGCTCGCCTCCCTTCCTTCGGGGCTCTCTGACGTAATCGAAGAAGCCCGGCCAGCAGATCACAGATTAAACAACACTCGAGTCCTTCTCCTCGATAATTACCCAGGCCAGGGTAATTGCTGCAATCCGGGAACGGCACGCAGTTACCGGCAGAGATAATTCAGCGAACGGTGATTTCGAGTCAGATTGCCCCGGCCAGAAGTTACGTTATACGCGGCTTGCTTGCCTCCACCAAAGTTGGAATTGGTTGAAGCGGAAATTAGAGAGAGAGAGAGAGAGAGAGAGAGAGAGAGAAGGAGACCCCTTGGTACCGTTCTCACACCCCTGAACGGTGAGTGCAATCCGCCCACGAGAAATCACCGCGGATTACGCGTTCTTCGCACCTGCGTGAATGAACGCGCGATGTCGATTCGTCACGAAATCGTCTTTCCACTTCCTCCTCCATCAACGATCGTCGACGATCAGCATCGAGGGATGGCCGCGTGCATGCACGATTTAGAGAAGGCGATTCTATCGTTGTGCCATAGTATGCAAATGAACATGGTCGCGGAGAACGGCGAAGTACGATTCGAATGTGAGACGTTGGTTGATCGAGGTTTGCAGAAGAGAAAGTGCGAAGAGGACAAGACCGAATGATCTTTCGAATTTACTTCGCGGGAAGAATCAATTGGAATATCAAATAGAAGAAAGTGCAGCGCAAGAGCCAAAGCCGTGCGTTACGCGGTGCGTGTTCGCTTGCTCAGAAACGCATGAGATTCGAAGCAATTTCGGGTCACCGGTCTGAGACGCGAGAAAGAAATTACAGACCTTTATCTGGCCGGATTTCTAGCAATTTTCTCCAGCGAGCAGAACGACGGGCCCGAAGTAAAAATGTGAAGCGAGAAGAGAGAAAAAAAATGGAGAAAAAAAAAACGGTGAAAGCGGAGGATGGAACTAGAGTGGCTCGAACGAGTCTGGCAGATATGACAGATACGTTGTTCGCTTTTAATTATAGGGTACCATGCGAGAGGAATATCTCACGCGAGCTCTTCGCTCCCTCTCTGTTGCGATCCACCATGGACCTAATACATTGTGCTCGGTTGTTTCTTGTTTATTCGCTGACCCCTCTGTCGTGGGGAACAAAATTTCGGCAAATTGCCGTGTTTGCCGCGTTTCTGGCACGTGATTCTCTTGTTGGTCCGCCCAGCTTCGACTTTATTAAACCTTGCTGGGTGTGCAAGTGAATAAGTTAATTTTCTTCGAAAGAAATCGTTCGATTTAGACGAAGATAAGTGTTATTTCGTTGAAGAAGGTACCGACTGAAGAACTCTAATTGGAAATTCTGTTGTAGAATTAACTGATAATTACAAGGGCGTAAACGTTGCAATTATACGTAGTTAGATGATCTAAATAGATTAAATATCGGTTCGTGGAATATCATTTTTCGCTGTTTCTTCTATTTTATCGTTGCGTTATTAAATCTATGTTTGTAAACAATTTCTTTTATATTCGTACGAATCTTCGATATCATTTCTCGATAAAGATAGTACTCAATTTCGTTAAAAAAAAAGCTGTAATCGCTTAAAAGAAGCGAAACGTTTCTTTGTATCGATTTTTCTAACCTCGGATAAAAATTGCGAATCGACCAGATTACAACCATCAATTTCTCTCATCTCGAACGAAAATCGCAAGCTAACGCAGCGGTTAAAATGACACGTTGCGAGTGCTTCAAGTCACTCGAATGCGTTGATCCTTTAATTATGTCGGTGCGACGTAAATTGCGTCAGCTAATAAATATAAAAGCGATTTGGCGACGCGGCGCGAAAATGCGGGCCTTAAATAAATAATGGGTCGCACTTGACCACGACGGGAACGCACCAATCGATCTTTGCGTTAATATATTCACCCATCCGTCTCTCTCCCTCTCTCTGTCTCTTTCTTTCCCTCTGTCTCAAGGATACAACCGGGTCGAAGACAATATTTTTAGGTTTGGCTTGGTCATCAGTTTGTAATTAAAAGTTCCCCCGATGGGACCGCGGCCAGGGCCCCGTGTCATTATTTTGAACCGCGCGGCGCCAGGACCCAGTATCTCATCCTTCCCCTAAAATACAACGTGGACAGGCCAACTATCTAACGGGTGTTGAAAACGTTCCGCTCGAGGAATAATGAAGACGTCGATGTAACGACTCGAAATTGACTGCATAATTTGTTCGACGCTTAAGACGAGTGACGTAAGACAGTGCATGGTTTTGTAATTTTGATGTGCGAGGGACGATCTTCTGGTTAACTATTTGAACTACTTCGTTTATACAACTTACACATATATAACATTTGTAGAACTAAATATTTCAGATACTTAAGCTTGGAAATCGTGTTGCTAATGGAGTAGTAGTATCTTTTTTTATCTTCAAGAGTGTAGAAGATATATCTTGTTGTATTTTTAAAAGTTCAAGTAGGTACGTACTTTATTATATAACAGATTCAGTTATAAATTAGGTATCTCGGCTAACGAGTCGAGTGGATAACACCGGGTTCGCGAGATGTCACACAGAAAGTTGCGACAAAGATAAGAGGAGATATCATTTATTGAATTATATCCATTAGTACGTAAATATCATTAAGCAGATGAAAGTTCATCGTAATAGATACAATGACTAAATTAATACAAAATTATATAAACGATTACAAATCACGAGAACGACGATTTCTGTAAGCTGCGAATTTTAATTAGTAGTTTATCCTAAAATTGGTTGTATCATCGACGTATCTGTCGCCCATATCGCTTATTCAAGAGCATCAAACTCCGTTAGTCTCTCAACCTCCCTTCTAATCTTCTTCAAACTTTTAAATATCTCCGATAGAAACGATTGAAAACATGGTATTTTAAAAGTACTAATATGGCACTACATACTATCAATTTCAGATGATTAAAATATCGTGACTGCTGAAAGTTTCCAGTCACGCTGAAGTCTTCATTGTCCAGTGATTTGTAAATTGCCGCGTTATCAAGTTTTTCTAAGAAGAATTAAATTACTAGATCGAAAAGAACGTATCGACGAGGAAATAAAAATTCCAGTATATTCCGCGAAAAGAGAAACAGCTTCGATGGTGGTTTTGGAAGAATCGAGGGCGAGCAGTGATCGCGCGTGTGACGGTATAAACGCGTCTCGATTATCTGAGTTCGATCGTTCGACTATCAGTACCATTAATCACGGTGCCATCGACTGTCTCTCTGGAAAATGGTTCTTGCTCGTAAATACGAGCAAATGCCACGATTCTCGTATCTTTTCCTCCGAACACAATTAATACTTTCTTTCGTGCTTCCGATAAATGTATCTAGCGATAGAATTTATCAGGTAGCAGTCGCGTCCCGATTCCTTCTATCGAACTTCTGTCATTATGGTATTATTAAATGTCTCGTGCATCGTGAACGCTTCGTGCAATTAAACGTTAGACGATCGATCGCCAAATTGCCGAAGAGTGTTCCAATTAACGTGGTAACGGTATTCGTGTCGTGCAAGCTCGTAAAACTGATAATAAGCTGGATACGACTTTGGTCAGTCGCACATGTCTTAGATTTATTGTCACGATTCTCTGATACCGATTCATTAACCCTCCATAAATCCACCTGATTTTAAACTATTGTATCCTACTATGGTATCATTACGTTACCATCGCAAACCATCTACGCGTAACGACGATATTTCTCTCTCGACTATGGCAATCCATTCGTAACAAGCCGCAAAACCGCATCAACCGATCTGTAGTCCTCTCGAATATCCACGAACGAGTATCCAATTCGAACACGACCCGGTATAGAGATCGCGTAGATGCGTGTCTAGAGGCCTTCTACAAAAGCGTATACAACACGGAGATGGGCGGAATGCCGACGAACGTTTTATTTACGGCCACTGGGACAGTTTTTAATTTGTTCTCCCTTGGGCGACCAAGGAGGGGTAGAAGTCTCTCGTCCGAAAAGGCCCTCTTCTACCATTAAAGCAAGACAAACCCAGCCGTACGAACGACCGTCCGACAGAGAGACGAGGCTAAACGATGCCCTGGTCTTTAAGGAGTTTTCGACCTGTTAGTCGTTAGAAGCCGAGGAGGCGGTTCTACGTTGCGTTGTGGCGCAGCCTGGGGACACGGAGATGGGGGTTGGTGAGGCGGCAGCCGACGCTAATAAATCCTTAATTATAATTGCGCGGACGCGTGACGAGAATAACTCTCCGATTTAATTATCGGATCGCCGTTCGTTATTGGCGCTCGACGATCGGTTCGTTTCGTTCTACTGCTCCGTTCGCCGATGTCCAGCCGAGGGTCATTGGGTCCCTGCTGGTCTCTACACGGGGGTAGCACGCATTCTATCTCATCTTTATGTTTGTTTAATTTGCCGAAAGTGCTGACCCGTCGACCGATCGCCGCACCGCCAACGATAAGGACGAACCGCGTGAACGAGTACCGTGCCGTTTATCAAACGAACGATAATTATAATAACATTCTATGGAAGGTCCGTCCCGAGGATGTCAATCCGTGTCACGCGATTACGTCAATGTCTCCTTAATTTAACGAGCTGTCACATCGATTGTCGCAAATAGCGTTCACATGCTATCGGACGAGCATACTTTTTTTTCTAATAACGCGACGACAAATGCTCGTAAACAGATACCGAGAGATCCGAGCTTCTCGCTCGATGTTTCCTGAAGAGAAAGAGAGAAAGATCGAAGGATTCCTTGCGTACAATCGGCAATCGTATTGATTTGACTAGGTTCGTAGAGGATTTTTGAAGAAGCTGAAGATGTAGAGGATAGAACATACGCAGTGAAACGTGTCTTCGTATATCCTAAAAAATAGGCCGATTGTCTCAATGATTTTGTGTTATTCGACAAACTGCTGCAAGCAGACAGCGCTGGATGTTCTTTACCAACATCCATTATCTTCTACACTTTCTCATACACGAACGCGCACCTCTACGCTTCTTTTCGCGTGCTTCTTTCCTTGTTCGTCGTCTTGACATATTTCTTATCACGTTTCGTGTTTTATATCTACGGAGATCTTGGAAGAAAAAAAGGTTACGTTCGAAGTTTAAGTACATGCAACTCATTACACAAGACGTTTCATTACGCAAGAAAGTTAATGACGTTCTTTGGACCTTAGACTCTCAAGCACCGTGTGATAATCGACACCCCCCGTAACATTCACCGCGGTCGAAAAATTCCTTCGTGAAACCCGTCAACCGGCTTAGATCACCGTTCACCGTTCCCGAGTTATTTTCTAGATCATTAGACGACACCTCTTTAACGCGCGGCCAAACGATCCAAGGGGATGACGCCGGTAGAGACGAACCGGTTAATTGCTAGCCAGACAACCTGGCCCGGGACTAGATCCATTCGTGGTTCAGGTATATCAGTCCGGACCAAATTCCGCGCGAATTGTTTTCTTGCCCCGTGAATTCCGCCAGTGCCGTCGCCTCGGCCAGGGTAATTGAGAACTATCTGACTCTTCTCTTTCTCTCTGGCCACTCCGTTCCCGTGACCACGGCTATTTTTTATCATTACCAAGAATTCGGATCTGTCAAAATGTCCCGAGCCCGCGGTTGCGTTAATTACGGTCCCAGGACCGCGCCAGCATCGGAATAATTATAATAATCAGAGAACACGCCTCCCGGTTCCCTGATGCTTCTCTCCCAACATCGTCTGTCTTTCTATAGGCTAGAAATGGATAGTCTCTGGCGTATCGTGGCGTTCTTGGCGAGGTCCAACGAGTGACAGGAACTCGTGATTATCATTTGCTCCTTTCTTTGTAGTGGACGACAGTATAAGAGAGCCTCATGTATGAGAAGGGAGGAACGGTCGGTTTTAAACGGATTCTCAGCCACTAGAGATTTCTACGAACTGTTTATTCGCCTGTACATTAATCTGGCATGTAAAAATGGCTAAAAATGTAAAGAATTTCCTATATTTGTATACGAACGTAGGAAAAGATCAATTGAAAACAGGCGTGTTTATAATTGAGTCGTACTAAAAGCAGGCTGCGTTAACTTTTTTGGTACTTTACTTCCTCGTACGACGTACTAGATAATTTACAATACGTAGATAGATACGTTTACAACTAATTTACCGTGACCGGTAATCGATAGTATAAAAACCAACGCGACTAATTGCCGCCGATGCCCCCGTCCCGCAACCAAGGCCTTCTCCCGAAATCGATTCGCGCTCTAGGCGATCCTTCGGTTCGAAAGATCGGCCACGACGTCTCTGAGGCCGAGCTGACCTTTACTGTCCGGTTGATTTACGACGACCGAGCAGAAATCGAACTGGAGCGATTTTGTCGACGGGACAGCTTTAATTACCGCTCGCGGACTGGCTCCGTGGGACCCTGAACGGTCTCTTCCTTTTTACGTATTGCAAAGTTAAATTGCTGTTCTACTCCGAAAATTTGAAGATAAGCGTTCGATATGCTTTGAAGTATCGGGCATTTAAACATTCTTATTGCGAAATGTTCGAGATATCTTCCAAATGTATTAACGTGTGAGTGTATGCGTATAACAATATTGATACAGTGGATTAACGTCACGAATAGATTCACGAAAGACTCGAGAAATGAATCGTTGGTGAAAAATTGTCTGCCGATCCAAGCTGCATCTTAATTCATCACGTCGCGACGACTTCTGGATAACAAAAATGCAGCTGCTCTAAATTCTCTACGAAGCTCGTTCACCAGCACCACCTCGAACCATTAAATCAGAAAAACGGCGAACGAACACGGGCGAATGATCGCGTATGAAGTAACGAGGTCCATTAGTCATGCGTATTTTGCGAACTAAACCACTTATCCTATCGCATATTCACTTAATAACATTTAATGGCCAGCTGAATAACTTGTCGCTATCAACAGCTCTTAAACCATTTGATGCTTGACAGAGTAATAAAGTCATTTGAATATATGAATCTCTAAATACCTCCGGTCGTCGTCCACTTCATCTTTCGAATAATTACTTTCGAATTGAAATTATACGATATATTCGAAAAAAAAGCCACGACTCCAAATATCCTCCACGCCATGATCACGTCTCTTCCAGAGTCCATTATTATCATTAGAAATCCAAATCTATGTGTCTAATATATTTTCTACTACCTTCGCGTATCATTAACTCGTTATCTAATTGCTAATTTCCGGTACGAAGCTTATACCTTCCATTCTCGTCGAACAAAAGCGATCTGAACGTTGAAAATGTCCTCTTACTGCTGCAAAGTAAGTAACCCTAATAATCTCAACGAACACTTAATAACCCTTAACTATTATAATTCCTAATCGTTTCACAGGAACAAAACACGAGGAACAAACGAAGTTACTCAACTACTCCAAAGAATCGAGACCTGTCCCGAACGAAGTTCCGCGATGACCAAACGATGATCGAGCAAAAAAGCTTGGTATACGCTCACGTGTTTCATAATTGAACGCGGTCTAGGCCGAGCTTAATGAAAACCACTGGACCCGGTGTCATTAAGGGGACCCGGTTCCCCGGGCGCGCGGTCTTTGTTTCATTGGCTGGTGTCGGGAGCGGGGCCCGCGCGCAGGCCGAGGGGGAGGAGCTGCGGGGGTCCGAAATCGTCTGTCATCTCCGAACGACTAATGGTCGCTTCACGCTGCTTCATTATATTTTCTAAATGTAAATTCGTACACGGTCCCAGGGCCGTCTCTGGGGCCATCCGCGGCGAAGCGCCCGGAGGCCGGGGGG
>NT_176456.1:771657-776659 GCF_000188095.3 Bombus impatiens
TCCTTATAAAACCTGGGACCGTTCTCTCGTTCGTTCGTCGGTTTGGTCGCGTTGCGAGCAAGGACGGGTCCACCCGCGGGCTAGAGTCGCGCATCCTTGATTGCAGGCGACAGTTTATGGTCCTGTCTCGTCCTGCGGACCAATTAGCCCCCTAGCTTCCAAGAACAGGGCCGTGCGTTCCTTCTTCTCTTCTTTACTTCTTCTTTTTTTCTTCTTTGCTTCTCCTCCTCTTCTTTTCTCGTGGCGAGCGAGCGTCGCGGACGTTTTATCATTTTACGACCCGTCGTGGACAGAGGGACTTTGCAGAACGATGGAAGGGGAGGGATACAATTGAAGAAACATTGCCGAGGATGCTTTTGAGAAAAGTAACGGCGAGTAGAATGAGCATCGACTGGAAAATATCGAGGATATTAATTCACTTTGGGGTTTGGATAGAGAATTTATAAATCGTCACCCTTGGTAATTGGACCGAGTCAACTTGTGTTTGTTGCTGCTGTTTTCTCATTTGTTCGAAAATTTCACTTGTCATACTTAAAAGGACGAGCGAGTTGTGCCCCTGAAACACGAGTTCAATCTTATGCAATTCCAGCGATCGTTCTTTCAATAGGAAAGCGAATCATTAATTACAAGCGAGCACCCGATTCGGCGACGTTCGAGAAGAGTTCAGCTACGCTGACAGACAATGCGATCGCTGTCGGCTATACCGAAAAGTATTCCTAGTTTCACGCGTCGTTCAGCTGATAGCCGTCGAAAATCAAGGCAAATTGAACGAGCGGCCGTCTGGCTTGCGTAATTGCCACGATCCCACGCGCATCATCGCGCTCAAATTAACGGCATCCGATCACCGATCTCGATCCACCCTATCGCGAATGTGTCTACGAAGAAAGTATCATCGCCGAACAAGTTGATCCGTGTCTAAGTCGAATCGATCAACTGACGACATACGCCAGGAGCTAAATTTTAACAAACATCGTTCGAACGTCCACGATTAACCGCGCAAAGCCGCGTGCAAATAAGAGACAAATATGCACATTCAGGAAAATCGTAACAAGCGATACGTCTGCTGTTAGAACGCGTGATGGAAGAGGATAGACGAGCCACCCCTTCCATCAGCCGAGGCAAATTTCCGGAAACTCGCTTCGACACCCCAACTCCGAAAAACGTAGTTGAACGACGCGTCGCCAGCGAACGAATGGCAGGAATTTGCCGGGGGAAAGAAAAATGAGAGAAAAGACAGCCGAGGGGGAGGAAGAAGAGTCGGGGAGCGCGCAGAACGAAGAAGAACGGAGGTGGGGAATCGCCCGAAGCGTGGTGGACGATGCGTCGCGGCTATTATCGGGCCCCGGTCTTTTTGCGAGGCGGACCGATCGGTGGGCCATTGTCTCGAGATGATTGCAACACGTTCGGGGTTGCTTAAAATATAGGGACCGAGGAGGCCCCCTATCTCTCTGTCCCCTCTTCACCCACCGTTCTCTTCTCTACGAGGCCTGTTCACGACGAAAAGCTGCAGCAGAAGCGGCCCGACCAGGACCACAGAGACACACACGGAAGGGCGGGCACCTGTGCCCTTCCCTCATCCCCGTGTCCCGGACCTCTCGATGGAGAGAATATGGGCCCCGGTTAATGGGATCGTCCCGGATCGTCGTTCCGATTCCCCGTTTCCCGCCGTTCACGGTCCCCTTCTCTTTTGTTTTTTCGTATCTTGCCGAGCGTGTGCGTTTGTACGTGTGCCCGAAGAGATGCCAGCAGTCGGAGTTCTCTCTTTGTCTTTCTTGTTCGGGTACTTCGATCACCAATTACTGGCTAACGTAGGAGGGAGGGCTGGTTTTCGAGGGATGCGATTCGGTTTGGCGTTTCGACGAGGCGTGGTAGATTCCAGCGTAGGATGGATGAGTTTAGATTTGGAGAATTGGAGTAAGTTTTTGAGGGTGCTGTTGTCGCGTTTTTAATACACTTCACGCGTATATCGACGTGTCTTCCTTGTTATTCTCATCTATCCGTTGTAGAACGAATAACAAGGAAGTTTGTTATTTATCTGAATAAAAATATTGCTGAGATACGTTGCGACAAACATGATGCAAGAAGATAAATTTAGAAATTAGAGCACGATGCTGAAATCGAAATGTGACAGCACGAATTTAAACAAACTATTCGTCAACGATGTTGCTCATCTTCTCTCGAGTTTCACCTCGGTTACCTCTCCGTAACCGAACCACCCAAATCCCAGCACGTAAAATCGAATATCCATCTCGTCTCAATTCCTGGGTATCTTCGTTCGTGCTCTCGGAGGTTCTATTACTCTTTCCTTTGCTTCTCGATTCCGCCGGTACGGACCCTGGGAGAGTCTCGTGGGCTACCTCGACGACAACACCCAATGAACGACCGCAGAAAAACTCAAGCAATTTGAGTCCCTCCGTTGCTTATTACCAATCGCCTCGTCAGTCACAAATTGGCTTGCTGGACCCCTCCCTCAACCCCTGCATCTTCTTCCTTTTTCTTTTTCTACTCTCCTTCTTCTTGTGCTTTTTCTTCTTCTTCTTCTTCTTCTTCTTAAGCTGGCTCACTTCTTCTTCACCGATGGAAGGCGCTACCACACACGCGGCCTCAGACCCCAGGAACCGCATTTGCAAGTGAGATTGAGTACGACGAGGTTGACGAGACGTTCGCACGTTCTTTCTCGCCGAAAAGCTCGCCGAGGAACCGCACCGCCCAGAGAGAGTATCTTTTACGCGGGAACATTCCCACTTGCACTTTTGTTGCTCCTCGTCTGTTTACTTCTCCGCCCTTTCATCGTTTGCCCATCACTTTGGGGGTTGCTTTGATGGCGTAATTGTTACCACGATGAGAGTTTGCGACATTGTGCGGGACACACGTCCGGGACAGAATTCTATACCGAATAGCATTAGGTCACTAGATACCTAATCGCGTATAATACTTTTACGGTAATTTATCATTTTCCATACAGAAAACGCTAGATACATTATAGCTATTTGCATAATTTTTCATTATTTTATATTCAAATCATTAAACTATAAATCCTATGCGGAGAAAGCGAATAATTTGATCGTTTAAACAAAACGTTTCTAGCATTTGCAATGCGTAGTCCGCGATAAACGATCATTGGTATTCGAAACAGCTGAATCGGTGACCTAGATCGCATAGACGTCCGCACGGGCGATAAAATCGAACGCGATGGTTCTCCACGCAGACCAGGTGCACGGAATCGGTTTATCAGAGAGCCCGCCGGAATCGGCAAGATGACAAACTAGGGATTGGCGAACTTATTATTGGTTATTGATCGGTTATTTATTCAAATGAATGCAGATTACCGTGGCAGGTTTTCAATGCTCGGCCAGTTAGCGGGCGCAATGAATAAATTGCTACCGGCCGCACGGCCACCGTTACTTAGCATCGTGCCCCTTCAAGCTCTCAATGATATCGGACATGTTCGATCGAGCAGTCGATTGATCCGGTCGAAATCCTGTGCAGTTCGTAGGTTTATTCGATTCGTAATTGCGTTTCGTGCAGTGGAAGTACTTGCTTTCGATTCGAACGGAAGCGATCCAATGCCTTTTGTATTCGTCGAAAACTGGAAAAACTTGTGTTCGAATGAATTATCGAGAATGTTTGCCGAATGATTAATGTTCCTGCTGTCAAATAAATAACATATTCTAGAAGGTTGAATCGCGATACTTCTCGTTAGTGATTAATTGCGTTACACCGTATTGATATACGTAGACTAATTTCACAATAATTTCCCATTAAAATATTGATCTTAAAATAGCTATATCAGATTCGCTGATAGACAAGAATTACTAATTTTGACGACTATTTAACCTTTTCGTGCGTTGCCTGAAATCTAGCAAAAAGATTACAAAGTCGAGTATAGACCGACTGTCAGTTTTTCACAAGAGCAGCAATCTTCGAAGGACGCAACTTTGGTCTTCCCTCTCATCCACGTAATACGATGTCATCTGAAAATGCAGAAGCACACGATCCACGTTGTTTCTTTCGCGTCCATCCTCGCAACTATACGTCATCGTCGAATGGACGAACGTGGTGGAAAGGTTTTCTCAGCGGAAGCTGCGTAATACACGTGATACAAGGAAAAGAAGAGGTGCGAACGTTCGTGCCTCGGTAGGATCCATTCCTCACGGGACAACCGAAACCTCCCTCTCTCGGTCCCCGTGGTAACCGTCGAATCTTGGCGAGGGCCGGTCGAAAGGGCGCGCGGAAGAGTATCCTTGCGGGCGAGCGGCGCCGCAGCGCATCCCACGCGCATGAATTAAAGGCTGCGCTCGGCTGGTTAGTCTTGATTTATCCCCGAGCATCGGTCTTCCCTGTTCTTTTGTTTCGTCGCCAGGGCTTTCGGTCCGTCCCCGGCGCGGCTCGTCTATACCGTGCGCGGTCCTCACCACCGTCTATGCCCTCCTCCTATGGCCCCGCTCGTAATAATCCCGCGAGAACTCGACCTAACAAATGCGCTGTTTTCAGTATACCGTACAGCCAGTCATCCCGCAGGACCTCACGACGTGCCGGCCATTAGTCTAACCAGGAAACGTGATGGAAAGGCTGGCTGCGTGCCGGCCTAACGCCGGCTAACAAACATTGTTGTGACTTCTACGGGGTGAAACCGGGTATCCGTCATCCCGGTGATCTCACCTGGCTCCTATCTGCCTTTCGTTCCCTCTTGCTTTTTTTTTTATCTCGGGTCGCCTCCTTGCTCGCGTCTTACTCCTCCTACTTCTTCTTATTATTCTTCGTCCTCCTTCTTCCCCTCTTCTCCTTCCTCCTCATCTTCTTCTTCGTTTACTCGATGCTCTTGTTGCTTTTGATCCTTTTCTACGCGTTCCTCTTCGGTTCTGTCGTTGCTTCTCTCTTTTCACCTCGAGCCGAGTATACCGGGACGACTGGTCCTGTTCCACAATCACCGACGCATTGTCGGGCTAAGAGATTGCCCTCTGTGCCCAAGAGTTATGCGGCTGGAATGGCTACGCCTCCT
>NT_176456.1:777402-780168 GCF_000188095.3 Bombus impatiens
GAGCCGAGACGGAACGCTTCTGGTACCACGGTAACCTGTTGTTTCTCGGCCTCTCCCGCCTCGCCCCTCCAAACACTCGTCTTTTTTCGTTATGCCTGTTGCGCGCACACGCTGACCAAGAAATGGGCGAGTTTCGAACGTGACAGCCTTCCGCGTCAGAAAATTTAACACTCGCCTCGGCTCGGGTGTGAACCCGCGTTCCGACCGCGCGCTATCGAGTTTGTTTTAATGTCGGCTACGAATATTCGATCACTCGCGCTGAACGCTTGAGAATCTTTGTTTTCTTCTTTCTTAAATTTTCACGGATAACGTTCGAAGATAACCATCGTCGGATACTTGTCAACGATAATAGGACCTTTAAAATGTATCGAACGATAGCAAATGTAAAGAACGACACGGAAGGACAACTTCAGAGGATTAATCGCCAGCAGTTCGTGGTAAAAAAATGCGTCAGTAGAGTTTCCACTTTTATCTTTACCAGAAACATTGCAGGAAGGAAACGGATTTTCCTCGTTTTCGCTAAACCAGCGACAACGTAATCTCGAACTGGTAAGATTAGTTAATCGTTTGATACGTAACAGGATACATGCACTGTTCTTCGACGTCTTCATTTTTAAACGATCCAATTTTGTAGAAAATGGTGCTGTCTACAGTGGTTAAAAATTCAAACGAAGGAATAATTACGTGCAGCTGTAGGTAGCATGCTTGAAACGTTACACTTCTACGCTTCTAGTAGTTTTCTTAATTGAAACGC
Source organism: Bombus impatiens (assembly GCF_000188095.3). Classification (NCBI taxonomy): domain Eukaryota; kingdom Metazoa; phylum Arthropoda; class Insecta; order Hymenoptera; family Apidae; genus Bombus; species Bombus impatiens. The sequence goes on from NT_176456.1 coordinate 778,157, forward strand.
ATAGAAGCTGACTGACACTTGTGTATTATTCGACTTATCATCCTTACCCAGTTTACCAGCCAGCTGCGTGCCCGAATGGATTAAACAATTCCAATCAATTTCAGCTGCACAAACGTTCGAGAAATCTCCAAAATTACGAAAAACATGTCTACGCGAACCGATCGAACCAGTCACGAGTCACTTCGCTCTTCTCGTCTCCGCATCCACCACCCATGTACACCATAAACGTCAACCAGCAAATCGTAGGCAGTAAGAACGACGGCGATCGCAAGGAGAGAGAAGGACGGAAGCGGTCAATAAAGCGCGGGGACGCTAATTAGAGAGCCATTAAAACGATAAACGACGACAGTTGACGCAGATCGAATGACACGTTGTTAGTTGTGTCTTCTCGGATAACCCCAGCCGATAAACTCGAGGCCAGAGATAGTTCCCTTCCATCGTGGAACGGCAGCGTTTCGCGAACAACGACGGTAGTGTCAACGCACGTGTCCCGCATCAGACAAGCCAAGGATCCCGGCTTTTTGCCTGTCCTTTGCACGAACGTCGTCATCTCCGACGAATGTTGAACCTCTGACCGCGACCCTTGCCCTTGATCCGGCCGACACTGTAAAAATCTGCCGGCGATACTTGTCGTCGCGTGATCCTTCTCACCGAGATTTCGGTAGATCATGTTTGTACGCTTTTTGCGCGGCACGTTCTATCGGTTCTCATTAACGGGAGAAGTAGGTGCGTGTCTGCTGCTGATGTGGCGAGATTCCTATTTTCTAGGAACACGTTTGGCACAGGTCAGTGTAATGGTTCACCGATTAACTCGATTATTCTCAATGCAAAAAATCGACAAATTTACTTGTTAGATGATGCGAGTATCCGTAGGTAGAAGAGTACGTATAACTACGTATATGTATGTATAAGTGCATTAAAAAATTATGTGTAGCCAGCTGTCGACGTTTATGGGTTTGTAAGTCACGTGTAAAGTTAAGTGGAATTTTTTAAAGTGTCTTAAACGAGATATCAGCTTCTCCATTTCCCACGGAGTTAACGTTTCGGGGAGCCACAAAATAACGAAACTAAGGGGGCGATCATTGAAATCTTGACGAGATCGGTCCGATACAGCAGCGAAGGCGCTGCAATTGTTTCGGAGCTATAGCGGACCGGTCACTCATCAATATGGAGTAGCAGAGAGTGCCCAATCCGGCGGCGGCCTTTAGCCAGCCCTTTTGAAGGTTACGAGGCGGGCAGCGGACTGTCATTCCTTTGATTGGCTTTTAGAGAGGTCCACCTTCTATCTGCCGAGAAGAGGGGTCCATTGTTTCTTCTCTCTCGTTCTGCCGACCGCATCTTTTACTTTTAATCTGCGACCGCTTTCGGTTGGACGAGGGACAGCGGCCTTTTTGCTCCTGATATAGAGTCCGCCACGATCAACCGCCAGTCCATCACGCGAGACATCGCTGCTTGCATCGGAAAGAAGATGGTCCGTTGACGCTCCATGTCGTCGATGGAAAGATGGAGGTTTCTTTCGGTGCGTTGGCTTTTTCATAGACTAAAAGGTGTCTGTATAGTAAAACATACGAACTGCGTTTATTTCTGTAAAACTATCGCCAGCTTGAATGTTCTTCTGACGACTGAATCCATTTATGTGAACGTGAATTCGTTTCGCATGAACTCGAATTATAGTGGAACTCCGTTTCTACGAACTCGTAGGGGGACAAACAGTCCACGTAATCGGAGTCAGACATCTCCTACGATGTAATAATTTGAAATTGCGACCGAATGTCTAACTGATCTATCTAGCTTTTAAGCTAATTATAGATAGTTGAATAATATAGTTATAATAATATAGTTAAATAACTAGGTATGTACAGATAGCTAAGTGTAATCGAGTTATCTTGACGAGAAGATGGTCCATGGTCTACGACCAAACCCTGAAACGAAGCAACTGTTCCTAAAACCCTAAGCATCTGGCGAGCGTCCATCGCATGGTCGATCGGCATGGCGCCATTCCAGGAGCTCGC
>NT_176456.1:780498-782713 GCF_000188095.3 Bombus impatiens
GCGCGCGCGCGCGCGTTTCTTTTCTTCGACTGCCGGGAATCCGTGTAATCGCGTAGCGGGCGCGTGCTACGAAAAAGATAGGGATCTCCGCGAGCATGCCGTTCCCCTTTCGGCACGGGCCAACCTTCCCACACCTACCGATCTCTACCAGACCTACCTACCTGCCTCTGGTGACCAAAGGTAACCTTGATAACCCCGGCTGCCCGAACGTGGTTACGTCTACCGGTTCGACCCTTTTGTCCTCGGTTCGTCAAACACGTGTACGTTTCACCGAAGCAGCGGTGTTAAAAAGAAATATGGATCTCTCTTTCTCGAAATCTATTCTTCGCGGTCTCCTTTTTTCGATTTCCTACGAGGATACGGTGCCTCGTTATTCTTTGCTCGGAAAAGGATGTTCCGGGGATCGTCGATGGATTTCGGTGAAGTATGATTAATGTCGTGGATCGGAGATGCGAGTTCATAGAGGTTTGAGAGCTTGATCGACCGAAGATCGTTGGAGCGAATGATGGGAAGATTAGGAGAGTCGATTTAGTCCCGAGTTCCACACGTGTAAAAATATTAGTTAGTAACTATGAAGTTAGTGACAGAGTTGAACAGTAATTCTACGTGTTGTTTTGTCTCGCCTTTTTCGAAAGCAAACAGTGGCGATCCGATGTAATTATGGCTTTTCATATAACGTCCCTCCAAACGAGACCCCAATGTTCATTTTCAACTATCTATCTTCTCCACGTTTGCATAAAATAGCCATCAACGGTTTGCTCGCGTATCTCCAAGCTCCAACCGCAAGTGTCGGCACAAAAATTATGCAAATGCAACGCAAAAAAATCTGCGTATCGCCTTTCCTTTATCGCCTCTCGTATCGGCACACTCTCATCTTCTTGGTCGTTACACGACGTTTACCAACCCTTTCGTTAACGCTCGTCTGGAAATTCAATTAATTCAAACGCTCGGAGTCCACGCGAAACCCGTGTCGCGAGTAACCTTTGCGACGGCAATTAAAAGCGACTTCCGTCGCGGCGAACAAAAGCGAGAACAGGACAAAAACGATCCGCTTGGCGGAAGGGGCAGAACCGGCGAACAATCGGGATCGCGCCTCGATAATGGCTCGCTAAAAACCAGGCACGCTCGGCAGCTGGTCGCCGACGAAAAAACGGTCGCCTTTCAGCACGCGCGCGCGTCGTAATTACTCCGTCGGAGCGGAGAGCAACGGCGGAACCGACCAGGTGACAACTCGATCCCCTTTCGCGGAGTGGTTTCGCAAGACAAAGGAGGAGAAAGAGGAGCGAAGAGAAGAAAGCGTGAAACCGTGGTCGGAGAGTCAGAAGTGGAAGTGGAGGCCGTTTCCATCGGCTGAAGTATGCGGTCACGTCGACGGTACGACTAATGACGCCACGAGAATGATCCAACCCCATGTGGCTCGAGCGTGTTGCGCAGTCGTCGGCCCGAACAAAAAGAAGGCGAACCTCGCTCGACCCGTAGAAGGTCCGCGCCCCCTGGTGACATTTCCCATTCTTCTCGGCACGCCATTACCGGGTCAAAGCCGCCGCCCCCGCGGGACGCCGTGCGCCGCCTTCCCCTCTTCAACCCCTGCCAGCCTCTGCTCACTTTTCAGCTTTTCTTCGGGAACGCGATGTTCCGCTGTTTCGATGCTTTTTTTACGTCTGTACCTTTGGTCATCGATATTCCGGCGATGATCCCTCGCCAATATGGGTTCGTCACGTTTTTGTCTCTCGATTCTTCAGGTTCTGACGGGCTACTACATATTCTATTGATATTCTATCTTAGGCATACGTAAGTAACAACTCTGACAGTGCGATAGGGTCAAAGTGGGCTGGTTCCATCTGAAATTCTATATGCGTGCAACGAACAGATGAATGTAATTGTTTTATTTTAGTATTACACATGGAACCTGAAATCCTTCCTCTTTGTAATCCATAAATAAACCTCGTATAAACAAACCTTGTATTCTGCGGGGGCAAACGAGATCCAACATATTCCGGATAAAAAGAAACGAAGGTCTCGCTTCCTATCTAGCGCGCAATTTCACAACCCCAGCCGATTCAAAACCACCCTCCGGCGCGATTAACTGTCGGCGCGACTATTTACCATTCATCAATGTCACAATACGCGCTGGTTTACCATGGTCCGCGTAAATCGAGGGAACGCGCTTTTATCGCTGGCGATCGAGTGGCGGCGGTGGATCGGTTTGAAAATC
>NT_176456.1:782751-782986 GCF_000188095.3 Bombus impatiens
GCTGCGGCGGGGGATGCCCGTTGATTCTCGTTCGTCGGCATAATAATACAGACACGGCACCGTGCCGGCAGCTCGAAAAGCGAAAACCGCGAGCGGATCGCCGCCGGAGAGCGGCTGTAATGCATGCGATTACGCGGATCAATGAGCTATGGCCCTATTTATGGCTCTATCAGCCGACCGCTACCAGGAGATCCTCCGCTCCTTCCTCCTTCTCTAACCCCCCCCCCCCCCCAAC
>NT_176456.1:783050-787758 GCF_000188095.3 Bombus impatiens
TTGATCCTTTTTTTATGCGGTTGCTTCTTGCGTGACTGTTCGCGGATCCCGAATCGAACGGCTAATGCCACGATACCGTGATCCACGAGATCGCCCACGGAAAGACGTCGTGCTCGATGGAAAAGCAATCTCGCGCCGCTCCTGCGTGGGAATACTCTGTGCCTACATGGAACGACGTTTAGTTTGGAATGAGGTTTCTTTCGAAAATCGTCCAAGGCATTTCTCTCGCACTTTATGAATTTTACAAGAACCAATTGCTACGTCCTTGTCTCGAAATTAATTTTGTATCGATAGTGCCAGAAACTCTTGGTTCTTCCGATCTCCATCGTAATGTCAGTCGCGAGAACTTTCGCTTGGCAAAATTTTTAATTGTTCTGTCCAATCTACACGAAAGAAAACGAAGAGAGTAGAATGAGTGAAAAATCAAACAAGACCGCGTCCCGTTACGAACCCCGGGCCTGGTCTCTTAATACCTTTATTATGCGAACGCTTCTAATATCTTAATACCGCCCTGGCCACTATGTACGCCAGTTACACGAGGGTCTAATGGTCGACTCAATTAAGACACCATTAGACCAACGGCATTTACATGTTAACGATAATAGCCGTCATGATACATTCCCCTGGAATAATGTGCCGCGTGTATATACGCGACCTGCTCAACGTTCGGAAGTGAAGCCTCGCGTCCCTGGTCAGCCGTTTTCTTTTAATGGGGCTTCTAACCCTTCCGGCCGGCAATTTACGAATCTTGTCTCCGCCGCGATATTAACCGAATACTTTGTTGCTTCTCTTAATTGTCCAGCATGTAAAGGTTTTACGATCGCTGGACAACGCGTCACGTTAGAGAAAGTCGCGCTTGCTCGGAATATCAACGTTCTTTGTTTCCTGTGTTTCTATTTTAAAATATCATTTTCCGCAGTACGCTAATCGATCATCCGAAACACAGTCCTGAATTTCGCAAATCGTAAGAAAGATTCACAGATCGGTCAATTACACCTTGCTAAAAGCCATCGTTTCGCGCAATTGCCATTCGGATGACAGTTTCGACGAGCGCGAGTCAATTAGCGGAGAATAATTAGCGCGGTGACGCCCGATTAGCAGGAGACAACGTCCCGATAGGCATTGTTCGTCCCTGACAATAATCCCTGGCCGTTTGCGTGGGCCGTGTTCGCGTTAACAAAGCCGTGGCTGGTCTGTGGCTAAAAGGTAGACGACACCTACGTTGCACCTGACGCGAGCTGCAGCTCGTTAAAGTCTGCGCGAAACGATCATCCGGCGAACAATTGTTAAGCCCTCGATTGATCGAACAACGAAGCTTGTCAATACAGTTACTCTATTTTTTCTGCTTATTTTACTTTTTTCTCGATAAATTCTGCTTCACTTGTCCTATTGAAAACGTCTTAGGAAAGACGTCTAGCTTTGTACGAGTTGCGTCAAGATGGAATAACTTCGACAATTATTGTCTTCCTATTAATATCCGCGCTTTTCACCGTGGTTTTCTGCGCCAATTAAAATCCTCCTGGTAGGCCTATTCAAACAATGGTATGCCGTATCACGCGGATGGACAAACAACGCTCTGCGAGCGTGTTTCGCGCGAGAACGAAAAGCGTGGTGGAAAATTCCCCTGACGGCGATTACGACACCTCCGCCGAGGGCCGATCGGGTTAACGGCGGTTACGAATCGAAAAGCCGAATCGCCGGACGGCCGCGTAGATGCAGTTTTCCTCGTCAGCGCTTATGCAAAGCCTCTCGCGCCAGTGCGGAGCGGTGCAACCAGTCTCCGCGGTCCTTGAATAATGCATGCGATATTCGCGCGGCCGAACCAAATACGCGGGGACCTCTGCGTACGCTCTCTCTGATCTACAGGGTGTATCGGGAACGATTCTACGATTCGAAGGATGACGACAGCTCGAGCGTATCAATGTGAAAATTCGATTCCTTTGAATCGGAAGTTCTTCCGCTTCCATTCGATTTGCCGTGAAAAATCATTCCCTTTTCTGTCGTGAGGAAAGAAGTATCTTCGCGTTCGAACGGCGTGCGTCAAATTACAACACGAAGGATACAAATGAAAATGGAACGATCTATTCCAAATACGACGCAAGTATAGCGAGTTCCATGGCGATCAACGTCGACGATCGAGGGTTAAGAAATACCACGATAATTGGCAGCGCTCGTATTCAGCGATACACCCTATATGCAGGCAAAAAGTCCACCGTTACAATGCGAGAACTCACGGCCGCGCTCGCGCGTTTCGGCGAGTCCGCAGGTGGAACCGCACGGTTATTAGGATGATTTATACGCGGTGGACTGTCGGCTGGAACTCGAGGAGTCGTTCCGTCGAGTCTTACTTCGGGGTGGCGTGTCCACCTCGACGCTGTCCGCCTCCTAGTGATCTTCACCTCTTTCTTTCTCCCTTTCTCTTCTCCTCACCCTCTGCATGGGATTCGCTAAGTCCGTTAAGTGTACGCTTCGCGTACCTAAATTCTCGTTTAATTCGTGGCGCTTGTTTTGCGGCAATTTGCGTCGCGTGGATCGCCGACGGCCTCTGCACGGAGAAAAAATTCTGTCGGAGTAAATAGGGTGAGGAGGGGAGTCCTTCGAGTACCTCGGGATCAATTTGTAACAAAGGAAAGTGAGAATCGTACAAAGCTATTGCGTGTGTTTAGCAGGTGTCTGGCGTGGTTGATTGTTGATTTTAGGGTTGAAAAATGTGAGAGTTTTAGCGGATGCCTTCCAAGAAACAAGCTTGAGTATTTAATTATAGAAAACTGGCACGCAATAACGTTAAGAGTCTCTTGTTTGAGAACAATCGGATGAAAGAGAGATCCCCTTTCCTTTCGATCGATCCACCGTAGTGTGCAATCAAAATTTCACGTTCAACAAACGCGACAAGCGACGAAACCTGTTAACTATTCCTTACAGAAGTACGTAGTCGTCTAGCAACCCCTAACATTCGGTACGTCATTCTCGTTTATTATAAACGTTGAAAACACGTTCATCCCCTTGCTCGTTCCTCCCATAAATCCGCTATTTTATATCCTTCGGAGGCCTGAATTTCCATAAATAGTCGCCGTGTAAAAATAAAATTTTGCTGGCGAAAGAGAGAGAGAAATTCATGGAAATCAGAATCGAAGGAACGTGTAAATTGCCAAGACGTGGAGCACCGTTTCATGCATAGTTAACAATCGTCATAGGGAGAAAGGAAGGGTCATAGGAACAGGAGAGACAAAATCGTCGGGGGAAGTTGAAGAAACGTGGTGGGAAGAGGGTGGCAGGCGGAGCAACGCTATCATTAGAAACGCCTGTGAAGACTGGAAATAACAGTATATGGTAATACCAATGACGGTTACGCACGCTTATTGCCGTAATACTCGACAATAATTACCAGGTCTGCCAACATACATCAAGCGACGTCCGGCCCGGCGTGAATTTCGAAATGAAACGTCCACTTTGTTACGCTGTAGCGAGGATTCGACGCTGTGAAATCGTTGCGGGCATTTTAAATGGCCATTGCGAGCAGGATGCGTCATCGCGCAACCGTGAACTGCGATATGCTTGTTCGAACGATGTGTCAAAATTCAAATCGAAATCTTTACTCGTCAACTTCGTTCTACGTGTAGTGGCTGGCGAGAAGCAATTCGCCTAAATTAAAACCTCTCCTCTTCCATTGTCATATTTGGAATCGTTAATTCCATCGACATACTACAGCAGAAAGTTAGAAAAATCTGAAAGAGAATTTGCTTTGTCTCGAAGTTACCTACTGATAATTAATTTCGTCCTAACTACAAAGAAACGTAATAATAGGATAGCGTTAAAAACGCTCTAAACAGGATAGCGAACGACTAAAAAGGTATGCAAAATCGAAGTATCGGAAGCGTTAATATCCATGTAATCGATCAAAGAGGAAACGAGGAAAGGTTGGCGAAGCGGGTACATCGTTTGACTCTCGGCGAGCGAGTTCCGATGAAAATCAACACGGGTACGGGAAGGCGGACGGTTATCGGATTCGAAAATGCGAGCGCGGAAAATAGCGGCACACGGACAGCGTGTTAATCCAGGAAAGTCGGGGGTTAAGCAGCTTGAGAGAGCTCGACCGAATTGAAACGCGTAAAATCGCGCGGGGATTTGACCCGGTGAAGTTATTAATGCCAGCAGTATCGTTACCTCGTTATTTAAGGGATCCGCGGTCCGCGAATTACAGGATCAACCGCGGAACGCGTTTTTCCACGCGTAGGATTTAAAAAAAAAGCCAAAAAAAAAAATACGGTGAACGCACAGAGGTTCCACGAATTTATTCGTGATTTCCCAGACATTTTTACGAATGCACGAAGCTGTAATTTCAGTGCGAATGATCTTGACCTTGCTACCTTTCCTGTTAATTACACAATACGAATAAATCGAGAATATTGCAATGGCAAACAGAAATCTTCCAATCCACCTACGCCACTCTAGTTATCCTTATCTACAAAAAAATCTGAAGGTTAAAGTGAATCTCGTTCGATGCCAACGATTGCACACATACGCACGCGAACGAAACATGCATCAGGCGAAGGACGAGCGAACGCGATAAAGTCGCGCTCGAGGAGGAACCCGAGCTTGTTCGTAAATTTTTTTCCTCGTTGGAGTAGGAGGGAAAGAGAGCACGATCGGGAATTTTCGCGAGGGATCGTTACAAAACTTTTAACGGGTTCGAGAGGCGGTCTCGAGA
>NT_176456.1:788109-789071 GCF_000188095.3 Bombus impatiens
GCGCGCGGCAAGTTTCGCGTTACCGCGCCGCGCCGACGTCCGCTTCTACGTGCACCGCCGGCGAGGCGAGTGCATGCGAACTTTCGAAGAACAAAATCAATTATGGAACGGCTGTTTTTATGCGCTGCCAAGTCGACGAGCTAGAGAGAAAGAGGAAGAGGAAGGGGGCTGGAGAAAAACGAGGGGGCAGGCCGCGTGATTATCGGTCGGAACTTGCGAACTAAAGTAATTCGCCCTTGGCGGGGCGGACGGCGTATTTGGGATTACAGGCGGATTACGCGCGGCAGCTTTTATTTTTCCCCGTTACGGAATAATGCAGCCAGAACGATTTTATCGATGTGGGACTAGCTGATTGCGATTATCTCGCCGCGTCGTCTAGACGAGAATCCTTTCTCTGCGAGGAAAAATCTTTCGTCTGCCGGATATTTTCTTGCAGGTTTACTGTTCCGCTTCGGTTGGCAGGAGGACCAAATCGCGAGTTCAATGGTATCAGACGATAAGACGGCTGATTGTTTTAATTCCTTCCCTTAAGACTATAATGAAAAGATGATGATCGCTACGAAATTTTTTGTTGGCACAAAGCGTGGGTAATGGAAATTCGATCAGCGTCGAAGAAAGGTATTGAACTTCCTACGAAATGAATTACATAGTAAATCGTTTCTAACCTTCTCAATGTTTCTCCGATGTCATCACAAACTTCGCGATACTCTACCACAGCTACAGAAATACTAAGAATCTGGACTAAGCCCGCTTATTAATTTCAACAAATAGGCAGGAAAAGATGATCTACCCAGAGGGTTTCGGGTGATCTTAAAAAGCTCGTACGAGATCTCAATCGGATCTACACGCTACAAGCGGCTCGCTATTACACGGCGAGTCGGTATCTCGACGACTGGTTCTCTCTAGGGTCGCGTAAAAAGGCTGAACGGCCAAGCTCGTGAGGTTTTCGTCGGACGCGAAAG
>NT_176456.1:789577-820907 GCF_000188095.3 Bombus impatiens
CGACCCGTTTCTTGCGGACGCGGCGCGCGCTGAACGCGACCAAATTACGGATGTCGACGGCCACCCTTGTCCTTTTGCGCGTAATAGCCGATGGACTTTGATTCGAGCGCGGGTAAAAACGTAAGTGGCACCGCTTGCGCGCAAGAAGCGACACGACGAGGGCGAGGGCGAGGGTGGAGGGAAGCGGACACGCTGGCGTGTTTTTAACGATAACTTCTCTTATCTGGTTGCAGCACATGCTGTCCAGAGTTGCGTGCCACCGCTCCTGGTATCCGCTGGTAAATCGACCGATCTAAGACGACCGCAAATTGGATCCAGAGCTCTTGCTGGCTAATTAGCATCGCTCCGAAGGCGTCCGGGCCTCTTTCCACGATCGCTGCAAGATGGATCGATCCCAGAGACATCTGACTATTACATTGTACTGTCGGCTGGAACGCGTGATTGCGTTGATCGTGAATGACAAACGCGATTGAGTTTGATCGTTGAAATTGATTAATAGAGAATTGTTTTACGACACGTAGTGGTAAGGTTTTATAATAGAGAATCAGGATGTTTGGAAGTAGATTATGTCGGTTGATTAGTCAGTTTGGCCGAGATTGCTATTGGTTTCAAAGGATGAGATACAGCGTAGATAAGCTTGTACTGAATGTTCTTTAATAGGATTGATTGTGACACAGATCTAACATAACTTAGAATAAGGTATTTTCTAAAAATAATCATTGGTCACACAGAGTTGTTAAATGATGAATCACTGTCAATTACCTGTTTCCAGGTCGATCGCTTCGTGTTGTTAAGGCTGTGTCAGAGATAATTAAAGAGGCGAAGCAACGAAGAATATAAAATTTTGCATTTACATTGCATTTACGCGAACTATTAGGTAAGTCGTCTCGACACTCGACTTGATTTTCCTAATTCTCTGACGAATTTATTTCTCATTTTATTTGTGATTCGATATGACTGGTTTTTTAATTCGGAGTTACACATTTCCGTTCTCTATAGCATTGTCATAGAATTCCGTGAATCTATTCATAGTATTTAAGGTCTAAGGATCCTAAATTATTCGACCACGGCAACTTTATAATATACTTTATAAATTCTGGCTCGTTTTATCCGACGCGTGGTAACTCACCACGGGACTCGTCGACGTTGCTATTCCTCGGCTTCCGGCCATCGCATTGATTTATAGGTGCGCGAAAGTGATAACGACGCGTGTTAAGAGTTGCATAGCGCGACGTGTCGCAACGCGTTGCTAATTGCTGCCGGCTTTCTGCCTCGAAAGAAACGGTACCGCGCTTACTAGACAGTTATTAACTGCAATCGACGTTACGATGCTCGTCAACCTTCGTCTTTATGACTGTCTTGGGCGTGTATCGCGCCCTTTCACGAGCGTAATCTTCACCTAGTGTAATGTACTACTTATCCTTAATCTATGCGTGATTGCATATTCCGAATATTTTCTGCAATATTTTTTCTGAATATTTTCTGAAAAGCTGTATTCTTATCCTTATGCGGTGTAATTTAAAAATGATTTCCTCGGCTGTTCGATAACCAGCGTTACCTATTAATTCTGCATCGTAAATACCTAAACTATGACCTAACGGTTAACCTATTATACTCCCACTGGTATCTTCGCAACCCTTAGCATTCCTGACATTTTCCTCCGCAAGTACGTTCTAAGCGGAGTCTAACAGCGGATTCTATCTACCTATCAATTTATCCTACGCGAGTCGCCGCGTTTATTTCGACGATACAACAAGTTCTAATTTCTCGCAAAAGTTTACGTTAAATGTTTGACTTCGTGTAAGCTATCTACGATATTACACCGGAGTTGTTCAGTTTCGATTTAGAGCGAAGTCTACGCCAATGCGCGATGATAATGCGAGCACAAACGAATCTCTGTCCGAGTTCATCCATAATACATCGCCCCTGGCACGTTCTACCGTTTTTTGTCACTGAATACGTTGACGAATGCGTGGAAGGAGCGTGGATCTCGAAGGATCCAGCTTCCTGATTCTCCTAGCCAAGAAAGAATGCAAGTTCGCTGGCTGTCTGCCAGTAGATTTTGCCTCGAAGATTTCGAAATAGAGAAGATTATTACTAAAGATAAAGTTGACGTACGTGGTCGTTTCATGATCAGAAATTGTAAAAAAAAAAGAATGTGTTAAGACTTAAATTAGACTTGGATTTCAATTATAAATTTATAACTCGCGAGAAGTTTCTTAAAGATTCACGGCGGTGTAGGGTAATAAAAAGTAAAAAAGAAATAGAACTTTGCGCACAGAAGAGTTAAGATTAGTATTAACGTCGAAATTTAATTCTATGAAATGTAAAATAATAGTTTCGTAACTTAAATGTTCGTACTCGTGTGCCGCCATAGATCCGATCTTTTTCATCCGAAGAGGTTTACCACTTTGCGCCGGGATATAAACGTCATATTAACTGACTCCAAGTGAAACAATAAGTTACTTTAATAACTACGCCTGATATCATCGGCATCATTAATTATCAGTTTCCCCATCTCGCCAACCGCATCAATGAAATTTAACGCGATCGAACGACCGAATGGGCAGTGAGCGTATTCAGCGCGATCATTATCGTAAACGAATTACCGCCAATATTATTTAGATATCTGACAGGTTACTAGACGGACGATGTGTTTGTCGGCTGATAGAATCTTCGTGTTACAAAATCGCATAATTCGTGCTCGGGTCAAATTGCCGAACGGCCGATTCCATGTTTAGATAACAATTTTAAGTTAGTAATATCGTTTATAAACTATATTTATGTGATACGTTATAGTTTCTTTAAATTTAATTTTTAATTTTAATTTAATTAATGATAACGATTAAAGTATTTTCCTTAAACACTGATGACACGTTTCATAAATATCTTCCAACAATTTTCCACTAAAAATATCATATTGCAACACTTTCATCGACCAGCTTTTCCCCTAAACCTCAAAAATTCACCCATTACAAATTACGATCTGACATCGTTGACACGAAACAGTCTGGCTCGACCCTAACCTGGCATAATATCCACGATCGCGTAACACGACCGACCAAAAACACTCATCAACGTGTTGGAATAACAGCAGTTCTCAAACGAGTCACTGTACAGAAGATACCCTAGTCTTTGTCACCAAAGGGTCAGCCCCCGACAAGCTTAAGCCTCCTGTTCTTCCTTGCTCAAACTGTGGCTGTGATCCTTGGTAACACGAGAACACTCGCACCCTCGTTGGAGCAGCGCAAGTTTGCTGGACGGTGAACACCCCTGAGGCCCGCAAACGACGCGTAACTAAGCTCACGCACGCTTCCCGCATCGACATGGGTGCACACACAGTGCACATTGGTTTCATTCATGAGAACTGGCTTCTGCGTGCAAAGCGATCTATTTGTGTAATGTAGCAAACTCTTCGACCGTTTGATAGATACCCTGATCGACGAAAAATTTACTATTATTCAAAATTCATCGTATTTCTTGATATTTCAATCGGAGATAGCGGGTTATCTGGTTTTCCTAGAAATAGGAATTCTCGGCGTTAATATTTCCTTAGGCTTTGTAAAACTAACTTGAATCGTTTACTTGAGATATAACCCAGAAACAAATATAGCAATATTTTGGAAAGAAAATTTCGGAAATATCGAGGGAAACTCGACCAACACGAGGAAATTGATTCTCTGTCGGAGCTGCCAGCGGCCTACTTGACTGCACCTAATATAACACGGCGGTTCGATCGCGCGCGACCAACTTTATGGTGTAAACAGACTGCCACCGAGGCCCGTCACTTCGCGGATAAACTCGTCTTGACAGAGTGCAGGTCCCTCAGGAAATGGTTGCTGACGAAAATCCCGGCAGCTCGTCCACGAGAATCCCTTTCCTCGAACGTTTCGTCGACAAAAAAAAAAAAAAAGAAAGAAAAAAACGGACGAGCGATATCAATTTTCTAGAGGACTTGTCGAGAGGGCTGCTCGCGGTGTTCTCGGGAAGATTTTCAGCATGCGTAGAGTTCTAAGAAAGATAGATTCTCCAGGGAATTGCTTTACTCCCGAATTTTTGATGCAACATCGGTTTTTGATACGGCTACTGTTTCTAGAATTTTGAGTTTTACGTATGAACAACGACGAAAGCTAAATAAATAGGATTTCTAAAACTCTGAAAAGGCAAGTATCGATGATTAGATTAGATTAGAATCAGCGTCGAGAAATATAAAAATTTCATCTTTAAAGCTACAAAGTCTGTAAAATTCGCGTATAGAGAGATTCTCCAGGATTTGAAAAATTTGCAGAGCTGTGTATCGTCAAGTAGAAAGACACACGATACGATGGTATTGGTTCGAGCTGGGTATAGAACACTGGAAATAGAATTCCAATAGTCGTGTGGCTAGTGTGTTGTGTGGAAGTAGGTTACGTTGTGACACTTACAACGAACAGTGCATACTTATTTCCTCTTTGCTAGTTTATATTGCTAATATAACTAGGTGTAAAATTCTGAACGGCATGAATGGAAGATGCGTAGAATAATTAAGAGGGTGAATGAAGTGACAGCATGAAGCGTGAATCTATAGAATGACGTGTAAAATAAAAGAGACGCAAGCTGCTAATTTATCAGTTTCCTTAAGGCTTATAATATAACGAAGTGAAATATTGCAATATTTCAAGTACTCAATTAATATAATGTATCATTACTAATCTTCAATGTGTTATCTTGAAATGTATTAATGAGAATTATGCGATCAACAATAGCTCGCAACGAAATGTGCGCACTTTGCGTTCCATTTCTCGAGAAGGATTTTTCCGAACATCCAAATTATTAATAGTCGGATATCGACTATGATGATTGTCAATTACTATGCGGTTGTGTATGCGTGCAGTTTATTACAGTTTGTCGAAAAAAGTAGCATTGTATTAATCAAATTAAGTATTTGATATACTAATAATGTTTCTATTGCAGCGGTAAAAGAATCTAACAAATAATGCTGCATTATTCCCAGCTATAAATAACATTCATTACTAAAGACAACTGTTTCTTATGAGAATCTATTAAACACTTCGTACTTATCAACGTCGCATAAAAGTGAAACAAATTGCTATCAAAAGTCCATTGATAAACGTGACTGATTTAACCTCGCAAACACGAAATCCACGATACTGGTCATCTGCGGAGAGTAACAATCGCGTCTTCGGCTAACGTCACGGATGCGAATATCGTCGAACGACAAACATCTGGGAGAAATTGTTCCACTTTAGCAGGTGATAACGTCGATTCGAGGAATTATTACGGATCAAATTTACGGAGTTCTTCGTTCGCGAGTGTTCGTTCACTGACGTAAGGCTATCGACGAACTAGCATATTCACAAAAAAAAAAAAAAGATGAAATGGTAAAGTTGCAACCTTTAACCTGTGATCCATAGACACAAGATGACTGTAATTTTTTCAAGAAAGATTTGCAGAAAATGCTAATTGCATTGATAAACGCTTAAATGAATCTGATGAGCTAATACGTACAAAAATTAATTAATATATCGGGCATAATAACATAATGTAACAAGGAGAGAATCATAGGAAAATAATAGAAATATATAGATTGAAAAAGCACTACAATAGAATGTACGTTGAAGTTGAGCAGACAATAAGTGTCAAGCCTGCACGATTTTTGCCAGAGGACTCACGCGGGATTATCGTTATCGTTGGTTGTTGTTGCGTGGATCGCAAGCAGCGGCGGCTGTTTAAAAGTGTCGAGCAGGCAATAATAATTAATGTTAAACGATAAACGAGTTCATCGAGTGACACAGACTGATCGATGTCATAGGCCGGTTGTCTTAGACGATAACCCTTTCTCGTGACATCGACTGGCCAGTTATCGTTTCCACGAACGCTCGTTGCACACCGAATTCTTTTTCTCCGTTACCGGACACCGCAGCTCCCTTTCCACCATCGAATTCCTCGTGTTTTCCGATCGTTCGATCGCGCCTAACATATATGTATTTATAATATATATATGATATATATATTATCACCATCATCATCATCATCATCATCGAGAGATAAAGTCGAAAAACTAAATATCAGCGTAAACTTTGGAATAGAAAGTAGATGTTTTAAAAATTGGATCGAGAAGATTGATCTCCTGCAAATGTTTTGACTCTTTAATCCATTGCCCCTTGACCACGGTGATTTTCCGTAAACCCTGTTTTATTTGTTCGCCAAGTCCTTTAACGAGAACTGTTATTTCGCAAATATTATCGTGCAACGTTTAACGCTAAAGCATTCTTACGTATATGAAACTCGCTATCTGTACAAGCG
This sequence comes from Bombus impatiens, assembly GCF_000188095.3. NCBI lineage: Eukaryota > Metazoa > Arthropoda > Insecta > Hymenoptera > Apidae > Bombus > Bombus impatiens. Next base: position 795,884 of record NT_176456.1, read on the forward strand.
TTTATGCTAGTAGAAGCCTTCTGTAATATTGAACATCGTAACTTTTAACATACAAAGCGACCAAGTCATATCTTATGGAAGAGCCGCAAATAATTACGTATTCGCGCGTAATTGACAGAACACTTATCTAGGAATTCGCATAGAAGGTCTTTGAAGTACGAAATGATAAGCAAGTTCCATAAACAGTGCGTTTTATAGCATTATAATCTATACTCAGAAATGTGTTTGCGATAAGTTTCTGTCGCGACGAAATTGCCGCAGAGAGAGTTCCTCGAAAAGTAAACGACCGGAAATCTGCTTTAACGAAACTGCTTACAATTTAGTAATTAGCAAAACGTTCCATTTGATAGCAATTAACGACGTCTACAACGATCAACTTGCTCAAAATACCTTCGTAATTCCTGCCCAGAGAAAACATCTGTCGAATTATCTTCTGTTGCTCATCGAAATAGCAACGAAACAAGAAGGGCAAAACAAAAGCGATCGAATGTGCATCGCTTTAAAAAGTTACAAAATAACGCGATCCATATCAACTAAGCGACTGTAAAAGCTGGGGAACATGTAATTCGTGTTCTCCTACTAAACTATCATCGATTATTTCCACCTGATGCAATGAATTCAAAAGAAGTCAATCACTTTCATACATACAAAACGACGATCGATCAATTTCTCCAAGCGAATGGTTCATCGTGGTTCACCAAGCCAATACACAGTCGGCGAAGGGTCGTTCCGGTTCTTCCGACGCTATCTGTTCACGGGAAAACGATATTCTATTAAACGGAGGCCAAGTAGTGTCACGTCGGCGCGAGCATCTCCGGAGGATCAACCCTTTGCCGATCCCTGCATAATCCACGAGTCCGTGGAGACGCAGGAAATTAGAGGATCCTTTCCTCTCTCTCTCCCTATTTCGCAATCTCACCCCATTGAATACTACGCATACAGCTCCGTTGGCGGATAATTTAGGGCGGAATTATCAGGAGGAATTCAATAACGAGCGCCGTGTAATACGCATCGCAATGAATTAAGATTCGAAACGTCTGGCCTGTATCCTTCCGGCGACTAGAGAATACACGTGTCAATTTTTTGACATAAAAACGCGACGCTCCAATCACGATATCTCTTTCCACGTTCAATAACACACTCGTCTGGTGATTTTTCCAACATCGTGATGGTTCGCGGACAAGGCATGAAGAAGTCGGAGGTTCGAAGTTGTTATGACAGTCAGCGGCGGGCCATCCATCAGCGAGATTCGGTCTCCATGGGCCGACCGCGGACCAACTTATCCAATATTTAAGGTTTTGTCCCTGGCGGCCCGGCTGATATATCACTCGCATTAATATATATTTGCGGGGGAGATAACTCTGGCAGATGGGCGGAGGAGGGGAGACCGGACGGTCGCGTAAATGCCGGTCAAGATTCGCAGTTTCTTCGCAAATAATGGATACGGCGTTATTTATTGCGACTCGTTTGGAGAAATGAAACCGTTTGTTACATATCTCTGTCTCTTCCCTTGTGTTTTCTACCATCATACCGAATTAGAGGAATTCAAGAAAATTGAAAGGAAAATTAGTTTGTGCGTAACACTGACACCGACAGCTCCCAGCCATCAAGATACTCGTCTTGCAAGACAACACTAGAAATATTTACAGGAAGAAGCGTATCGCCAGCTACAGTGTTCGACGTGTGGTGGACGGTGAGACGCGTTGTTGGTTAAATTAATAACGAGACGAGTTGATTACGTTAACTATATTTACAGATATTTTAAAACGTAGAATACGAAGTTAATCGCAAGCGTTGCTCGCTCGATGATATTCGTCACAAGATTGCGCGATACTGCGCTGCTGATACTAATTGTTATACTGATTCGCTAGACTGATTCGCTGTACTGTTTCGTTCGACCGATGATCTCGATGACTCGATACTGATATTGATTCGCACGACTGACTGACTTCTGGAGAACATGGTCGTCTATTTATACTGGTCGAGGGGGTGTACCGGAAGGTTTGAACTCGTCGTCGGTTGTCGGTTGCACGTAGCAGCGAAATTGCTTTGTCCAGAGTTTGTTTATTACATTATGTGCGTCGTACAGTGTTAATCCTCTGTGATAAAACAACTACGTGAGGCATCTTCGAATCGAAACGTCCTAAGATGCATATGTCGCTACAGATGTATCGTGCGTTAAAAGTAGCGCATTGCCAAACGTAGTGTCCAATATATTAGCCATAAACAGTGTTTGCTCGGTAATATGTCTTAGCCATCGTTCTTAAGCAATCGTTTCGCTAGAAATAAATTACCAAGGCTAACTCGATATGTTTTCTTGCTACTCCTGGCATTTTTATCTTCATCTTGATAAGATGTTGGCGATCGATAAAGAGAAAACATCGATGAATTAACACTTGCTGATTTAGCTTCATTTATACCGTGGCCCGTGACACGGTCAATTTGGCCCATAATCGAGACAGCTACCCTGTGCTGAGATCAATTAGTATGTAAATAAGTGATGACCGATCATTGAAATCGCTCCCAGTCAATTTTCTGCGATCTCTTTCGCTGATGAATTATGCACAGTGTTTCACGATGTGTGGACTTGACGCTGAGGGTAAATAATAAATTTATTACACGCGAACGCAATGAACCAACATCTCCTTAACTCTTGTTTTATGCAACCAGTTACCAGTGAAATTATATACTATTTGTTTTATCGAACATATCGATTAACATGAATTATTCGAAATTATAGCAAATATGTAATTTAATTTATGGTAGGATAAGACGATAAGATGTAAACTTATAAGAATATAGCGTATCTCATATCAGATTACATAAACAAAATACAACATACCAAGTTAACATGAAAGATCTGCTTGAAATTTGTATAATAAATTTGTTTCTAAAATAACACCTACAATTTATGAACTCCGCACCTGGTACGTAAACGACTTACGAGAAAGGACTAATTGCACCATCCACCTGTGGGTCAGCGTCATGACCTTCGCTCATTTTTCTCAGCCCTACCGACTGTTGAACGATGCAAAATTTAGATATACCGTACTCTCACACAAGAAGAAGCAGAGTATCTTCTTAATGTACTCGATCCCAGAACTGCTAGAATAAATAATTACAAAGCCTTTTTACGGTCGAAAGGCTGCGGAAGCTATTTAAAGGAATTGCTGTTGAAGCTAATAAAAGATGGATCACTTATGTAATAAACGCTTTCAAAATTCGTAATCGATACGACGTAAACTTTCAACAGCGCAGAAAGCGTCACGTCTATGTACTAGTAAAATATCTCACGATCAAAATGCTAAATAGGGCCGCTTAAACCATCGACAATCTGGCAAATTAAAGGCGAAATCGCGTAATTACCACGCTATCAACTAACGACCAATTTTCACGTCGTTCGGGGATATCGAGTTGCACGAGGAACGGGCGCAGAGAAAAACGGCACAGAATGACTTTAAAAGGCGGCTCTAAAGGGGCCTTCGTTCCACGAAATCGGAGATCCGAGTAATCGAATTTGCCACAATCGCTCGAAACGTCCGATGTACAACGATTCAATTTCCATGTCCCTTCGTTACCGAAACGACCGATGGTCCCCTTTATGAATTGTCTCGCGGGCCATACTCGCCCGTCATACTTTCCTCCAACAGCTATTATCCGTGTTTGTGAATTGCTCGAGAATCGTGGATACACCGGAAGTCGCGTGTAATTGCGGGGTATCGTAATTACGGTCCGCCTCTAGTGGACACGAGAGTGGATTTTCGGGGTTGACACGAGAGAAAACGGTGTTGTTCGAGTGAAATTATCGCGAACAGCACTTCAGCGGACTAATTAGCATATCTCGAAAACGATCGAATGCAAATCGATCATCTTGCGTTCGTCGAGTCCCCTTGTTCCTTCTCTCGTCGGTGGCTGAGAACGTCGATTTTATTGGTCGAGCAGCAGAACCGAGAAACGATTAAGTTAATGCATTCACGCAAAGTGAATGGCAATATGACTATGTAATTGAAATTTTCGAAAATAACGAGCGAGCTATAAATTTTGCTAAATAACGATTGAGCCGTTCCGTGCGCGTTGTTTTTCTTTCTTTAAGATTATTTTGTTAAGTAATATAATATGCATAATATACATGTCACATATATTGCGGCATTCCTTCGTTAATATAGTAGCTACTTTAAACGAAATTATGCAAAACCTTGTTACTACTATTCAATCGCTCTACAAGAACAAGTTCTCGGATCGATATACCAATCTTCGAGCGAAGCCATGCGCGACAAGTATACAAATCTGTCACCAGCTCCCGGAATAACCCGTCGGAGGAAACGGATCGCACAAACGGAGAATTTCGTGAGCAAATAATCCCACGACGCTCGTAAAATTTATCTGACGATTCGTACAGCGCCACGACGAGGCCTGCAATAAACGACGAATGATCCCCGAAGTAGTTTATTTTTATTTTTATTCGGGGAACGTGTCATTCGCGCAGTTTTACAGGCGATCATATACGAGCCTGGCGTGGTGTTTCTGCTTCTTTGTTCGACTCTTCCGTTTCCGCGTCTTCTTTTGAAGCCATAGTCTACCTTTTGCGATACCCGATCGGCTCTGTATTCTAAAAGTAACGAGACTGGTGGCTGTGCCATCTGTCAGATTGGTGAAAAGTTTTAGATTGTCCAAAAAGCTTTTTTCATTTTCTAACGAAGTAATAGATACGCAACAGTTTTTGTTTTATATTATTTTATTCAAGGACATGATTATAAAAGAAATATACTTTTGGCAGAATCTAATGAATTGAATTCCTGGTTGATACAGAGCAAACTGTTGGAAAACTTCCTTTTTCCTTTGCCACGTTATCACTTTGATTGTTACTGGCTGGTCGTCTACAGACCACACGCGTCACGGACGACTCTCAACGACCCACGCTTCATGGAAACGTTTAATCGTCGCCGAGCAACCCCGACTGCATCCTCTCCAGCGAGTAACTTAATTATCGTGCAGAGTAACGGTGGGGCGTACGGTCAGTGCTGCAAAGTTGCACGCCGGTCTTTGAACAGCTCCTCAGATATTGATCACGCGATACTGTTTCCTTCGAATTGCACCGAGTCGGAGAAAAAATTGTCCAGCTCGTGGCGAGAGCCGATGCGCGAGATGATTGAGAAAGTAGAAAATGATTATGAGGCAGAAGCAGAAGGTTTCATATTGACTAGCAGCTACTCGTGCAACGAACTTCTTTTGTTGCATATCGGTGAATCAAGGGTAATATCAGACAGAAAAATGGTTGATCGATAATCGAAGTACCTAGTTTAAAGCATAGTGTATTTTGCGGTCGTAATTATCCTTTTTGTTTATTTTACGATCGCCTGTTTCGAGTAATCTTGCGTTAATAAAGTCAAATTCATTCCTTCTTTGTTAATTAATTATTTGATCAACCATTATTCCAATTAACCAGAATTCGTTAATCGAGGAATTAAGTTTTAAAAGCCCAATGCACCGAAGTATAATCATGCTGCAAGTTCGAAAGCCGCGTTTCCCACCACTCTTTCCGAAACTTCCGCGAATGCCACGCGGTCGGAACTTCGAAGCAGCTGGTTCCACGAGTTCCTGTGCGATACAAGCTTGCTAATTAACGGCAGAACAGCCTCTGTAGCCATTGTCGAAGGATAAATCGAGGAAAAAAAGTTTGCGCGTCGCGTTGGTACCTTCTCTTATCCTCTACTTGTATTATTCAACGCGTTCGACCGATCCTTCCGATGTCGACAACCAGGACGAAGAGAACAGCGACTGCGAATAAACGATAGGAATTACAATTATTCGAACGTTGAGCGCGTTAAAAGCAACGGAGAGAGCTTGCTCTAACATAATTTCATCGGGGAACAATTTCTACTTTGATCCTTCATCAAGGTTGGATGGTGTGAGATTAGGACGCCGAGGGAGGAGAAAAATGAAAGGCGCTATCAGGAGAATTCTTCTCGTGACGCAGCCTCCAACTCGTTAAGGTCGTCGACGGAAAAAAGGGTTGGCTTGTAGAGAGCTTGAAAAGCAGCGGACATAACGGTAACGTGGCGCATACAAACGGCCGCTAATGGCGTGGATAGCTTTTGTTGTTTTTAATTAACCCTTTCTTTCAAGGAGACGGCAGCCAGATGGAAGGGGTGGAAAGGGCCGAGAAGCCAGCGAATGACTTTTACCTTACCACCCTTTCCCGGCTGGCGTCCCGTGGGCGATGTAAATATGCGGAGAATTGCACCTAGGAGACAGCCCTCCTACGCCGCGATTAAGCCTTCATCTAATTAGCTCGACTGATTACCGGCACACCCACGGGATCGACCAGAAACCGATCTTGTATGCGTGCAAAATAATTTATTCTTCGCCCGGTTCCAGCGATTCGTGCGCAGATTCGATGTTTACATGGCGTTTTTACGGTGTAAAATTTATTTTTACGGTATTTAATATTTTACGTACCTGGGATATAAAACCTTGATTGGCTTGAAAAGTTACTGGAACATATAATCGAATACGAACTTCCTGTGCTATTCTCTGTTCTTTTAGCTCTTGCGAATACATTTTTGGTGATGCTACTTGTTTCAAGCGATACTAATACTAATGAAAATTCATTGAACTTATAACAATTTGCAATCTTTTGTACAACTATTTTCATAGATTTTCGCCGAAGAATGCTCGTTTGACTGGGGTAATGCGAACGTGGCAGCGATACGCTTCGAACGGAATTATTATGAGCAACGTACCGAGATGATTGTCCTTATCAGGACGATAAGCTTATTTTTACTCGCTAGTAATTAATTCTTTCGATGCTCGATGAACGGCTCAGGAAAATTTTATCTGTCAGACTGGACCGATTGTGGGACATCGCTTTTGCCGTGACAGACGTCACGCACGACGACCAGGCGATTCCTCGTCTCTTGCTATATTTTACAACATACTGACTACTGGTAGATAATGGTAGGCAGTAAAACTTAATTTAATGGAACTTAATTAACGACAATTATGAGATTCTAAAAGCGAATATACGTATAAAATATTGCATTCGCGATCGCTTCTGTCAGTCCTATTGTATTCCTTCCAACGAGAATTATCAGAAAGCAAAAGTAAACCAATATGTCTATTAATCAAACTGTCTAAAGAAAAATTTCAAATTATTCCTACATTTTACGATCTTCGTACTCAAGAACTCATGATGCTTCCAGGCAAAATCCACGTCAGGTGACACCATTCGAGTCAAGAATCACGATGCTCGAGGCGTTTCGAAACGGTTATAAAATCAGTGGGTGGAAGCAGCGACGATGGGGGACGAGATAGAAGAGGAATCGCGTTAGAAGTCGGCGCTTTGTCGTGGTCACGGGGCTGTCAATCACCGGTGATAGGAGGCGACACATTAATCTCAGGAACAGCCCGTTGACCGCACATCGTCTTCTTCTCGGCTGCGGTCGGGCAAACCCCACGACCTCGTCTCTCGCGACCCTTCTTCTTTTTTCCCCCTGTCGCTTCTCCGGCCAACGATTCACCTTGAGGGACTCGGTATTTTTTAGTAGTTACGATTATGTGTGTCCGTTGTTCGTGGAAAAGAGCCGCCAGATAAAACGATCGTCGCATAGAATATATAGGTTCTCCACGCTCGTACACGCGCTCACGCACGCACATACATACAATTTCAGAAATTATCATTTATGACTTAACCTTAACCATCGTAATTTCCACCTTGCAACCGCTGCTTACAGAGAAAACCCCAAAACCAGCCTTGAAACCACGATGTCCACCTAGTCGCATCTCGAATAAATAAGAAACAAGATCGCTTCGAAAGTGTTGGGTCGCGTTACGGTACATTAGTCACGGTGTCGATGCGGCCGTGGTCTCGGTGTTTTCTCGGTCTACGGCACTCGCGCTCGCACGCTCGACGAGGAATATCCGATCGCGAACCGCGACGCTTGCAAAAACTGACCGGGCCTGACAAATGTCCGTGGAGGCGTAACCGGACGTCTTTACGGATGAGAAACGGACGGTGGGTTTATCCGCGTTATTAAGCGGCGCGTTTCCAGCAAGAATAGCACCATTTGTTTTGCCCGATATCGGCCAAACTAATTCGCGTTTCCCTGCCATGGACGGGACTAGGCAAGCGAACCGTTGCCCTCGTGTTTCGGTAATCGCGTCGTTACGATTTCTTTATCGCCGTTCAGAATTATATCGATGTATTGTATTTTTCATTTCCCTGGAATTTATCATCCAACCTCGCGATTATGAAACGTAGAAAGGAGAAGACATTGAACGAAGAAAATTGTTCGTCGAAAATTGAAAGGGAACGTTATGGAACACGACGAAGATTCGGAAGGAAGAGAATCGATCGAGGCGTGCGCGAACTGGGCGAGATTTATCGGTTCGGCGTGTCGTGAGCCGCGGATCACGTAGCCGGTTAGGTCCGGAGGCAAAAGCGCGCGATTCTGGCCACCCATTCGGTCGATCGCAGGCCGATAAACGCATTATTTAATTACCGTGAGTAATTACCGATTATTACACGGCGCGGCCTGTCCCGGCGCACTGTTCGCCATTAATTACACGAACGATCGGACGAAACACTCGTTACGCAGCACTCTTTAATCGGCTGTGGACTCCGTCGGCCCGTCGCGGGACCCCCGCCCGGATGCACCACTTAATCGTGCCTCGACTGGGCCAGTTCTTCTCTTTTTCCTTTCTTTTCCTTCCGTTTTTAATCGTCTCTTTTCTTCTTTCCGCCGCACACGAGCCTGTCTTTTCTTTCTCCAGTAGAACGCGCGACACTAGTTTTCTCGAGTTCTTGTTACTCTTGTTCGCGGACGCCAGAATCACGGTCCATTCCGTTGGCATATAAATTACGAGCTAATTGGTGCGAGGAGACGCGAGAACTCTCCGCGAGCATAGATCAATCGCGGACCTTGGAAATTAGAGGACGTTGCTCGAACCGGTTGAAACGCGATCTCCAGAGAACCAGCCATTCAATTGAGATAAATGCATCTGCTCTGTCGCCTTTTTACTTGCTCTTTGATAAACCGCCTTCGAGATGGCAGAAGGAATCGTGTATGGTGCTTTTGGTTGGAAGAGAAAATCTAGTAAATATAGAACCTCTATAACATAGAGATATCAGAAACAATAAAATACATAGTGCAAGACTATTTGCAAACGAAATTAAATATTACAGTCTAGCAATAGGATCTAAAACACGTTTATTTGACGCAATTGAAATGTGTCGTAACGCAGCTTCGAAGATTGGAAAATCACTCGATAAATTTAGTTGAAAGAATTCTAGTTACTATAAATCATCGATAGCTACTATCGTAGCGATCAATCGGATAATCGAATAGTATCTTAAATGAAAATATTCCTTGTATTCCTTGCGCAATTAAAGGTGAGTAACGATGAAATTAGCACGTTCGCCTGCAGCTGTTGCGAACAAGCAGAAATATATTACGATTAAAAATGGAAATCCCAGAGGGGACAACAAAAAATATGCCGTTCTTGTGACGATAAAAAAAAATACGCTCTTTGTGAATATAAATCGTGTACTAATGAGTATATGTAAATTATGTGGTCTATAGTACTCGGTTGGAACGACGCGTTGAGATCACGCGATTATTCAGGTTAGGCTCGTTCAAAGATACGTATTCGTCGTTTCTTGGAAACAGTAATTTTACGAAAGGAGATGATTTTCCGTGTAGCTACGCTACTCGAATCAACGTCTTCGAGAGGACATCCACTCTCTCTTCGTGTCGTGGCCGAAGGATCGCGCGGCAATTCTCCGGATTAGGATTAAATATTGATGGCCGGCTTGATACAGATTAATGTGCATCCTCTGGCAGCTCAATCTCCTCCGCGCAACCGAACGGCGATTTGTCTCTCGCGTTGGCCAAAACGAGGGACAGCGAAGACGCAGCCACCCCGATCGCTCTAGCCGCTTTCCTCCTGGCAGCCTCGGAATGAAAAGGATAGAAGGATGTCTGATTACCACCTTGGACGTTCCACAGATCGTCGAGTCTTCTTATCTGCTCCGTTTCTCTCTTTATCTCTCGATTCCTCGCTGTTCCCTTCGTTGCCCCTGCTTGGACCGTTATGATGAACCGTGTCGCTGGGGAAGGCATTTATTCCGAGATATACTCTCCTAAGGGAATCTATTAGCGCGCCAGGATACGGCTGCCGACTTATTTATCCCCGCGATAAGGAATTACTCGGAGGGGGGACGTAAATGAAAAATTCTATTTTCCTGCTTGATTACAGGCTTGATCGAGTTCCCATCCCTTAACTCTTTCCGATGTCACGTTCAAATTACGAGGCTATTTATGAATTTCTTAATTATTCGCTGGATTATTAAACATTCTGTTGGAATTAAGTTAAGATGTGTTGATAACTTCACGATACTGTGTAACGTACCAGAAATGTGAGAAATTTAGAAACGTAAATATAGCTACAGACCAAATAAATACATCGATTAGCGAAAACTTCTTCGATAATCTATCCGCGCTTCGTAACATTTACGTGTTACGTAAGGCTCGTATTAAACGCAGATAATCCGAGGCGAAGCAAACGGGGAATTTTGCAGGAAGAGATTACGGTTCGTTTGCATACATCGTTCGGAGAAATATTATGTGTATCGTTCAAAGAGGTCACACGATGCAAAGGTAGAAAGTAGTGGCGCAGCGGTTGAAGCAACAGCAAATTCGAGGATTCATCGACGAGCAATGGGATCATTTTTTAGTACAATCATCAACTATGGTCGACGATTCTTGAATATTCATCCGAGGACGCTGGTGTCGAGTATCGATCAACGGCTGACAGTTCGTGCCAGCTTATATATCTGCGCGATAAATCTCGCTTTAGCGAATCTATCGAGATTCGTTTGCTCGCAATAATTTTATCCGCGGCGTCGATAAACCCCGCAAACTAACGGACCGGGCGTCCGTGATTCCTGGGTGAACCAACCTGAAAGCCACTCGGGTCTCTCGACATTTCGCGATTGCGATCCTCGCACGATATTTCTTGGAATGTCTTTCTGAAAGTACGTTACGATCATTTCCTCGGCAACGTAATCAATTCCATTGTTGGATAATTGTAACGTTCGATGAATGTAATTACGAAAGATCGAAGTCACTTTGATAAAAATCACTCGAATATCGGTATACAGCACTTTGCCGAATATATAAAGTATAATCTACCAGACGAACGTCTTCGTTAGGAATTTTATTCATCTACGCTCTTCAGAAAAAAATATGAATTTTCATCGATACAACAGACATTGTCCTGCAACGATTCTACTCGACATTCCATTACCAATATTCATCGATGATCTATCGACTATTAAAAACGTGGATGACACCCCAGATGAGCGATTTCCACATGGAACGCATCGACGTTCATGCGCTGACGGTTTACGGAAGGCGTCGCGGCGCGTGCAAGACACTGCGGGCAGAGAGGTTGGGGCGGGGGATGTTCGGCGAGCGCGTGTCGTCGCTCGAAGCCGGCAGTGAAAATGGTTTGTGCCAGAAAGTCTCGGATAAGTTAAACACGGGCCGTAGGCCGGAGGCGTCGTAAAGCGCCGCGGCGCCTTCGTGTTTACGCGGAGACGTCGAGGCCCACCAACCGCGTCATCCCTTTCCATCGACGCCGCTATCCTCGTCCTCGTCTCTCCGATACCACGTTCGATCGTCCCGATTCACTCTACTTATTTCTCGTCTATTTTCGCCCGCGTGACAAATCTCTCTATGTCGGCCGGATTTATCGAGCGACATTCTGGCCCGTGCCGTGCCCATATGGTAGCCACGCGAGCTATTTCGGGTGTCGAGGTGCGATCTCCGGCTTTCCCCTCGCCCAACATCGTCGATCGCTTTCCGATCGTGATAAGCAATCGTTCAGGTATCCGAGGAAGCTGCTTTCGAACCGATAGAGGCGCTTACGAAGGGTAAAATGGAATAGAGAACGTACGTAAACGGATGTGGCTCATAACGATGTAAGTCAATTCGCTGATATCTCGCATAAAGCAAAAGTGTTGTGTACTTATAGTTATTAAAAATGTTGACATCACCTATACGACTACTTGCGTGAAGTTTTATAGCTGTATTTATGTTCCGATAATCGTTTCTCGGTTGATCTATATTAAGAAGGATCTGGTACTGCTCGAAAAGCAAACAGAAATCGATATACGTAATTTTCGTACGTTCAACTCTCTTTAGGTTCAAGATATTTTTTTTTTTCCTTATTTGTACGTCTGCAAAAATAATGGGTTTTATGAATGAACTGCTCCTTATTCGATTCACTGCGTTAGAAGGAGCGTAAATTTGCATATGCTAACCTTTCGCATTACGTGACCGAGTTAATTATTCCGTATCAACGTAAAGGAACAATTTGCAATTCAATTACGTCACCGTAACTCGTAACATATCCTGATAAGATAATATTAAAATAGGAAACATGTTCGCAACAAGTTGTTTGATGTGCTACAAGTGTTATCTACGCGACTACAATATTCTAATTGTCAGGCGGTGTCTAACGCGACAGCCGAGTCTACGTACGGATTCTGATTAGCATGACTAGTCGATTAATAATAATAGTACAGAGTGGCACACAAGCTACGCGCAACTTGGAATACTACGACGCGACGTTTCAAGAATTACGAGCAATTTCAAAGTTTCAAAGACGAGCTTTAGAAGCTTCGCGACGACAAAACTTCACCATGGAACGATACCTTTTTATCATCCTTTGCCTTAGCCTTTGTCAACGTAAAGGTAATCCACCCAAGAGCAAAAATGAAAGAAGAGAAAAAATAATAATTCAAGGGAAGAATTTTAAGCAGATCGAAAAGGACGATCTCGCGGTCAGCAAACGGAACGATGATTTACGAGCTTGAATTCAGTCGTTGGAATTTGTCAGTCCTCCTCCGTGGACGCCCATCGGTGTTCCACCGACCTTTCGATATCGATCTTCCTTCACACTATCTCTCTGCTATACCTACCTACCGATGGAAGTCTATCGGGCAAGGAAACCGCTAAGAAGGACGAAAAAAAGGACAGAAAGAGGAAAAGAGAGAGAACGAAAGAAGGAAGAACGAGCTGAGCGGCGTAAAAGCCGCGTTCCCTCCACGCAGAGAAAAACTAAGTCTTAATAAAGCAGAGAGGCAAGATAAATCGGTGCATTAGCATCTCACCAGGCGTGATTCATGGTGACGGTGCGACCAGGCTGGAGACCGACCATGGAATATGATATATCGTCATTAGCATCGGTTTCGTATTAGAACAAATAGCCGCGCGTTTTAGCCCTTAAAAGGCGCGACGTGTCCCGGCCCTTAATGGCCTGTAATGCACCCCCCGGAAAACTCCGACAGGAGAAACGGTGTCGCGGTGACTTGTGCTTTCCTCGGCCATCTGCCTGGAAGCTTTGTTTCACCATTGAGCCGAACAATGGGGTTCGTCGTCCCTAGCGGCGGTGCGGCTTTATTTTTCTTCGAAATAAAGACGGCGGGTGATGCACAAGAGGGTGGCGAATTCTCGAAAGTGTAAAGTACTCGATATTCTTTCAAATTGCAACGTAAGTTGTATATTTTATTTGTACAATCTTTAAATATCGTAGTAATTTGGACGCGAACGAACGTAACGAACCTGGAGAGTTTCGAATCTTCCACTTCTACGCATCCTATAAACTACGTACGAATAGCGGAAACCTAAACGCAGAACGATTTATTTCTAGAAGAACGAAATCGATTCTAAACAACGTCTCTCATTAGTCACAGAGCCGCTCGAGAACACCCGACCTCGATTCACAGATGTTTCCCTCTGACTGTGTTCCACTGATTAGAACCGTCTCGTCGCTTTATTTCCATAATCATTTCCCTGAAACCGTTTCTCAAGCAAAAGAAACTCGCGACGAGAATCGTTTGCCGCTCGAGACTCACCGTGCCAATTATAGGCAAATTTATTCCCACTTCTCGTGTAAACGTGCAAACATTCGACGTGCCGATATCTCTGGCTGGTGGATAGCGCGACATACAGAGGGTGAGCAACCCCTTGATCCGACGTAATTCACGGTTTGCCGGTGCATTTATTAACGTGTCACTCGGGGCGACGCCTTCCTAGTGATTTATCGCGCACGCGCCGAGACGCGTAGATCTCGGACTCGCTGGCGCGAGGCCAGAGTTCGACGGGCATCCTCGTCGCCCGCGGCCGACCTTCCTTCGTCTTCCAGCTGCCGAATCGACCGCGCAGATGGAGACGCAGATGGTGCCTCCCGATCCTCGCCACGACCGCTCGCTGTCTTTCTTCCTGGAGTTTAGTTTAGGTGAAGACGACGATGATTGGCCGGATGATTTGGTATATATAACGTTAGCTTAATAAGGGGTGTTGAGACCGAAGGTGGGTGCGTGTAAAGGGTGAGGTTAGAAATGGGGAGATTTTGAGAATCTTTTTCGGTCAGAGTGGATGATGATTTGACAGTGAAAATGGTCATTTGTATGGTAGTTTGGAAGATGATGGATCGGTGTACGCGATTGTCTAGTATTTAACCTTTAAATACGTAGCATTTTAAGGGTGAAATTTTAAGGGTCTTTCTAAAGTGAAGATGTAACGGTGAAAATGGTCATTTGCGTGATATTTCCAAAGATGGATGAACCTATGCGGTTCCTAGTGTCTGAAGGGGATAGAAAATAGTAGAAGAGAGGAATTTTTACGTTACGTGGAATTACGAAGAGAAAGATTTTGTTTCCTCGTTAAACAACATCATCTTCGTCGCATTCCACCGCGTAACGACCGCTACGATCGTCTTCTTTAATCTCGCACGCGAAACTAGCAAAATCCGGCGTAACAAAGTTCATACGTACGTGCATGTAATAAATAGTTAGAGCATCGTGGTGGACGATTAACCAGCAGGCTTTCTTTCGATCATCCGTGCATCCTGCGGATACGCATACTTTAAATTCCGACGCCCTTCGCCGTATCCAGATCCAGAGAAAGAGAAGGATAGAAAAGAAGAGTAAACGATTTAACATGGTCAGAGAAAATTTCCCGAAGTTCGCCTCCGATACTTTACCTGCTTGCAAGCTACTCATCTACGTTCTCGATCCACGTCAATTAAACGTTTTTCACCGGTTGTCCGGCCGATGGATCTCAACCACGACCTCGATGCATCGCGTGTGCATCGACGGTCCACGATCGTATGCCCGTGAATTGCGCCTTTGATGATAATCACCACCGTTCCTTGCTGCTCGAACCACCTTCTTATGGGTCTTCCTCGATTTTTGCGAGCGCAACGGTGCTGGGGTTAGTTGGGTGCGCGTATCTTTCCAACGTGCACAGAACGATGCGATAACTTTGATCGCAATATTTCTATCGTTTGCAGACATTTGTCCAAATTTTAACAACAAAAGCCAGCTACTGTAATATAACAGAAGCAATAACTGTTCACTGGCGAAAGATGTTCAGAGATTTCAAAGCGTCAGCCAGAGAATCGAATGAAATAGTTTCCTGCGGAGCATCGTTCCATCAAACGCGGATCTTCGCTGAAGGAACGAAACTTCGAGATTATTCGACTTGCAAAGTACGAAAGCGCAAACTGAAAAACCGGTACTGGGACTTTCGGGTACCGATGGAGAAAAATCGAAAGAATCATTAGCGACGATCCGACGTGGAGTCTCCACGCGCGACGCTTTCTCGATGAAAACTGTATCGAGCCGGTCGACGAGACAGACACGTCCCATCGATATAAATAAAGTATCCGTGGGGTGATAGAGCGTCCGCGGGCGGCTGACACAACGAACAGGGCAAATGAAAAATGCCGAGACGGCCGATCAATGTAAATATATTCATGACGTGGGGTGGATGAGCGGCCACGGGGATGCCGGATACACGTATACGCGCGCGTGGACTTTTATAGGATGGGGCTGGCTTTCTCGTCGACGACTCGATGCCACTCGGACGGCACATAATTCACTCTTTGGCAGCTCATTACAATTTAAAAAGGCTTTTGTCAGTGTACTATACCCGGAGCCGTGATTTCTTACGAGCTCGCCACTTGCTCTCGCGTCAGGGGCCTGTCACCTTTGGGACTGCGAAACGAGCGTTCCTCGAGGACCTCGTGAAGCAAGAGGGACCGGATACCGCGTCCTTCCACGAACCACCGACGAACTCCTTAATTCGTCGGATGGGTACCGGCGTCGCCTGTCTCCTTCGTTTCTGACTTTCTCTTTGCCATTAGTCGACCATTGTTTGGGTTTTGACAGAATTGGGAAAGTAATTTCGAGCTAGAAGTTTAACGGCGCTAGAAGGAAGATTTTATAGGATTTAAAACGGTAAAAACGAAAGCAGTTGCCTCTTAGACGACGTTTCTTCCATCGTTTCAAGTAGATCGGAGTATTAACAGTTGACTTCTTGTACTCGGATTTCTCTGTTAGATAACAATCATTCGTTAAATCGTTCAAATATCTTTAATTGCAAAGCTTCCGTAATTTGTTTTAGAAGCTAACCCTCATCGACGATGATTTTTAAGATTATTGTTCGAGGGGAATCACGGTTGCCGTCACGAGGATCGAATGGCGATCCGTGTGTCACGGTGTATACGGTTTAACACGACAGCTATTCCGCAATTCCAAAACGAACGGACGTTTTCGAACGACAAATCGCCGTACCCGAGACGCGGCCCGGTTTTTTGCCCGACCGTACGAAAGAAACCGGTCTGTGGGCGAAGAACAAAAGGGGCAGTGACGAGTCGCCCGGTTACCCGGCATTTCTAATTCTCCGTCTGGTTCGATCAGCCATGTCGAAAGAGAAATGACTCCGCTCGCGTTTTCGAGACCGATTCCGAGCAATTACTGGGAGATCGTCTTTTGTACGGGGCGATCTTGATGAATGGTCCGGCCAGATCTGTGTCGACAGAGTCATCGCCTAAAACGTAGCTGAATCGGAACGAGAGAACACGGGGAACGATCGGTGAGAGGAATTCCGAGTATCTGCCTTTCGTGCTTGACGTTTATTTCGGTTACGTTTCGTGTCGTGACGAAGATTCTTATTAAGTGGACCGAGGTGTCCTATTTTGACGTGAATGACAGAGGCAATTGCTAGTGGTTAGATATTCTTCGGAATAACATTTCAAAAGTTTCTTCCGTAAATTGGATCAGCTTTGTTACAACACCTCAGTTTTTGCACACGAGGATCGTTATAATACAGAGATACGTGTTCATGTTCAACGAATGCATGAAAATAAAATCTCCAAAAATCGTATTAATCGTACTAGTTCTTCGGCTAGAAAAGATATGCCTCGTGTGAAATATTTTCAAATAACTCACATAATATACACCCTCTATGTTTTTCGTAGAAGAAAGTAACGGCAGGAGGGCGTGTTTCTTGCAACATACTTGTCCCTCACGCGTCCAAGCTCAAGAAAAAGGCAAGAAGAAAAGGCTGTTGGAAGGAAAATGCAACTGCGTCCCCGTGGGACGTGACCGAAGCCCGAAATTGATATGTATTCCGCGGCACGGCGCGTCCAATCTATCGCGGGTCAAGCAACCGGAATTTTAAGCGCTATACACGCCATCGTACATCGAGATCTTCCCCTAAACGTCGATACGATGCTTTGTGCGCGCCATATACAGGGTGACTCGGGTGGACCTTTAAACAGCTAACGATGATCTTCTCGTAATAATTTAGAATCTGATTCGAATTCTTTCTTATCGATTTTTATGCCAATCCAGTAAAAATCATTCAGGGCTATAATACCATCGTCGTTTTAAAAAAATTGCGTTACAAAGGATTAAATTATTACTATATATTTTCTCTCTTGGGAGCTCTCTTGCTGCAAAGCAATAAGGAAGTTATACAATCGTGACCTCCGCTGGGTTAACGAAGGATTGTTTGTTAAAAATTTCACGCAACGAGTTACACCCTGTATACTCCATAGCGTGCCGCTATGAAACGACTTCCATAGCGAACGAGCTGATCAACGACGAACCAGTCGGCCGATCGTTCCTCTTCCACGTTCTGAAACTTACGAGGACATAAAGCACACCCCCCGTATATATCTGGGCGATCCGTATGCATACGCGCGCGCGCGCCTTGCCATCCTGCGGATCGCGTGAGCGGAGAAGGGTGGAATCCTGGCCGCGAAGGGACGCCGCTGGTCATCCTCGGAAAATTGAATTTCGTCCCTGAGGGCCAGCCGGATGAAGTATGCTGACAGTTGGAAAATTTGCGTTTAACCGGGTGCACGCGATCCCAACACGGAAATCTTCGCCGACCTCTTGTTGATCGAGAATGGATCTCGGACTAGGAGACACCGCTTTGCCACGGTTTCTCTTGCACCAGATTTTCCTTAGGTTCGAACTTGATTTGGGTTAAAAATGGATTAAAATTTGGCGCGGTTGGTGCAATGAAACAAAGTGGACGATAAAGCGATTAGTACGTTTTCTATTGGTTTACGACGTATCGTCGCGTCATAGTATAATATTACTGAGACTGCGAAAGGAGCAATCTGAAGATTCTAACGCACCTATCTAGTTTGCATATGAATTATCGACGATCAAGATAAACCTACGTTTCGATTGTTTCTTGTAAATGGTAAAAAAGTAGTAGCACTCACCGTGTGGCACCCATCCGTGGTGGCACCTGTCGCAGTAGCGGATATGTCGCTTCCCTGGAGTGAACGAATCGCAGGAGCATCCATTGATAGTGCATTTGATAGACTGAAATCAGGAAAGAGCAATGATTAACATAATCAAATAAAAAGATTACAATTGATTAAAATAATCAAACTTGGTGAGACGAGCTTCAGAAGTAAGATCAAAAAGACTCGATTACGTTTTCTAAAATTACAATCACGATGGTTGAACACAAATTGCAGAAACGTCCAACCCTGTAACAGCGAAGCATCGTTCGAGCACTCCAGTCGTTCGTTAGGGCGGGTAAAAAGGCGGAAAAGAGAAAAATAGATACGAAACATCGTTGTAAGGGCGCGTACGGTACGGTAAAGAGGAGATAGAATTTTATTCGTCGACTTTTCAGCCGGGAGGAAATATCCCGGACAGTTTGGCGCGGATTAAAGGATCGTTGCCACGGGCGAGCAGGAAAAAAGGGGGTGTGGTATTTTGAGTGACCGTTTGGCATAACGCCACCCCAGAGAAAGCTCGTAAGAGACGGGGCTTCGTCGGATTTTAAGGAACCGTGAATATTTTCCGCCCTTCGGCACGAAATTAACCCCTTGGGAGCCACCATCCAATCCTGCCCCGCGGCTGAAAGGAAGGCGAACCTCCTGGATCGGGTATTACTTTATGTACGCAGCAGGAAAGTTTATTTTCCGCCGTCGCGAGTTACCTGCAGCTACTGCCGTTGCAGTCGAAGCGATAGAGGGACAGAGAGAAAAAGGAAGGCAGAAGAAGGGAAAAAGAAACGTTAATTCCTGCTGCTCTCTTCCATCTTTCATGCGTTTGAAAGTTTGCCCGAGAACCGACACGGATCTGCACTAAGGCGAACTTTGGATCCTTACTAAACGGACGCCCTTTTGCCTCGTCGAACGTCATTTTCATCATAGTTCCGGCTTGTTGCAGCTACGTGAAATCCCTGGCGAAGTTGCAACGGATGAGGAACCGGGAAAACGCATTTAGCGGCGCAGAAACTTTGATGTTAATTTCTTCTACTAGGTTTTCAGCACGCTATAAAAATTACAGGAAGAAGAATTCCAGATAACCGACGTCGTAACTGTCACGCGGAGCGTTAAACCAAAGAAACCATAATCCCATCAGACGCGAACCCACCCTGCCGAACCTCCAGCGAATCGTCACTCCCCATTTAAGGGGTTAACGCAATCTTCCTTACCCTTGGCTGACGAGAAAGGGGTCCATTTACCTATACACGAGCCGTTTCACCAAAGAAGAACGAAAGGGAATACGACGTTGCGTACAAGTTCCCCGTTGTCGTGGTGTTATGACGTTATAGCGTTACGACGGCGTGTGCCGCTAATATAAAGACAAATGAAGCGACAAGCGCGCAGCCATCGTCGGCCATGTGTCTTTATCCAGACAGCGTCCCGTGGCTTCGCGGGAAATCTTCTGTCGTTGGGAAACGAAGCGAGGTCGACCAGGCTGGCTGACAAAATTTCATAGCCGGCAAATTTTATTAGCTTCGCAGCGGGTTATTTATTCGGAACGAGCGACAGATTATATGGCGATGTTAGCGGTCGCCCGTGCCACGCGGAAGGGGAGCTCGTGAAACAAAGTCCCTGCCACGCTTTTTATATCCGAGCCGGTGACGCCATGGAATTAGCTTTCCGAGTTAATCTAGCTCGCTTTGGAATTTAAATGGGCTTTAAATATGCGCTCATGCATACGCCTGTGGACTTTTGTAGTTGGTTTCTTATGGCAAGACCAAGATGGGGAATATCGTACCCTGTAAATGATGCGAAGCTATGTTGTGGTTCGCAGGTTTGTCGAGGCACAATGTATACAACGTGGTTTTCTCGCAAGGACACCAATTTCCGGTTGTCATCGACATTTTTTTCCATACCATTTATATTCGAGCACCATTTCATCCCGCTATCATCGCGTATGAAAGACAACAAAGTTTTTACGGGCCACGAGATATTTATCGCAGCTATCTCTTTACCACCGAGCTGTCAGCTTATCGTCTCGTTCCTCCGCTTGATTTTAACGACACTCCTCGTTTAAGAACATCACGAACAGCTGTACATTTTTCGCGTACCGATTAGGTCGGTAACGATCGGATTTTCGTCATGTGCAACGAAACCAACGCGAAAGAAGCGTCTAGATTTTGGGACGATCGACCCCCGGAGCGTTTCGTCTCTCGACAACGAAATCCAACATGCTCACCGGGGCCAGAATTGTAATCCAAGCAGGGAACAAGCGTATACCAGCTAGTTGCAGCGATGGCCATTACAACATATCAACGAACGATAATTAATTGCGCGGATATGGATTACACGAATTACGCGAACGTATATTTCCAATCAATATCGCCAGCGATACAGCGTGGCAGCGATGATGATTAACATTATAATCGGAACGGACCACCGGCACAGTCCCACACAATGCAGCCGCGTATTGTTAAATATAACAGAGCCGTGGATACGTGGCTCGGCTATCGTTTGGAATTCGTTAACGAGCGGAATGGAATTACGTCAGTGATGCGTCGATAGCTGACTGTGAGAGCATTTGTCACAGTGAAACGCGGAGCTATCCGTGCGAGCCGACTGTACGAGAAGAATAACGTTACCATTGTATTTTCATGCAGTTGATATTTTTCCCTGTGATTGATTGAAAGATTTTAATTTCCCATTGAATCGTACGAAATATTCGATGAAATCTCCTGGTATGGCTTTGCTTTGTATTATTTTCAATACGAAGGTTCGTCGAAGTTGCTTTATAATGCTTAGGCGACGTTAGGGAGAAATATCGTATATCTTTTCGTATCTTATCGTATATCGTCGATTCCTTTTTTTTTCGCAATTTTCCCAATCGAACAATGTCTCAAAGAGCTGGCGGTTAAAAAGAGCTACTATCGGCGTTTCACACTCGAAGCGTTCCACCTCGCAAACACTCATCGAGGGTAGCTAACTCGGAATCGACTCAATGGCCACTCTCCGCGTCGATACATCCCAATTTCCCGCTCTTTCGGATCAAATCCTTTCGCCGGACGAAACAACAAGTCCAGACACGGTTCATTTTTCAGCAGCGAAACCGAATCGGATACTTTACCTTGAAGGCAAACGCACTCGTGGCTGATCTGGCTAAAATTCAGCGGAACTCTCCGGTTGGAATTGCAGTCGATTTCGGCCCGTTGATCCCAAAGAGATAGAGAGATGGGAACAGAGAGATAGGTGGAGGCACGAAAGTACGAAAACTCGACAGCACTCGAGGACGATGACGTGGGATGCGATATGCCGGGTTGCATCGCGGCCAAATCTCTCGGCAGATGTGTAGTAGGTTCGTGTTTAATGAACGGGGCTAATCTCCCCATTCGAAATGCAACGCTAACAGCGAACGCGAGGTGGCCACGCAGCAGCAACCGGGCAACTCGTTCATCGTTGCAAATTAATTTGACCAGAGCGCGAATTAAACCTCAAGTATAAAGCTGGCGAGCGGCCGCGTCGACGATGCAACCCCATTAATGAGTTCGAGGATTTAAGCTGGGTCTATGCGTTTCGCTGATCCGATCCATCGCTCCCTTCTGCGCCACGCCGCTCCCAAACGCGTGTCCAAACTTTCAGTCCACGCGAGCGTCCACTCTCGCCTTTGTACGATTACGTACGGTTCGTATTCTATTTATGAGATTGTCACTGATGACGAAAATTTTCGACTAAGTCAGCGACTGGAAAGGTGGACTATCTTTAATTGATTTATACCATAAAAGAAGCAAGCAAAGAAGAAAGAAACTTGGACCGCATCCCCTTTACGCGCGACACGTGCACGCGCGATTTAAACGTTGTGGTAGCGATACGACGCAATTGGCATCCCCTCGATCAGAATGCGGCACGCGTGTCGATGTCAGGGGGTAAACGCGGTGGAATAGAAAAAGGAAAAAGCGGAATTTCCAACGGCCGTACTTTATCCCGGCACGCTTCACGTGTGTGGCGGAATAATGAAATGCTAACAGCCTGGGCTGCGTTTAGCATATTGTCGCGGCCACAATGGCAATTTGCGTGATATATCTAGCCGTTTTCTCGGGACGCGTTCAAATGTAGCGGAATTAACTGGCCCTCCGAGCCGCCACCGAACTGGCGTATATTCCGACGTGAAGCTGGCGTCTGCCAAAATTCCAATAATTCTCAGGAATTTTTCTCTTTCTTCCTTGTTTTTTTTATCAATGAACGACAAAATCCCAAGGAGAAAGATGATAAATACATAGACGACAAGTTAACGCGTTCGTCTGAAACAATATTACAAAGAAAATATCGCCAACTAAGATAACTTATTCGAGATAGTAATTCATCAAAGACGAAGGAGCACGTAGCGGTCCGATTAGTTCTTTCTCCGAGAGCAAAGATTATACTTGGCGTCGCGGAACAAAGGGATAGAGAAGGGAATATGGAAGGGTGAGAGGGTCCTGCGTGGACGATAAATATCGCGGTCGGCGACGACAAAATATCGCGAAATAAGAAAGGCTCTCCGGCGGGGTTGACAGACGGCACCCTGAGGAGCACTAAGTCACGGCCTATGCTAACTTTCTGCCCTGACCGCCCCCTCTCTATTTCCGACCGATGAAATAATATCGCCCCGATTGCCAGCCTTGATCCATGTAGCGTGAAACGTCCAGACGTTTGCCGAGGGATTCTTCGAGAGCAAGTCGCCCGCGATAATCGCCAAGGGAGATGTATCGCGTTTGCTGCCTCGCAATCCTGTTTCCTCCGAGGACACGTGGTTTATCGTGAAACAGTTTTGGCATCGTTTCGAAGATCGCTTGTCTGGAAGATTTTCCAGGGCCGGGATAGCTTATCGAGACAAACGCGTGGAAAAGATGACGGGTTTGATGTAATGCGCGACTTTGTCGGCCAAACAGACCCGTAAGACTTCACACTGTAGTCGAAGAACAAGTTTAATTTTAGATTTAATCTACTTGGTTCTATTGTAACCGTAAAAAGATAGTTGCGCTTTTTAAGGGCGTGTCAAAGGTGTGTTTCAGAAAACTAAATAGCAAATTCCAATGAATCAGCGCGACTCAAGTTATTAGATTCGATTCATTTAGTCATTCTAGAGAGGAAATTGAACAATATCGATTAACACCTGTGATCTTTACAATTATACCGGACTATAATCTCAGCTTGTGCGATTAAATGGTAGATCTCGATCAAAGAACAGCATGCGAAACGCAATGACCATTAAATTACTTTCACGTTAGTGCTACTATTACTGTAAGAAGAAAAATAGAAAATACAAATTCTGATGGGAATGAAACTGATTATGAATGCAAGATCATGTAAAAGAAAGTATCGGTTTAAAGTTTTCATTAGAAGGCGCTAATAAGTAAAGAAAATGGTACGGTCGATATCCGCGGAAACTGGCATCCACGCTGACTATCGTGAGCCTCAGTCATTTAGAAACGTGACAAAAACCATCGAGTCGACGGGAAACGGTTCTCTCTAACGACGATAAGTAGAGAAAAAATGCCGGATTCCTCCTGATTTTCTCTTTGTTTCCGCACGCACAGACAGGTAGCGGTAAGGCGGGCAGAGTTTTTTAAATCTCATTATTACAGCTGCCGGGCAACGCGAAAAATAAGCAGCGCTCACGACGGCGCTGGAGAACTTAATCCGACGGATTTAGCCGTGGAACGATTGCGCGTGCATGTAGCTTCAGCATCCCTATCTTTTTTCCTTTAACGCGATAACAGAGAACAATAACGCGCGGAGATTAGCATCCCCCAGCCGGAAACGCCCTCTGGAAATTAACAAGTTTCCCAATTTCGTAGATCTCCGATGCTCTTTCCATTCGCTGATGTAACGTGAAAATACTTTTCGTCCGAAACTTCGTAACTTCTATTTCGCCTTTCACGTCCAAATCGATACGATCCATACGAGTATCATAAAAGTAGTATCGCGCCGATTTCGATTCAAAATGCTCGTAGTGAATATGATGCGCCTTGTACCAGATGTAACACGAAAATTCATCGAACAGCTGATCTACAACACTACAGAGTTCCAAATCGGAGCACAACTCACTCGGATAGAACGTGCCAGGCCATGGGCGCAATTTGGCAAAGAAATACCATAATAATAACGATGATCGTCGTCGTGTTCGTCGCCGTTGTAACGCGATATATCGAAAGAAACGGTCGAGGAGAGATACGGCATTGCAGCACAGCTGCCCGCGGCAAGGATCGTTGCGAAGATCTCAGGGCCCATCTTCCCCCGACGAAGGCGGCCAAAAAAATGACTAGACGTTTTAATAGAGCGAGTTTTCATCTATCGTCCCTATTCATCGGCAATTTCCGATTGCGTCGCCGTCCCCGGGGGAGATCGATCGCCATTGTCTCGGGCCGAGCCGCGCCGCCTCCGCTACGCTCCC
>NT_176456.1:821603-828403 GCF_000188095.3 Bombus impatiens
TACGCTCCGACTTTTCATCCCAGCGGCCACACCTTGCGCCGCGCCACCCGATTCTCCATCCGTATCGTTCCACGAAAGTCAAGCATAATGCCGTAATGGACGATGGACAGGAAACGCTGCCGTTACACGCGACACGTGACACTTTATACTTGCAATGGCCTGTCGAGGATGAATTTTCATGGAAACGGCGATAGGAATTTGCGAATATCTCGAAGAATATCGCAAAATTTTGAAATGCAACGTTCGAAAGAGCATTTAACGTTTATTTATTTGTAACCGTTCGATCGTAAAGCAGGAAATTTATTTTCTTAATAATTTATCGATTACGAGGCGTATGACTGGATTTATTTTCACACAATCGTTCAATTTCTGTGTATCGCATTTTTTGATCAACACCGAATCCTTGATACCTGAACCATCGATGTTCGATTAGAACAGACCGTAAGATTCGCGCGAGAACCGATTTTTATAGAAAGAGCAATTTCGAACGATGTAACACACTTATTTCAAAATTTCGTTCCACGCCAGTGCCAATTTCTGCCTTTCCGCCGGTTCATTACCATAATTGTCATCACCTCGAGAAACTTTACGCGATGGTAGTTCGCAGTTCGTCAATTTCAGCAAGTAGCACTCGAGTCGGTTCGTCGAGACCGTGCTGCCTGATGGCTCCCTGGCACGGGACGTCCTTTCCTGGTAAAACGTGCTTACCGTCTCGCGACCGGATCGTGACTTCGAACCTTTCGATCGGCTACGCCCTTCTAAGGCGATTAGATACTGGCCAATATCGTGGATGACGATTACACGCGTTGACGTGACGAGGAAAATTGGAAAAATCCGATAACACGAAGATATTTCCTTGTTAGTTTCAGAATGGGCACCGTGAACCATACTTTGACGCCAGAGATTATCATTCAGAAACCATTAGATATGCGGCGGCATACGACCACGGAACTTTGCAAAGGCTTCGCCACACAAAATGCTATACCTTCGAAGCGTAAGGTCGACATGCCTAACGTACCATCGATATACGGTTCTTTCGCCGAATATTCGGAAGATTGCATAAGCGACAACTGTCGCGGACATCTAATAAACGCGTGAGTAGTGTGGATGTCGAGGGGTAACAAAGAAAAAATTCCGTTTCATTTCGAACAAAAGATTCATTCTGCCCCGAGCTGCGAAGTGCGAAAGGTTTCGCGTCATAGCGAAGCAAACACAATTCAAAATACGTGATTATTAACTCTTGATTGTTAACCCCTTAACCTGCGATTTACGTATGAGAAATTTGGCCCGAAAACTATTATACAGGGTGGTTGGTAACTGGTGGTACAAGCGGAAAGGGGGTGATTCTACGCGAAAAAAGAAGTCGAAAATATAGGATAAAAATTTTTTTTTTATTTCTTTAATTTTTCCATCGAGACAACGATCTACAGTGAGATCCGTGATAAAGTGCACGCGTACCGAGCGAAAATTCAAAGTCGATTTTCTCGAAAACAAAGCCTCGAACGAAAAATTTTTATTCTACATTTTCGACTTCTTTTCTCGCGTAGAATCACCCCCTTTCCGCTTGTACCACCAGTTACCAACCACCCTGTATAATAGTTTTCGGGCCAAATTTCTCAATCGTCGTATTACGAGCCATGCCCGTAATGTTTACGTCTGGTACGATCATCTACTATGGGCTATGCCCGTAATATTTACGTTTGGTCCGATCATATACTACGAGGTATGCCCGTAATATTTACGTTTGGCCCGATCATCGTACTACGGGCCCGTAGTTGTAAGGGGTTAATCATTGATAGTTGATCGTTGATAGTCAATCGCTAATCGTTAATTGTTGTTGATAGTTAATCGTTAATTGTTGATCGTAAATTGTTGACTGATGATTGTTGGTTGTTAATAGTTTAATAAACTAGTTTAATAAAATAGTTCAATAAATTTTTATTGAACATCAAGCGTATTTCTCGCGGACACCTTCACCAACAACCACCTCAGATATTACAAAGTACATATTGCTAAGCAAGGGAATACGATAAATCAACGATCCAACGTAACACGTGTGGACAACAATCCCGAACAAAGGAGTTGCATTAGGTTTAAGCGGCAAGGAGAAAGGCCCGCGATCGAAAGGAACACGTGTCAGCGGTGGCAAATAAATAATAAGCTGGGTCGATTATGGAATTCCATCGCGCGGCTGGTGCGAACGACTCGTGTCCACGGAATTCCCGCGGTTCGAGCAAGGACTCGGTATTGAAAGGTCGTCGATAAATTGTGTTAAGCTACGCGAGAATATCGATAAGCGAATTGGTGAAGCGGAAACGTTGACTTGGAACGGATCTTCGACCTGGTTGTTCTCTTAGGTAAGTTTCCTAACAAAGAAATTGTCTAATCTTGCGGAGGAAGCACGAGGAAAGAGACAAAGGAGAATCCAACTGCAAATTTGTCTTGCCATAACTTCGTCTGAGATTTTTCTACAAATTTTTATCCACGTTATTTATTACACTTGAAATCTTAACTACCGACATCAGCTACGTTCTAAGATTTTCCTCGAGTCAGGTCGTATCTTCGGACAGTCGATCGGAGATCTGAGTATCTCGAAACGTGGCTGTTCTCAGGGATTTCGCGACGGTTGCGCCAAGGTTCATGGCACGTATTTCGAATAAATCGGAATTTCAAAAGGACATTAAAGCCGCGAGACCTTGTTCACCACGACGACCATATATACTCGACCCCCTTCGTTTCCTGACTTATGAACGCACTGCGGTCCTGAGTTCTCGCGCTGTCTTCGCGCACACAGTCGCAACGCCGTCACGCTGTGCTAAACGAATAATAAACACGTGTACGTCTATGCGTAATAGAAGCGACTGCGCGCATACTGTTCAATTAGACGGAAATCGCTTGGAAAAGCATACGATACCTGGTTTAAAGAATCGGATTCGAACTGAAACGTTCGAGAATCGGTGATTTGTAAAAATGTTTGTTCGATTTGAAATGTTAGCATGTCTAACGAGTAACTACGAGATGTTATTGGAGAAAGAGCAAGATAGAAGTGGTAGCATTGTAATTATCTCGCAAGTATAGTAATTTCTGTCGCGTTATATTGATAGGTTTAAGTTCATTATCGCGCTAGTTTAACTAGATTTCGAATTTAAGTCGATTACATACCAGTTTTCTGTACGGTATAATTCGATGTAATTACCTGGTATGCAATTGATAAATAAGTAATGCAAATAGATACAACTTATTATAAATACATGTAATGAATCATATAATTAATAATACAGATTAAGATACATTAAGCACGATACAAATAACAAATATGTATGCTTAAAAGGTAATCAATTATTCATATTGTAATTGGATTACGATACTTCCACTGGATTATATTTCCAAATAAATTTTCGTCTGTACAAAGTTCCCGCTGCTAAAGTTTTGTCGTGAAATTATGCTAAAGATAATTAATTGCAATAATTCAATCGATTAGGTTTTCCACAAAACCAACTAAATTATCGCTACCGTTATCGATAAATCCTGAATAAACTTTAAATCTGATAAATCTTTCGCACGAAACATCCAGCCATCGTAAATTCCTGCATCGATCGTTCTTCACTTTATCGAAGAAATGTCACTTCAACGGTCGAGTATCCAAGGAAAATCCTTACGCGCAACAGCGTGTATCATTTACAATCTGCTATCTTTACTTTTATCAAACCTACCCACTCCACTGCCAAACTCAACCCTTGCGGGAGAAAACGCTCGTTGAAATACCATTTCGAAAAACATGCATCCAGGAACCACACCTTAATTTCTATCTTATGAGAACGCGAGTGATCAAGCAGATCGCGAGAGGAGGTATGCAATGGCGATCGGTGATGGTGATTTTCGCGAGCTGGTGGACCGCGGGGTCGGAGGGTCGGGCGTTTTCGGCCGGGCCCGTGACGGCAACCCCGTTGGGGCCGGTCGATGCTTGATATATCGGCTCGTAAAAAACGCCGGGAATAAAATATCTCCGCGGGATCTCGGGGCGAAGGTCGGCGTCGCCGAAAGGGCCCCTCACCGCGGCGCACCGCGTTTATGGGTGACCGGGTACACGGACGCGCGGCCCTCGCACACGTACCCATAGGTGCGAACATTGTTAACAAGTCCCGTATTTTATACACCGAAGCAGAAAACAACCGGCCGGCTGCCGGCGAAGGGATCTCTGTGGACCAGGGGTGCTCCGTCACCCTCTTTCCGCGGTTTCACCGTGAATCCTAAATAAGATGAACCTAGGGATTCGTCTAAAATTGATTTCATTCGCGTGGCATGTTGTTTACACAACAACTGCAACTTCCATATCTTTGTTTCCGCGTGCGTGTTTCGAAAGGTAACGATTGGTTCGATCTAGGAAGACGAACATTAATTATAATGTTTCGCAAGGATGAAATTAGCTGTTACCTAAAGGTAGCTTTAGAGAGTGACGACACTTTATTTGGAAATTTATGCCAAAGCTTTCTTAGATTATAGTTTTACATTCGACTTTCTTAAGAACTACCAATCTGCGCTATTCATATTGTAAAAAATTCACAGCATGTCGGAGGATTTCAATGTTGAAATTCCATAGCCTACGCGCTTCAAATACCAACGAAACTATTTTTCCAAGCAATTCGAAAAGAATTCGATAATACTGCTATCGGGTAACTTAGAAATCCAAAGAACCAACTTCGAACCTATTTACCGCAACTTTCGCGATTCAACCTTTAAAATTTACGCCTCGGTTGATAATCTGTTACTCCGAGTGTTTTAAACGCCGTGGCTAGTTCTTCTTTCTGTTCTTGCTTACTTCGACTATTTTATCCACTTTAGTTCTCGTCTGCTTGCAATTTCCAACACGTGCCGTAACGCTTTCGTCGCACCTCGATGCCGGATAGAAAAATTGGACACTGTAATCTTCTGAAACTAGAGGAAGAATATAAAGTGGAATATCGTCGTGGTCGCGATCGACTGGCTAGGCCCGCGGGTAGAAAGCTCGGGACGCGCTTAGAGCACATCCAGGTCGGCGGGCGCATAAATCGCGCGAGCTCGAGCGCAAGCGGTCGCAGCATGAAACGCGGTCCATGTGAATAATTGTAACATAAATAAAAGGTCGATCGCGGCGACGTCCATTAACGCGTGTTAGGGCGACGTTAATCCACTGAAACGCATTTAAATTTCCACGCTTATGTCCGGCCCACGGACAATGTAAATAATTCTTGATCGATCGGATATCGATTGCCGGCACAAGAGGACGATCGTGCATTTACATATAGATAGCGCTGTCAATGTAACTTATTACACCAATAACCGACAGATATATCAATTTATCCTCGTTTCGTCTCTTTCTTTCTTCCTCTCCCTCTTCCTTTCTATTTCCATTTCTATTCTTTTATTTCTCACGATACCTTTTTCCATATCGATAAAGCGTAACCACGCGTTCTCCAATGTTACTGGCCACTGTTCAATTTTACGCTCCAGCAAATACCTCATTTGCATTTCACACTTACACTTATTACTACGCGATTCCTCTTTTGTTTTAACAAAATAGATTCGTATCAAAGAAGCAGATGTATTTCGTATGTTTTATGATCTTCATGCAAGGATGAGCTGCAGGTGTAGCTCAAAGAGATCACGCAAGAGAAGACAGAATGAAATTGAGAACCCTGTTGGTCGGCGACGATATTTTCAAAGGCTGTTGCTCGACCAGCCATAATTCCAAGCATAAACACCGATTTGGCACGAGCACCGTGTCTCAACGCGTTGTGGAACAATGAAAACTGTTTACCGTGATTAACTCCTCGCACGAACGAGAGCGAAAATCCGAGAGCGGCTCGTTGTCGATTCACACGTCACCGTTCATATGCGAACGAAGAAGTTTAAAAAATCGATGACTCATAGCTAAAAGGACTCGTCCGTTTGGGAAAAAAGAAGGTTGGCACGTGTAGCTTCTTAATGGAAAATCGTAATATACGCGTGGAATAAAGCAATTTGGTAACATATAGTCTATTCAGTTCGATTTCTGCTAGAGTTGTAATTTTTTACGTATCTTTCTACGCGGATGCAATGTAGAGAAAGGAAAGTGGTTTACTTGGAGTAACGCGTCGTGCCGATCTACGCTAATGACTGGTGCATAAGTATACCGTCACCGAGCAACGTATCGTGAGACCAATGTCCTTCGAGCCGTTTTGTTATTTAGGTTGCTGGCGTAACGCGCGAACATTAATTCATTAATTAGTGTCGGTGTACCTTATGCGAATACGAACGAAGACCGCGATATTACTCGTACGTTTAGTCGTCCTAGTGATTCGTTGTTGTTCGTTACTAGACTACGTTACGAGATCTAGCGATTGCTTATCGAATAAAAGCAACATTCGTATAGAAGAAAAATCGTGGTAGATTTTGTGTAATGGAACACAAGTTCCTTGCGTTTCTTTTAATTTATCATCGTGGAATGGTATTTATGGGAGAAAAATCGAGTCCGATAAAAAACATCGTTAAAGTACTGTACTCGATTACTCGAATACATAAATTACAAAGAACAATCAACTCGAGCACGCTTGAAACCAACCCCCAGCTCTCCCTTGGTACATCGACACCGCGAATCCTCCAGAAACAGCTCGGCTAGTCTTCCGGTATCATCGTTGCATCTCGAAACGCAATTTTACACCGCGCGTAACGATCGTACTCGTTACGTTATCCGGACCGCTATCATATCGAATCGAACGCCGCAAAGTCAGGCATATCGGTCGGTGCATCGTTGTGTATCGAAGAACGGGGAGGAAAAACCC
>NT_176456.1:828600-829156 GCF_000188095.3 Bombus impatiens
ACGAGCCAGATGGGGTGGTTAGAAGAAGACAGGACGACGGGGTTGCTTCGAAAGAACGAAGAGAAAAGAGAAGGAAAGATGGTTGTCCAGCGAGCCGGAGGCCACGGCACAGGAGGATCCGCGCCACTTACCGTCGATTCGCTTTATTTTACCGAGGCGCTTCCGGATATTCCCCGCACGTGGTGCTCGGTCAGGAGGTTAGGTTAAGGAGCAGCGGAGGCACTCGTTGGTCCCCTCCTTCCGCCGGTGGCTCCAGGGGATGGATGGAAAAGGGTTTCACCGACGACGGGGCAAACGAGTTCGGTTCTGTTCGGTCTACTCGGGACGGGGTGGCGGTGGAAGAGGTGGCGGTGGAAGAAGCGGAGGAAGAGGAGGTGGGAAAGGTGGAGGCGGAGGATGGGGTGACGATGGCAGAAAGTAGGAGGACGACGAGAAGCGGGAGAGGAGTGGACGGCTGGCTGGAGAAGAGGTTAAAAGAGGGAAAGAGGATAGAGTGGGTCGGAAGGGGATCGCCGCTGCCTCCTGCACGCTGGCCCTCGGGGGCGGCGTATTGATC
>NT_176456.1:829221-830519 GCF_000188095.3 Bombus impatiens
ATCGCCAACCTCATCCCCGTCAACTTCCCCTGCCACTGTCTCACCCCACTCTCGGCTCCTTTATCCACCAGCAGCACCCCGCCCTCAAACTACACTCGATTCACCCTCTACTTGTTCGGTGCTGGTCTCCTGCGGACCCGTCCCTTTTCAACCCGTCCACCACCGCCATATCCTGTCCGATATCGCCATATCCTGAACCCAGCTCCCACGGTCCTCGCGACCACGCATACCATCAGCCTTCGCGATATTTTACCGCGATACCTGCATTACTTTTATCGTGTCGATCGCGATACTTCGATGATTAGACGCGTAAGGATGTTCTTCACGAGTGCGAGATCGTTGGGAATACTGCACATTCGTTAAGGCGATGATCGAACCGGACAGTTTTTCAGTTGATATTCCAGACACACTGTTTCAGACACTTACAGACGAAGAAAAAACTAGAAAAGCAAGATTGCCACTAGGTACAAGCTTTTCGTCTCCTCGTGATTTACTCGCGCAATTCTCGCGCAACCGGCGACGAGGTAAACCAGTCACGTTCGGCTGGAGTTTGGAGGATTGCAAAGGGATCAAAAGAGAAAGAGAGACAGGCAACGGGTCTAGATAGCCAGAAGGGATCAGCTGTGCTCTTCCGAAAGCGGAGTCCCATGGGAAGTCAATCAACCGACCTTTCTTCGATCGCCGCGAAGGGGTGACTCGCGATTCCGATCCCGCAGAAAATTCCGTTTCATTGAGCTCGACGATACTCGTTTCGATTTTACATGACAGCGTCGACTTTACGCTTCAAAGAAGAAGCTTCAGTGACAAAGTAAAATTAAAAAAATAACTTATACGACAGACTAATCTAGATTTTCGAAGCTCAAACTTCGTCTACCAAGTTACAACCTGACGTAGCGCGTTACACGCGATCAATCGTAAATATCTCGCCTCGTTGAACTGATCAACGTTACACGGCACACTCGCTGTAGCTGAAAATCGCCGATCGGAACACGAAAACTCCGTTACCTCCAAGTCGAACGTTCGAAAGGGATAGCGGATCGTTTAATCGGCCATTAGACGCGCTCGAAGCCGCGTCGAGGAGGAAGCAACGTCACCGACGATCATCGATTTCGCGAAAGTGGTCGACCACTCCTGCCTACACTCGCACATAGACGTACACAAATACGCTTCGTGGCACTATATTAAATCGAAAGCGAGTGCTTCCGAGCCAACTGGCTTTTTCAGAAGCGAGCTCCCATTGGCGGTCGAGTAGCCCCTTCTTTATTCGAGGCGGTGTTAATTGGCGCGGAAGTAATTAA
>NT_176456.1:830950-836695 GCF_000188095.3 Bombus impatiens
GGGGGCCCCGCCATCCCCCAGGCACACGAACCCCCTCAGGCTAACGAGCGAGCGTTGCTCCCGGAGATGGCAGCGTCGTGATTAATAACAAGGTCCTCTCGAAACCTTAGCGTGCAGCCTCCACTCGCGCGGTAACTCGTAGGTGAAATTCCACCCGGTGTCCGCGTACACCGCGGTGGCTGTGCCACGAGGAAGGAGTCCGCTCGTTCTTCCCTTCGCCGTAAACTATTATCTCGTTGCCTCGTTCTTTAACGCGGAATTTTCTTTTTCAGCGTCGAACGATGAGCAGCGTGCTCATCGATCACTATCCAGTTAACGCGTTCGCGCGTTACCTTGGCGATCGAACGGTCGAAACATCCAGGCTGATTGGTTTCGGTTACATAAACAGTTTTCGTGGTGTTGGTTTCATTAAAACTTTTTTATTTCACCGGTTGGAGGTAGTGATTGGACGAGGTGGATGTTTTAGAAGGTTTGGTTGTGTTTCAAACTGGAGAACGAATGGATAGGGAAAGTATCGTAATAGATGAGATTTCAGGTAGTAGGAGACAGACGAGAGGAGACGAATATATAGGGTGAATTTTTTGATGCGCGGTATATAGCTGAGTCGATGAAGCGTTAGAACGTTTTAGAAGAGTTGTTCGTTACGATACGAAGCAACAGCCATCTTGTTCAACGCGTGAAAGGAATTGCAGGAGTCGGGGATGTTTTAATATGGAACGTGCTTTAATTTCGAAATTCCGCGCTCTACGCACGCCAGATGCCAACGAAAATATTTTTCTCGATATTTGGAAAAAATCCGATGGTACCTCATCGGCAGACTCGATCCACTGCAAATTGTTTTTCAATGTTTTTTCTTCTCCATCGAACGCAATCTCTTCGACGAGAAAATTTCCAGATATACACGTAGCTATAATTATCTTGCGCCTGCGGTAAAACTCTTAGGCAAGAACCGTAAAGCGTCGTAGAAGATTAGAAGAACCCACCGTGACCAATGATTCAACCCTACAAATTCCCCAATAGCTTAAACGATAATTTAATATCGTCGAGGAAACCAGACGGACCGGTATCCTCGACATTCCTTGCACAATGCAAAACGAAAGAAAAACGCGCGAAACTGTGTCGAGTCGAGGGTCGGACCGGCTCCTAATCGTTGCATCGAACGAAATTGTGGCCCTGGTTGTTTGCAAGATCGAGCGAATCGATCGAAAGCTGCGGGCCAGTCGAGTGGGAGTCCGATCTGCAATAGGATCTCGGTGAACAGAACGAGCGGAAAGCGAGCTAGAGCCCCGGACCCGGGCAAGGGCGTAGACAACGCGTTTATGTATGTATGTATCGATCGGATATTTATGAAGATTCGGGAAGAACGAACGATGATCCGCATCTGCCGCCCCATTAGGCTAACCCAGGCCCATAGCTGGGGGCGCCAGGTGTGACCTCCTCGGCTCTCTAATGACGACCAGCCGCGATAATCCGGTCGGCGGCCGCGTCGATCCCGCCGCGGATATATCCAACAGATTGATATGGTTCGATGAGAGACGACCGGAATCCCTGGACATCATACTTCGCTTCGAGAACGCTGCGTGCAATCTTTTCGCTTCGACGATTGCCCGAATACGAGGAACGATTTTTTGTGTGCGATTTGTTCCGGAGAAACGATAAGATTAAAATATTATCGGCGTTATAAAAGTACTCGGACTATTCCACGAACAGCAGCGGTGGATTTTCCAACGCGAAGATAAATGAAGCGTATCTGTCCGGAATTTTAGTTGGCCGCCCGTTTATGGCACGGACAGACCCATTTCCCTCATTAGGAAATTCCGAATTACCGGTCCTCCCAGGCCAGTAAACGTAATGACTCGAGACCAGGAAAAACCCAGGCAAGGGCCAGCCGGAAGGGCACGCGGTAGTTCAGCTTCAACCATCGGACAGTACACACAGGACGACAGAGTCCTTACCGAGTTCAACTACAAGCAACGAAGACTACAGACACAGGACGACAGAGTCCCTACTTAGTTCGGTTAAGTGCTACAACGAATACAAATAAAGTGCCGTCTAAATCTAACACTCGAGTTATTCCATCTCCTTCACCTTGAACGTTAAATCATTCGAGGTACGCGATATCGACCGATCGATTTGACCTGACCGGTTGCTCTTTAGTCGATAATACGCAACAGTATCGTTTGCAAAATATTTAAATAACTATTCTTCGGAAAATTCTAGTTACGTATGATACGGTGTTACAACCACGAATTCCATCATTAATCTAATTTTATTTGCGGACGATAATCAGCGCTCCAAAGTCAGATATTTGTCACCATAATCGGTTAACCCCGATCAATTTTCTTCCCTCGTGGAAGCCTCGATCGAAAGGAGGGACGAGCAGATGCACGTCCATTTCTAGGACATTCGAAACGAGCGCAAGAATTTCCCTATAAAATATCGCCTTCGTAGCTAATCTCCGACCGAAGAGAACGGATGGGAACGAGACCGAGGGATGAGTGTCTATCGTGGTGCAGGAAACGATCCAGTTATATCCTCTAGCGAAATGATTCGTCGAGGTAGTGGCATAATTCAACAGTCGACGCGTAGTTTACTAAATGGTTGCATAGTCGACGCATTAGTCGATCTTCTTCGCGATGCGGAGTCATTTGCTTGCAACCGACAAGAAGTTACGGAAGAAACGGCTCTTCTGAAAGAAACCACGTAATGGTTATTTTGATACACGCTGCGTAATTTAGCTACGTTTTCATGTTTTCGCAACCATTGGTGTGAATATTCTATAAAATGAAGTCATAATATGATAAAATATATTTTCTTCAACCAAGAAGAAGAGAAATCAAGTAAAGCGAACAAGATGAGGAAGACAAATCATCGATAACAATTTTGTTATTACGGTAGAAACGCTTGAACGACGGGAACACCAATTTTTCAAGGCCACTGTCCTTCTACACATTATCCGCGTAATTTCTCATTTCAGTGACGATCCTCCGTTCCCCTCGAATACCTACACTGTCGTTATTTTCGAAGGTATGCGTGTGTAACAGGATTTCTTTGGGAAGAACTGGCAACCGTTGTCCCAGAATCGCTTAATGGCCACACACACCGAGGGGGGAATACGAGTTCGAATTGAAAAGAAAAGACGGAAGAAGGGGCGAGTGGCCGAAGAAAGAAAGGGTGATTACACGATCTCCTTCGTATTCTTCGCTATCCTCTTTCTCTTTCTTCGATCCTTCGTTCCTCCTTCTATCTTTGTCCTACTCGCGTTCCTTACTCATCCCCTTGATTTCTCGTTCGCGAAGTCATTCTGGCGCGTCATTTCCCGTAATGCGATATATACCGAAGAAATCTCGAGCATCACTCCGGGGCTATTAATCTATTGGCAGGCCTCCAAGACCAATGCACTTCTTGGGATACATATTCAATGACCGGGTCGTGGCTACGATCGCTCTTCCTGCACGACTGGATTGATGATTTTTGGAGAACAGTCGACAGAAGACTTGGGTCTTTGCAGTACTTAACGGTTAATTATCCGGTTACGACCCGTAGTCGTGCGACAGAAATCGAGTTCTGTATGATGTATCGGTATAACGACGTGTTGGTTCTGCTTTTCGTTCCTCCCAGCCTCTTAGCCCTGTTTTAAGCACATTGCCCCGGTCGGTGGTCCTGGCCGTGATAAATTTCTTTCGGGTTACATTGCTTATTTAAACATTCATCAAGTCGAAAATCAATTTCTCTTGGATAGTAAAATCGCGACATAAATCAAAAACCCGCGACTCGATACCGTGACGTCAATCGCGATCGCTTTCGATCCAACCTTCAAAAATTCGTCCATCAGCGAATTGTATCATCGTAGACTTCACCTATTCCGCCAAGTGCGCGTAACCTACTTCCACCATCGTTAATCCTCTTCCTTTCACCCTGAAACCGCTGGCGCGACGACCGCGTTTGCGTCACCCGGCGTCGTTCCGCCGACTTTCAAGCCGCGCCGCTTAGCCCACTTTCGACTATCGCGTTCGGCTCGTCGAACCGTGTCGAAGACATCGCGGATCATCCCCGTGACGATCCCCTTCGCGCGACCCGGATTCCACCCTTAGGACGGATGCTTACGAAGCAGACGTCAAAACATTGGTGAAATATGAGGGCTAGGCTGGCGGAAGATCGATTCGCCGGCCACCCCTGAATGAAGAGGCTCGCATCCACCGGCTCTCCGGTTCGCATTGTTAAAAGCCCGTAATAGATTATGCATTAAACGCGAAGTAGAATAGGAGAGATAGCGTAACAATGGATCAACCGCCGGCCTGGCCCCTCGGGGACTCCGTCGTACGTCATCCGTCGATCCTGAGATCATTATTATCCGGGGAATATACCCGCTTCCTTCCTTCCTTCCTTCCTTCCATCCTACGCTTTCACTCGCGCCAATATTCCTTCCTCTTTGCGCTTCAACGGGGATCGAAAGACGCGCGTCACGTTCCACGATCCGTTTCCACGTTTCCAACACACCCTTCACAGGCCTCTTTGGGAGCTCGACGACGTGAGAAGAAAGGCAAGTTCCGCGGAATTCTCCAGGTACACGAAATACAGCGTTAGGTGCTACTGGTGGATTTCGAAAACCTAAAGTCTATTTTTCAGAGTTAATGGAATAACGAGGATGTGTTTGGCAAAGTGGATCAGCGTATCCAATAGCTCGGTGACAATGGACAGATATGAATCGAAGAAGATTTACGAGTATCTCGATCCATTCTGCGTGGCGGATAAAACACTGGCAATGTTAATTTCACGAATGCAAAAAAGAAAGGACTGTCCTAATAGGTTACTTAATCTCGTCGCGTCTTAACGCTCTGATACGCTTGAACAAAGGAGTTCGCACTTTCGATTGCGGTCCGATTCCAGCGAAAGTGAGAGCAGTTTCATTGGAAATCATTAAGGAAGACCCGATCCTTTCACGGTTAAGCAATTACCGATCAATTATCGAGCAACTTCTAGTCGATATCGGTTTATCTACGTGTCTGTAGTACTTTAACGCACGATATAATGGAATAATCCTCGA
The DNA here is from genome assembly GCF_000188095.3 of Bombus impatiens. Classification (NCBI taxonomy): domain Eukaryota; kingdom Metazoa; phylum Arthropoda; class Insecta; order Hymenoptera; family Apidae; genus Bombus; species Bombus impatiens. The sequence goes on from NT_176456.1 coordinate 835,998, forward strand.
TGCAGCGTTTCTTTTATTAACGAGAAATACTTATCGTATTAACTGTCTCGTAATTTTCTTCGTTGTTTCCACAAACTTTGATTCTAAAATTGAAAAGAGTCGGAAAAAAATCTCCATCGTCCAAGTGGCGTGTTAGCATCGTCTCGCTAACAACACTGTTATCTCACACTCGCTAAAATCCTTGGAATCACAACCAGGAGTACGAAACAGTTCCCTAAAATGTCCCCCCGACCAGGGGTCCCTAGATCCTCGAGTCCGTGGACCGAAGAACGTCCCAGCCGAATTACCGGCCATTTCGTCCTGGCTTTCGTCCAGCGCAAAAATAATGCATGTAATCTGCCCCGTAAAACCGTTTGACCTCTCGTCCCGCTGTAGAACGTCTAACCCTAGCATTACCAAAATCTCCAGGCCCGGTGATCTCGAGGGGACAAAGAGGCAGAGTGCGAGAGCAAGAGGGGGTGGAAGGGAGAACGGGGAATTTGACGCGATCACGAGAATTACGGGCGAGGCGACGTGACTCCATATGTGAGATATTACGCGAACGTGTAATTTCACTATTACGGCTAATCTGTTGACATTAGAGAACAGTCGAGTAAATTGTTGGGTCTCCGAATGCGGAGCGATGCGTCGGTCGTGCGGTGGCCATTATGTTAAACAGTTTAAACTATTCTCTAAGCGAAGGATCTTCCCAAACGACC
>NT_176456.1:837465-844154 GCF_000188095.3 Bombus impatiens
CCCAAACGACCACCGCCGCCGCCGCCACCACCACCACCACCGTTATTTCCTCTTTGTCTCTACTGCTCTCTGCTTCTCGATCAGCGACAAGGGGAGATCGTTTTCCAGTTTAGACGATGAGGACGACGCGCGTTCGTTCTCCTAATCGCCGTCCTCGGGCCCCGGACACGATCGATCCGCGACCGATCACGCAAAATTGTGAACGCAGAGAGTTTGCCTTCTTCGATCCGGCAATTTTGCCCTCGCGTTAGCCCAGCATAGAGAACGGTTGTAATTTGCAGCCGCCTTTTCACAGACCGCTTCGCCGGTGATATCGTAGCCGCGAGGCTACTCGACTTTAGCTTCGTTCGACTGATTTTTTGATTTGTGCACGAGCTAACAGAATTAGAGGTACTCTATGGTTTCGTACGGTGTCCTAGGTTACGTTTAAAAGTTAAGCTTCAGGCTAGTTACTTCGTTAAGTCCTGTGTAGTTTATACATCTGTGGCGCGATCGTCATCGGCCAAATAAAAACTAATCAAAATGGAAAGCTGTTGGAAGAAGAATCAGGCGCGAGGATTAGGCAGGCAGGTACGCGATCCTCTAAAGCGGTTGACGGATGAAAACGTGTCACGTCGAAAAATACCAACAATTACGGGTACGGCGCACGAAATCGGAAAGGTCAATCCTCTCGAACGCGAAGAAAAAAAGGAGGAAAGGAGCCGGTCGCGATAATAATACCGGTGGAAGAATGAGAATAAGAAATTGCGTACCGATCGAACGATCCTTTCGAAAAGAGAGATGGACGGCCGACAGCTGGGAGACGACCGCGAAACACCATGAACCACGCGCGCCGATCGAAAACCGCATATCTTCCCGCAAGGTTTTCATTGTCGAGTCGTTACGTCACCCTTGTCGCTTCCACGAGGACGCGTCGCCGTAACATCGATTGTCGACAGTCATCCGGAACGATTGAGCGGCGGTGACCTTCGCGCAATTAAAACCCCTTGAGGTTTCTCAGGCGTCACCGGTGAAAACGGTTGACAATGTCGACGCGCCATGAATATGCTTTTGATGTAACGGAGCCGGACGACTCGGCCGTGGATTCCTCGGCTGCCTTGCTTCGTCCATCTACAGGCTCGTTCAAAGGTAGAATCTGATAAACGAGACGCGGCGATGTCGATCGACCAGGTTGCATCAAATCCGATAGCGTCGCGCTGTATTTTGACAGTTTCTGTAGAATTTATACGGTGACAGCGAGAAATTCCAATAGAAATATTATTCTACCCTTCTGAATTAAAACGTTCTACGTAGCACCTTTTCGTTTTTCGAAATATTTGTTTCAAAGTTTCTCGAGTCATCTACAGCATTTTACGTAATGCTGTATCGTATAGACTGTAACAAGATGACTGTAACAAGATGATTAAATAATTCAAATTTACCAAAGATATAGTCTACGATGTTTGAATTGACCTGTATCCATTCAAGGAAGCATCGAGCGTATCCTACGCGTTGCTCGCTGCAGCGGCCATCAGCGACACGAAGGAATCGGTGATTAATGATTATTGACGTTTTGCAAACGCGACAAACCGTACAGGATGTTCTCAACGACGAACAGTTGGACGAGAACGATCTCGTTCGTAATAGTCGACTGTTTTGCCGCAACCGGTCATCAACGTTCTCGATCGTTTCGACGCTGATCAACGAAGACGCTACGCTGAAGACAGTCCCGAGGAAAACTGGTTTGACGTAGACGTCGTGGCTACGAGTTCGCGGATCGACATTTATGAAGCCACCGCGACGTTTCCGAAGGCGATATTTCGCAGATGGCATTTATTAACTGCTCGCGCGTTATTTCGAGACGCGCAGCTGCCTTTGGTCCGTTTGCCGCAGCGTTTCGGTGTCCGAGAAATTGGAATTTTGTTCCCTGTGGAATTTTCTGCTAACCGAAACAATCTCGTTGCATTGTTAGTTATTGTGAGACGCTTCCAGCGAGACGGTTGATAGACAAAAGATTTGACTGTGCGACGATAACATAGAATCTTGTGAAAAAAGACAACACTGTCTTCTTAAAGCGATCAGTAATCGTTGAGCGCTGTTACGATATCAAAAATCACGAATGTTTGATAGTTGCCGTGAAATATACAGGGTGCTTGGTAGCGGAAAGGGGGTGATTCTACGCGAAAAAAGAAGTCGAAAATATAGAATAAAAATTTTTTTTTTAACTTTTCCATCGAGACAACGATCTACAGTGAAATCGGTTATAACGTACCGCACGCGTACCGAGCGAAAATTCAAAGTCGATTTTCTCGAAAACAAAGCCTCGAACGAAAAATTTTTATTCTACATTTTCGACTTCTTTTTTCGCGTAGAATCACCCCCTTTCCGCTTGTACCACCAGTTACCAAGCATCCTGTATGTCGAGATTTGTACGATACAAAGCCAGATGGAAAATAAAAATTTGTTGGCATATTAAACCGGGCAGGAGTACTGAAAATCCGATCAGCAATGAAATGCATTAAGTGCTTGGTAATTTTATTTCTTGCGGTTTTATATTACGCGCGTACTATCGTATTTTTTAATTTAATCGTATTATTTCGTATTTCATTCGTTATGCATTAAAAGCAGGAAATGGAATACGATATATGGAAACATAGTTTCATATTTTTCGTGCGTTCAAAAAATCTAATAATCCTGGCGAAAGTAACCACATTTCATACTGTCTCGAAAGCATAATATACGCTGATATTCGTTTCAGAAGGTACAACATATTCGTACACACCTCGAAACGTATCATTTCTTTCGAAAACCGCACCGGTAATCGCACCGTGGGACATTTTCGCAGAGAAAAGCCGCGTTTCGAGAAAGGCGTGGATCGAAACGCCGCGACCGAAACGACGAACGCAGGATGAGACACAACAATGAACGCCATCGATGTCGGTCGGGACACAAATTACAGACGATGGCGGCATGGGCATCCCTCAAAAGCGGTCCAAAGGGTGACAAGCCGGTCCGAGGATTCTTTTTCCATCGGTTGAGACCAATGGCGTCACCACTGCCACGAAATCCTCACACGCGCAAGTTATTATCGTATTGTTCGGATAAAAGATATTCGGCGTTTGTATCGATATATCGATAACGAATCTCTTCTCTCGAATCTCAAAAGGTTGTCGATTGACAGTTGTCTATGTTTTAATTACACGTATTAGGTATATTACCGACTAAAATTTTTGAGTTAACTTAAAGTGTCTTTTGAGTTAAGGTGTTTTTGTGTTGTGCTTCGAGTTAAATTAAAAATAATTTAAAGCATGTCCGTCGTAAACCAAAGGTTAAGAACCGCTGCTCTGTATAGTTGTAAGTCACAGGTACAGGTATTACAAATTTACCGAGCAATTTCGTAAAACATTGAAAGTGGAAGCACCGCATGGAATCCAAACGGTTAAAAAAAAAAAGTTAACGTAGACGTGTAAAGTGTTTAACGAGAAGCAAAATGGAGGAGACGGAGAATTCGTTTAACAATGTAGAGAAATTTAGCTCCATTATATTTGATAGTGCAAACGGTCACACGATGGGTGGGATTTAGTGCGTTGCGCACAAGTCACGAGATATTCCGTGCTTGGTAGGTGGAACGTGTGTTTCGAACGCGTTTCGTGCACCCCCGGGTTACGAATGATCTACGGTAGTTACGGGAGGTTTCGTTAAATGAAGAAATTATGACGAACTTAGCACACAATTGCCGGGGCCCGGTAACTGGCAACTGGAATAGAAGTTTTCGACCTGGTTTTAAAGTTCCGACGGAATCCTTCGATTCAACCTACCGCGGAAAGTGTTAAAATTGCATATTGAAACGTAGCCCGTTTTCAAGCAACTCGCTATGGTTATTGCAGGCTGCGAGCCTTTATAAATATCTCGAAACGAAATTCATCGTGAAATACGATAGGAATAGTACGTAATTCTAAGGTAAGCGTATGGCAGTTAATAGCACGATGGATGCTACGTAACGAGGAGAGGAATCAAAATTTATCGCTGGTGATATTCAAGAAAGAACTCTTACGCGAGTCTCATTTTGGAAAAGAAGTTCGACGAACCAATTGCTAATTTCTCGACTGCTTCTCCAAATGAGAAAGCATAATAGAGTTTTGGCATTTACTATTTCTCATTTCAGTACTTTCGCGTAACTTTGATACGGTTACAATTGCGCGAGCGTTCGATTAAAAATATACGAAGTTCGTCTAAGAAATCCATATAGAATGGAAGATTTATCGTCGAAATGTCTCGAAGCAGAACCGAGATTCGCGTCGTGTATATTTGAGGAAAAATGGCAGTTACTCCGGAGAGTACTTGATAGGAAAGTAATTTACGAAAACGGTCCACAGGTTCCGACGCCAGTGCGGAGAAGGTACGGAGAATAGACAGAACGTGCGGAGTGTGAAGTGTGAAGACGGTTAGGGACTCGTTAGCTCGAATGATAAGTCGGAGCAATTTCACAGCTTGAAGCGCCGACAAAACAGACGAGAACGGATGCCACGCCGGACTCGAAAGAGAGATTCCTCTGAAACCTTATTCTTCGCCACCGTTCCAGTCGAAACGGAGGCGTCGATGGGACGGCCACTTAAACGAACGGCCACCGTCGTCCCTTGGCTCGATGAGACGCGACTTTCGACCAACAAGAAAAAATTCGAAATCGAAACCGAAGTAATAATGCAGCTTCCACGAGATCGGTAGATTGCATTTCGCTCGAATTCCTCCATCCGTCAATCGTATCGATTCTTAGGACCGGCGAAAGAAAGAGTAAGTAATCGTCGAAATAGAAAGCTTCGACGTTTATCGAACTTGAAGTCGCCGAGTCGTCGATTAGCAATCTGATACGTTGAAATCTTTGCGAAATTCCTCACGAATTCGCAAGATTACTCCGCGTTACGAAACGCGGAACCTTGATCCTCCAGTCGCGTCAGCGAAATGTCTCGTACGTGAATAGTCGAGCAATGGTCGAGGATGATGTTCGATCTGGTAACTGCATCTACCACGAGTGACGAGAAATACAAAATAGATGGCAAATGAGTGGCAAACAACACCGATTGGTTTCAGGTGTTAACTTTAAAGAAACGAGTTTATCGATTGTTTCTTCATTTGTAAATTTTATCCTATTGATACATCAAATCCATCAACCTATCAAATCTACTTGCCTTCGTTCAAGGATCGATCCAGTGATCGCGTGTACTATTGAGACCTCGGGTCAGATCCTATATAGCGTTCAGCAACAAACTAGACTACGTTCACCGTTGGGAGATAGTCTAAAATCAAACTGTCGTCGTTAGAGTCAATCGTAATTCTCTTTGAGCGCGAGTTTTCTAAATCGTGACATTTAAATGGCCGTCAGGGAGAACGCGCGCATTTAAATCGGCGGCTCGATAGGCGGAGATCGGAGCGTCCGCGTCGACAGGACCCGAAGTAACGAGCATTAACGAGACACGCAACAAAGATCGCTCGTTGGCATCGTTAATAAACGGGAAGAACGGCGCGGCGCTGAGTTCTCGTCGTTTAATTGGAAACCTCTTTCCAGGTCGACGGACCTGGCACGGGCGCCACTCGATGCGCCTGTTCACAGGCGAAAATAAAAAGATACGTATAATACGCTAAAGAGGAAAAGTTTGGAAGCGCTACCTTTACAAAACCTTCTATATTCATTTTATATTTTCTCTTTTCTACCATACTCTTTTCATTCGTATCGTGCCTTTTCATTTCGCTATATTAACTTTAGCAACATTAACTTCTTCAAATTTATTTCGTCAGCGATTAACGAATGCTGCAAGTGATAAAATTAAATCGACTGCATATATCGTGGCGCGTTACTTTAATCGCCTACAATGTAAAACAAATTAAAAATTGCCACTTATCGCAAGAGTTATCGAGACTGTAATTACTGCCACAGCCGCTCGTGTTTACAGGGTGTCGCAAAAGTTTCCATACACAAAACGACGTCGATATTCGACGCAACAAGTTAAGGAAGATATTCGATACGATAAACCTTCTCTACAAATGTCATCTGACCCTGTGTAAATTAGATCGACCGAAGTTGGTAAAAGATTCGCGCGTTAATCTGCAACTGCAAAGGGATGACAACGAAATATCCTCCCCTAATAAAACCAGTCAAACCCTAGAGACCCAGCTCCTCGTTTCGTCCGATCGACCTCAAAGCCACACAACTAAGAAAGAAAGTCTAAGAACGTTTTCCAGAGATAGGAAAAGCCAGAGTCGAGAAGAAACCTTCGAGAGGTGAGGAGAGGAGCGAAGAAGGGCGGAGAGGAGAGGAGAGGGCGACAGAGAAGCGGTCGCGAGAAGAGACGGAACGGAGTAAAGTGCAGATCGTACTCGTCGTCCGGTTGCCAGGCAACGCGCTAATTAGCCCACCCAGCTCTTTCGAGTGGATACTCGAGGGTACTTGCTAACCTCTCTCCCGGCCTCTCGGCCCCTCGCTCCGTGTCTCCGTTGCCCTCTTTGTCCGCGTCTCCCCGCGTCCCGGAGGATAGTGACATCGCGCATCGGGATCGTTAATGCTCGCGCTTTTATTCCGTTCGTTCGCCAACGCCGCGATCAACGACTGCAATGGGAATCGGCTGACTTTCCATCCTGCACGAGGAATACTCCCTGCGACTCGTTCGCTGCCTGACTTGACCCCTTGGCAGCGGTCTCGCGCGCGTAAATCAATC
>NT_176456.1:845054-879909 GCF_000188095.3 Bombus impatiens
TTTATGTGGAACACCGCTGCCCCATCTAATTACGGGACGGAAATTGAGCGCGAGTCGGGGTCAACGCGTAATACGCTCAGACTCGAATAGTAATAGATACTGATTGGAAATTAACTGATTGGTTATTGGCCGACGCGAAACAGTACCACGATGAGCCTGAACCGATGCGTTCAACTCGAGAGTTTCTTTCGAGGTATAGAGGGATTTCGTGTCGCCGTTCCCTGGGAAGACGGCGGCTGACCTAAACCGGCGGATCTGACGATTAGAAGAGTTAGCAGATTCGAGCCGAGGTTTTTCTCGAAGTATTTTCAGTGTACGCAGGAACAAAGGGGATTTTATATGCTTCAAAATATGAAAACTCAGTGAAGCTTGAAAAGTCGTAACAAAACCCTCTGCTTTGGAAAGGATCCAAAATATTTGTTGGCAGAAAAATTCCATTTTTTCCTTCAAATCTTAGTTACAATTATATCCGCCATGCGGTAACTACGTGTTTGATCGTCGTCGAACGAAAAACAATATAAATTAATCGTGAATAATCACGGTAGTTTCTGCTTGGTAAAGTATTCGATAAAACGAACCTGCTTCTACGGTATACGGGGAAAATAGAAATGAAAGAAGAACGTACAAGCGTCCGGACGAGTCTGATCATCGGCTTCATTCCATGACATCATCGCGTGGATATGAACACAGGTATTTTCATCGTCAAACCTTTCCCACGGATCGGTGACACCTGTTCGGTTCGAGTCTTTCAACATATTGCGTGTGCCATTGCGTATCGGTTATCGACGAGCATAACGCAAATTCCAGATGTTCGTGGATAATAGCACGAATGTTTCTATCATTCGGTGTCCATCACCGTATGTGAGGAAATTTCAGATGTAAATTCACATTTCATGTTTCAAGAGTGTGATGTTTCTATACACAATGGCATATATCGTATCGTCGCGCGTTCACTCCTTTCTAATTTTCTTTCTCGATGATGTTTATTCCATCTAACCAAAGTTATTGTTACAATTAATAAAAATATAAGCGCGTCACTAAATTTTCTTACGGATATCAATCATTCATTGTCACTGTAATAGCAAACAAACCTTTCACGTACTACGGACGTCGGTCGAAAACATAGCAAGCACGTCTCTGCCGTGTATATACCGGTATGTCATCCATCGTGAATAGGTTAAGAAGCATAAGAAGCATCGCCAAATCGCTAAGAGCAGTCCACGATGTCGTATACGCGTCTACGTAACAGACAAGCGAGAAAACAGCGGACGGTCTTCGCAGGTTCTAAGAGTCGAAGAAACAAAGCGATGCCTGGCAGAGGCTTAGAAAACGTCGGTCGAACCGGGTTACAGGATCGCCCGGAGACAGGGGTTCGGTCGGAAACCACTCGGCGGCTGGTGGTTCGATACAGGTGCAGCCACGAGCGCGCACACCTCGTAAAGATGCAAATATCGCGGCCTGATGAACTCGTCAGCGACTGTCAAAGCACGATCGCGAGAGAACGGCACGCTTCCCTTCGCCGTTCGCGAAAGAATATTCTGCCGTTGCCGCAAGATAAACATCCACGTCTTCGGCCCTTCCTCGAGCAGAACAGAGCCGTGTCCTCCTCGCGTCCCAATCCCGCCTCGCTCGTATTTTCTGTTTGCTTGACAAATAAACCCTTCTCCGGTGACCGTTGTCTCCTCGTTTCGATGTTCCTTCACGAGGAATTCTTTACACGAATCGTCCAGGACGCCCCATTGTTACGCTTCCTTCGAAAAGTGCGTCCTGTTTTTCGAACCTAACTAAATGGCCTCGATCGCATTTGTTTAGGGCTCTGCGGGGGTAAATAGTTGCAAAAGGATTGTGAGCTGCTGCGTCGGCAAGCTCCGCGACTTACTTGTGCAGCTTTTCGGACAGATAAATGTATCTGCTGAGCTTTAGGAGGCGGTACAGCTGGGGATTCCGTTTCGGTGGCTTGCAGAGATTTACAAACGATCAACGATGGTGAGATTGTTCTATGGATATAACTCTTCGTTCGACGCCTCGAGAGTTTCTTTAAGTAAAAGCGTCGGACCTTTCGCTTTCTACGACGCAATGCTGTAACGCATTGTCGCATGTTGCGAGTACTCGCAGTAATCGAACTCGATGTTTAGCCGTAACAAAATATCCTAATCAGAGGGATAATCCCCGTAAAATTCTCTTATATTTCTTATATATTTCTCCTGAAAACACCTTGTCACTTCTGTCCACACTTTCCCAACAGTTTCCACCGCGACTTTGCTATTCGATCGGTGAAAGCAACGCGCGACTCTTCAGGACAGAAGCGATCTTTATCCATCCTCGGCAGAGTAAACACCTAGTCTGAATGTACGAGTGGTGGCTTTCTGGCGTTCCTTTCGCCCCGTTGCCTCCTAGGTAAATAAATAAATAAATCGGTGATTTTTCGAACTCGCAACGGTAAGAGGCGCGAAGACAACGGACGAGGACCGCCTCGTCGACGAGCAATCCCGGCACGGTCAACGGCGATTGTTGTTTTAAGGGTGTGAAACATGACAGGTGCACAATGAGAGGTGATGCTGCAGGTGCGAACCCCACGGCTAACGATGGAACCGTGAAAGACCGGAATCCTCCACGTCTACGCGATGAACGACGCGTGTAACGCGAGACAATTTGTGTCCCGAAGATTCCGAGGAACCGCCGAATCATCGACTTGCTCCCCTTCGTGGATCTCGCGAGGTTTGGACAGCGTATTAAGCGGATTCAGGCCGATTAAATCGGCTCCGTATGAGAGATCTGGCGTTTCCTGTCTATTTCTTGCGTCCTTCTCTTAGGTTTTCTATTCACCAAAGTGCGATACATCGAAATATTCAAAGCACGTTTGACGACTACTTGGCTTTTAGTTGATTTTCCTAGCTGTCTCGAATCGATTCTGTCGTGATACAGTCGTACAAAATCTCTCACGATTTTTTTTACACCGAAATTCGTACGAAATCGATGCGTCTAATTCTAAAAGAAACTAATCCTTCGTCGTACATTTGAGTTTTCGAAGCGCGATACCTTATAGAGGTACGGTGTCGTGTACACGAACAAGCTGAATGGTGAATGTGACCGACGCGACGCGGCAATGATAATTAATCAAGCTGAACGCCGTGGTGGCGCCCTTCGTGCGGCGTAATAACAGCGCGAGCTGTGTGTGGTCCATCCTTGTTCCTCGTGATCTCCATGTACCGTCACGGAACCGTTCCACGAAGAACACAGGATTACGCTGTCACCCGGTCGGTACTTGATATTCTGACTTTCTCCGCTTAAGAAATCCCATATACGTAGAATGGTTACTTTCGTTCGTTCGGACAAGCATTTACGTTTACCGGAAAATTTATTACGAACACGTCGTTCCTTTCTCGTTCTTCGTCCTTTTTTCTATCACGCTAATACATTATGCTTTCGATTTTGCGTCGTATTTTGCAAATAAATCGTAGGCGTACCTTTGCGTTTGATGACGAATTCGCAGTTGATAAAAAGCCCTGGTCTTCCGATCAGAGATCGGATCGGTAATCGCAGCATGCATCAACAATTGTAGAAACGCGTCACGCACGGACCACGTGCGAGAGCAAGAGAAGATACGATTAAGCCACTTAGCCGGATCGACTCGAGAAGAAAGGATACATTGTATTCTGCCACGTAATTGGGTCAGCGATGCCTCGCAACGCATCTTTTAGGGCTTCTTTTGACATACGAGCGATGCATCTCTCCTTGTACGAGGTAAAAAACACATGCTCTCGAGATCGGTCCTCGTTTTCCGCGCACCGTATACATATACGTGAAAGACAAGGTCTCCGACACTCACACGACTCTACGATCTTCTCTTTGCTCGGAGAATAAAACACGCGGCAAGTGAATCGTTGCTACGTCGATTCGATTGCCTGCAAGAAAAGAACCGTTGGAGGCGCACGGATGAAAGGGTTAGCCGAAGGTAAAGCGACGGGCGAAGCGACCGAAGGCGCGCAGGACGGATAACTCGTAAAATTCCTCGAGGCTAATTACCTGTATGGGCTGAACCAGCGCGGACACGACGGCGCGTCATCGCCGTTAATCGCAGAGTAATTAATAGACGATGGTCGCTAATGGCGCGATCGGATCTCAAGGATCTTAATGGCGCGTGACGCTGGTCGATTCCCGTGGAACGCGCGTCGAGCAACGAAACGACTGACCGAGAGCGTACAATCGCGCGACCGACCGGCTGTCACTGTGACGCGCGAGTAGGCTGACGAGTGTTTTCTCGCTTCTGTTATTATGCAGGCGTTTCAGCGCGGGAGATTGGAATTCCAAACGTAAGTGTCGGTGTGCGTGCATGGAAGAATACATTTGGGTTACGTGCAAGTGGAACGAGCAGAATTTTCTTCACCGGCCTTTGAACGTTAATGACGTTGCATTGGCAAGTAAGAGCGCTAGTTTTCTTTGTATCTTTAATTAAAATACGATAATTGTTGCTGTTACAAAGAAACCAGAAAAATTAAGCGCATTCGGGCCGATCGATTACCATTCCCGTAACCGCGCGCCTCTCTCTACAGGGTTTTTAATAAGCGGAGGTCGTAGAGCGGAGCCGCGGGCCAGGAACAGCGTGTTGGAGCTGACGCGGGCCGGAATAAATGACGGCAACGTGGAACGAAGGTTGAAGACGAGCAAAAAGGCCGCGCGGAAGGGATGGAAGAGGAAGAGAGTTCGAGTGGCCGGGAATAAGAGCGCGCCAGTGTGGGAGGACGCAGATTACGAGGCTGTCATTCCTCGTATAAGGCGTGAAAGGAGAAGCGGCTGCGCCGATGTAAATTTTGCCATCGGCCTCTGCCGCGTGACAGTCACTTTCGTTGACAGTTGTACACGATCGGCTGCGTTTGAGCTCTCCTGTATACGCTTCTCCGATGATAGCTCGTTTAAACGCACGCGCGATTTTAGACCACGAAACGACACCTTATACGATATATTCGCGAGATCGTAGATGTCACGGCCAGACACTCTCGTCTTGGAGGAAGATTCGTTTGTTAACCCAAACTACGTTTAAACGAAAGATCTGCGAGCTTACAGATTACAAGATCGTAATTGATACAACGAAATTGGGAGGTTGTTCCGGAGAACGAGCAGAAAAACCGAGCACCCATTGCGCAAGTTTTCAAAAAACCTTCAAAAAATTAAATATCAATGCACGTTACGAATAGGAAATTACACTTGGGTGAAATTCTGACAAAACGACCGATCTATTAATCTTGGCAAAGCTAAACTAATGATCGATCAAACGCTTAATTCCCTGGATGTTTAATAGGAAGGATTTCGAATAAAATTCTCCTCCATCTCTCGCAGTCACAACAAATCTCGACTAATTTCTTAAGGGAACGGTTTCCATCGGTCAGAAACAGTACGAGTAGAGGTGCAGCGGCTCGGTGTGAACGCTTTATCATCGTCAGCCGAGATCTCGGCACGCATACGTCTCGTAGACTAGCGTCGAGCGCGGCTATCGAGTTGACGCGTAAGTCGCTGCAGCCAATGCAACAAAGTGAGTGTGAAACGCGCAACGATTTGTAAAACACGAGCGTCGCTACGTATTACGGGCCTCCCAGTCATAATACGCCGCGGATTAGAGATGAATTCTCATAAGTCAGATTAAGCATTGTTACGTTCGTTCCTCGCCGAGGATATATATCGGCTGTCGTCTCGACAAAGTGAGACATTTTCTCGGCAAGCTATACTACTTCCAACTTTCCTGTTCCTATTCTCAACGGTGAGCTTTAGCCACGCGAAGAAAAGAAAAACGAACGTAATCGACGCTCGTTGATTAATAATTACGCTGATTCGAATAATAAAGACGAATTTTTCTAAAAATCGAGGCCGCGTCACACCAAGCTATTTAAAACTCAGCTGTTCGCTCGTTAAACGTTTCAAGGTGAGTTGCTGGAATTTTTGAGAATGTCGAACGAAAATAAAGTACATCGTCAATTCTCGTTCTATCATCGGTGTAACAATTTTACGAAATCCCACTGCAGGAAATGAGAAACTGGATAGCATTGTGGAAGAAACTTTTACTCGTCGGCTGACTTCGTTAAGACCTACCTATTCGTCGAGAGCGTTCACGAGCAACATCCCGTCGATCCCGGAGCATTGATTAAAGGGTGAACGTTAAGAGTTTCCCCTGTTAGATAGCAGGCAGAAGACTCTGGGTCCCCGGATTGTTTGCCGAAACATTTAGCTCAGTTGTCCCCGGAATCGTCGCGTCGTAGAGAAACCTCGTCGAGCCGGGCCTTGGCTCGCCGCCACCGCAATTAGCACCTGCGCGGTCGTTAACGTGTCTCGAGCTCCCGGGCTTTGCCTTTTCGGCCGCGTTCCTTTTTTCCTTTTCTTCCATTCCCTTCCTCGTTCGCCAGCTTTTTCTCCGAACGTGCCGTGCCGCCGAAAAATCTCTTTCATTGTTGCGCGTTGTTTGATCGAACCGGTAGCTGTCCCGTACAGCGCTAAACGAATCTCTGTTTGCCCAAAGCGTATCCTTCGGTCTCATTATGCGGCCAGCTTTTCCAGTCTGCGCAGGGAACGTCACGTCGTTCTTATCTGTCGTTCATTATCGCGACCGCCGCACGATGTTTAGACGAACAATCTTCTCCGGCGTCGTCCGAAGGCGTAGGTTGGACTCGTGTTTGGTAGAAGCCTCTGTCGTTTTTGGGATTTTCGGCTTTGTCGCCGTGTAATTTCGTAGGTTTTTGTGCTTCTTTCACTTTTCTCCTCGATTTGACCTAACGTTAGTTTCTGTTAGCCTTCTGAGAAGGAACGAAAGTAATCGACGAACAGGTCCACGTGATATATAAATGTTTTTTATAAACATACCAACGTCACATCAAATCGTCTACGCTTGCGTCATCCTTCAGAATTCCTATCCTATCCTCTCATCCATTCGTTTACTTTTAAAAACCTTCAAATCGTACGTCAAATTTTTGGGATACGTGTATACGCATAGCGATGGAAAGCAGTTACGGTTTGTTTCGCCACGGTTAGTAAGCTAATTATACGAATAAACGACTACAAACGATTATCGAGGGAATTAACGCATTTCGAGCAGATCGCGAGACAACTTGGATCTTCGTACGACTATGCGTCTCGTGAGATCGACAAACGATAACAGGCGATAAGTTGACCGCAGAAACGATGTCTCTGACAACAAATAGCAAATTTAACTAGCACGTTAGTTAACGAAATACGAAATAAAAAGGAACTTTTAAAGATTGCAACTTAAAATATCTTTCTCGTGTACAAACCGGTCAACGATGATCTAAACGTAAACCTGTCGATTATTCCTGAAAAAAATGACGAAAGAGAATGAAAATCGCGAAGAGAAGGAAAAAAGGAGAGAAGCGGCAAATATGTAGCGATGGCGAAAAGCGCATGCACGAAACGAGCATGCAAACGAGAATTGCTGCGGATGCTCGGCCAGGACAGGCGAGAAGGGTGAACGCAATGCAACGAAACGGCCCGTTCCGCGGCCGGAATTATCTTAATTACCAAATTAACGGCGGTTGGTCGTTTTTTATCGGCCAATTCTCTGCCGGACGAGTTTGAAACACGGGCAGGGCGGCTCGGCAACAATCGTACACACGAACGAGCCAACGAACCAACGAACGCCCAGGATTTTCGGCTAAAAGAGAAAATGCAACCGCGTTCTTAATTTCTTATTGTGTATTAACATGCCACACGTGTGATCACGCGATGCAGTATCGCGGTTTGGAGTTTTTGTTTTCTGCCCCCGGTCCCTTCGACACACCGCTCCTACCATCCCACGAAGGACCCGGACGTGTGGGAGTCGGCAGCTGTGCATTTCAGATAATGCGATCCCGCGTGCACCAACCCCGCTTGCGATACGAGCATTACGCCCGGTCACGTTATCGATAAGCCACGGCGTACAGGTCCTCGTACGCGATCGTGTTTCTCCTCTTTTCCGTGCGAAGCTATCGAGAGTTTCTTTGCACATTTAGCTACGTAGACGGTAATCTCGTTGCAGATGCGAAACGTTTCTCGAGTTAGAAAGCGCCGGTCACCGGAAAACATCGTTTTCCATCGAATAAGATATTATCAAATAATCGATCTTCTAGATTAATTGTAGGAACGAATCACGTTGGAAATATGTACGAAGGTAGCAACGACGCTGTTTAATTGGGACTAGTTTTTTCCACTATTCGACCGTTACGCGAAGAAGGAACACGTTCTAAAGGATAAAGTCGATGTTTTAGAAGCCGTAACCTTACATCAGTTATTTCTACAAATCATAACACGAGCTAACGAGAGATTTTTATTGTCCAGCTTTACCCAGCAGATCCCTTATCTGTACAGGATGTTCAGCGAGCAAGTCAACAAGTTTCATTAGCGTGAGGCCTTTATCCGTCTAATAAAGCGTGTTTATTAATTATCATTAAATGATCGCGCAGCTGAATGATTGCGTCTATTAATCAGGCATTAATCCGCGGCGAAAAGATCGGCCGTAGATCGTTCTGCCGTTCGCCTCACAGTCGAATTAAGGGGGAAACCATCGACGAAGGCGAATCGCGCCACGAGAGCCGCGTCCGAGGCCGTTACGTGTGATTTTAACTTAATTAATCTTCCGCTTAATGACCGGCCATGTAACCGGCCAACGAAAGAGATAAACGGTTAACCATACATTCGGCCGGCCAGGAATAGTAGCGATACCATCAATAAAAGCTGCACGACGCTCGCGTTCCTGTTTATGGATAGAAACCGAGCTTAACAAAGAAGTCGTTGCGCGACTTCGTTTGCAATTTAATGAAACGTTCGTTACGACCTTACATAATAAAGAAAATTATACCGAGCCCTGTAATAACGCCGAGTTGCCGAGAACAAAGCGGGAAAGGGTGCGCGGGGAAGCACGACCTGCTCTGACAATACGCATTTTTAATATATACGTGTTTTCCGTGTTTTTTTTTTCTTTTTTATCCTCTTGATGAATCGCAGAGAATTAATTCTACGAGTAACCGTTCATCGTAGTAGGGTTCGCAAACAAACATCGTCATCGTCGATAAATGCAATAAAATTTCATTACCATTTCCCATTTCCCAGTGGAGGATAGATACAATGGGCACAATAGGAGGAAAACATCTGGAAACAGTGGTTTCAGAAAAATTGGAGAAATCGTGAGAAAAGGGCTGGGTCGGTTTTAAAAGCCACTTAGAATTCAAGGGTTTCGGCTTATGAAATAGCGCGGCGGCATGTTTTCTTCGGTGGGTTCTCCATTTTTTCAGGTGGCGGATGGCAAGGCACAAACGACAAAAGGAGCCACCCGCCAACGCCATGAATATTCAACCGGAGTTTTGCATTTATTAAAACAACACAGGGAACCAGAGTTTTATTCATGCCGTTCGCATAATTGCCCCCGTTTATCTGAATACATCTCTATATTTTCGGTATCCTCGTTGACGTTCGAACGTCTTCCGCAAGAAAATACGTGTTAAAATTTTGAAACAGCCCGACTCGTTCAAATCACTTTCCCTGTCTTTTGCTTCTCTTCGCTAGAAATACTCAGCGAACGGTACTAACGACAAGAAAATTACGAATTGTCCAGGTACGTACGTCTTTACACATACCTATGCGTCTGCGAATGTTTCTAGAGTCAAGAGGATTTTGAAATGCGCGAAAGAAACGATCGACGTTGGTTGATCTCGTTGAAGGCTTTAAACACCTGCTATCTTCCTGTTATCCAGACGGATCTTAATAAAGGAAATTATAGTGTCAGTGTAGGCTGTAATTATTTCATTTCTACGAACACTCGCCGCGAGTAAAATCGATATCGGTAGCGTGGATCTAGCGTAAAAGTGTGTGCGAAGTTTATGCACACTGAGTATTGCCAAGCCTTATCAAAATAAAGCGTTCTAAGTGGAAATCTTTGACGTAGATCGAGTCCAGAGATTGCAACATTTACGGATTCCAAATACTTTTGACTCTAGAATTTTAGACTTGTTTTTAAACATAGAATTCCGCTTATTTCTCACGAATCGACGGCCAATTACCATTTCCAAGAATTTCCCACAGAAACAGGGATAAAACCTGCCATAAAACGAAATCAAGTATCACTGACCATTCCAAATTACCTACGATATCCATACTGCAAATATTTGCAATCTTATCTACGTAAATCATCTCGTCCGTGAACCTACGGCATTCCTCAGCCACCATATCTCCCGGGAACGAGTTTATCAGTTCGATAACAAAACGAAAATAATCGAACGGATAAAAACGGGAACGAAGTTGAAGCGCTAATTCATAAATCGGTAGGAAATTCGCGGAATGGCGAGCACCGTTTCGAAAACGTTCTCACCGATAAAAGGGAAGGAAGAAACAGAGGAAGAGCATCGGTGAACGTTCGAGTTTAAGCGAGTGGAAACGCAACAGGCCAGGGAGTCCGGTGAAAGAGGAAAAACGGGACTGCGAGAAATAATCCGTGGCTTATAGCCCAGCAGCAATCGCACTCGCGTGACACACCTATGCGATATGTATGCCTTTATACATCGTGTATATACACATGCACATAGAAATCGCCGCGGCTTACGATATTACGAATCGACGAGATCGTCGATGCGATTCCTATCTCTTTGGTCGTTTGCTTTATTCCCACCGACCGAAGCCGGCGACCCGTGGATAAGTCTACGCGATCTGGTCATTCACGAAAAAAGGAAGCAAATGTCCTTCGATCGAATCTTACGATACAGTGAGTCCAATGGCGTGCAAACATCACATAGTAGAAAATTCCGATCTTAGGAAATTCCGTAATTTCTCGTAAGAACAACTTGGTGTAACACTGTCGTCCAACTTTCTCTTCGTCAACCCTTCGCGTCCACCGATCTGCCCATCCCCTCGCTTCTCGCTAAGAAGCCATCAGCAAAACCTTCGATCAATCTTCCATCAGCATCCAACTTCCTCGAATCTCCGACCGCCTCTTCTACGCCAACCGCTTCTAGATCGGTCGATCATTTTTCACGTTGGCGAGAACGATCGACGGATCGTTGTTGCGCAACGTGCTCGCGCACGCGTATCAGCCTGACGGTTTAGAAATCGGCGAAACGCCGCGCGCCGTTCGTTTCTCGTGGCATTTAATTCGATAATTAACCGCGCGGGATCAAAGGTTCGTCAAACACGGTACCGGCACGGTAACGAGCATTAATTTAGGCATCTCTCTCGCGGCGAGTCGCGCCGATTCCGCGTCGTTTCCCTGCCGTGAAACCCGTGAGAAAGTCCGCGCGGTGCCGATCGCCCGACTGATAATACCGATGATCGAAATGCATCGGCATGCGAGCGCGTTTCCGCGTCAGCATAAGAACACGCGTCCAGATCGAACGAAAAACAGAGAAAAAGGAAGAAAGAGAAGCTCGCCGTTGCTCAACGATCGTGCGCTACTATGCCATACCGATCGCTGCCGAACCACTTCCGAAATTGCTCGTTTACAGTCCTGATTGCGTAAACGGAGCGACGATTTCGCGCTGATATTCCGAGAACGTGGAGCAAAATATGCTCTGAATAATCGTAGAATCGGTTTATCAGGCGTAATAAATATTTAGTAGCGCGAGATGACGAGGTTAAATTCCGCATAGTATAGGCTGCAGTTTAAGAGGAAATACGAATTTCTTTGGAGGTAATTAAAAGGATTAGATTAACTGGATAGGAAAATGTTCGTAGATGTTAAAATGGGATTAGAATGATTCTCGATTTCTTAGCAGACGAGAACTTTCGTTTCTGCTGGGCTTTAGCTATTCGATTACGCATCGAGGCAGTTTTTCGTAATTGAAAAACTTGTTCTGTACATAATCCTTTCTCCGCTATAACATATCGTTGTACGAGCTAAACTTCTTAAACTCCATTTAAGATCTTTGGCCTCTATCCTATCTTTAATTGACCATTATATCGAGTAAACTCGATACGACTTGGCGTCGTACGCAAATTGTATCCATCGAACCATGCTCGTCTATGCTCCTATGAAATTCCCTGAATCTCGTTTCTTCTCAAAACTATTTAATCTCCTACGTGTACGTCAAGCTGAAAAGCAACATATCGGGAGCGAAAATTCCTTCGAACGATCGTCGGGCGTCGTGAAGGGAGAATTTCGAAGATCCTGCGACACAACTCTCAATCGATCAATTTCCACGAACAAACGTCACTGCCTCCTACACCGCAGGTTGGCGGTTCGAATTTCCAAACACCGTGCGATCCCATCGAGACACCGGGAAGGATCGGTAAGCCGCTTCTCGTTACGTGGCCGACGTGCAAGAGCATCGTTCGCGAATGAACGGCTCTCCTCGGCTCGATTAATTGCAAACGGACAGGCTCACACGCGAATCACGCATCTAAGCGCGATCTAAGCACGTAGCGGGCCGGAAGGGGGCGCAGGTAGCAGAATCAGCTCGTGGAGGAACGTATGACGGCCGATGCCGATGCGGTAATTATCCCAGGAACGAAGAGAAGTGGTGCGGGGCGCTCTCTTCCTCTCTTTTTCCCTCTTCCTGCAGGCCTGACCGGCCGACTTGGCCAGATGCTCTCCAGTGCACCTAATTACGAGCAAGAACACTAAACTGCAATTAACAAGCCTCCCCGACCGCGCGCCATTTTGTCTTATTGCCAGCTCGCGCAGTGGCTCGCTCGCTTTCTTTTTAGCGGGGCCGCGAACGTGGATGCTGGATCGATGGCTGACCTCGCCGGACGATGGATCGGCAAGGATGCAGAGGAGCAGGAAATCGGTTTGTGAACGAGTCGCACGACTCTGCTTTTCAAAGCGGAACTTCCGCGTGGACGCGACGCCACGACGCGGAGGACGCTGTCTTTGCGTGGCTGGCGTTCAGATGGACGATAGAAATTTGTTTAATTACACGATACACTAATTAATGCTTTTTCTATTTATTCGGACTCTTCTTCGGTGTATGCTTTATCCGAACGTAAAGGGCACGCAAAGTAATATTCTGGAATACCGTAGCGGCACATGAGATACAGGACAATTCAAATCATGCTGTTGTTTTATCTCGGAGTATCAACATCGTTAGGACATACGTAATGTAATAATAAATTGTTGAAGTGGTCACCACTTCTAGGAAAACTCTACATCTGGCCTTTTAATCCTTCTCAAGCACTGAAGCCGTCGACAGCGTATGGACAATAGACTGGGACGAAGGCAGACCATGGATAGTAGACAGGCGACGGATCTGGACCAGCTCAAATTACATTTCTACTTGTACTTACATTTCTGTATTAAAATATATTTTCTACTTTACAATTTATCCACGCGTTCCTCTGTTCATACATCTAATAACCTCAACATAAATAAGTGGCGGCACTCGACAGCACAATACCACCGGACGATACCAACTAGTGTCGAACGATGGCAGCGCAGAATCGAACTGTCCTGTTTTTGCACGCGTATCGAGCGAAAATTCAAAGTCGATTTTCTCGAAAACAAAGCCTCAAACGAAAAATTTTTACTCTATATTTTCGACTTCTTTTTTCGCGTAGAATCACCCCCTTTCCGCTTGTACCACCAGTTACAAACCACCCTGTATAAGCACCGCTCTACAGCGACGTAAATCTAATTTAAAAATAGTAAGCTAAAAAATGTAACTTCGACACGCAAAACATCGTATGGCTATGTCGTATCGTCACGTATCGGTACTTTTGCCTGAACCACCCCACAACCGAAGTTCATTGTTTATTGTGAAACGTACCAATATAATACTCATCTACTGATCGATAAACGTTATAAGAGAGAAAAAAAACGACGGCAGCGCAGTGGTTAGCGCCTTAGATTAGGAACGTTCGGGTTCAAATCCCGGCGACCGGAGTCCGATTTTTCTTCCACGACACAAAAAAATGAGAAGAAAAGCAGTGGTACCCCAGCAGCGATATCTACAGCAGCAGCAGAACCTCTGACTCGGCCTCTACACGAGCAGTAGCACTATCACCCCAACAACTACGATTAACACTTGCACCTCAAATAAACTCTGGTCAAAACAATGTCGCCGCTACGTGCAACCGTGAAACGAAGACGAATTTGAATTTTCCGGTTCTCCGTCGACCAGTATAATTAGACGACCATGTCCTCCAGAAGTGAATGAGTCAGTGGTGTGCGAATCAATATCAGTTATCAGTTAGTCTGAAACGATCATACTAGCGATTCGTACACTGTCTTTAGCGAATATTGTCTGTACTTATTTATTTATTATTTTAAAATATATTTAACGGTTTTCGATATCAAGACATCTCGTCGTTTAAACCGCACGACCAACCAACCTCTACGATACTTTCGAGAAACAATATACCGACTTACGAATCCCACGCGTCCTCAAACGCGATAGTAAATAACTACCTTTTCTCACAAAAGCACCATACGTTACCATTTAATAACTTAACCCGAAGCGATCGCAAAGAAACGCTGGCTGGTCACTGGAAAATGACTCACGGCACCGTATACTATGGAATTGTGATAACGGGCAACAGCGTACCGTGGTTTCCGCGTCCGCGGTAAAAGGTAAGTCACGATAGAGGCCCATTGTTTCTCTCGCGACAGCGAAAAATGCTAATATACGGCCGGGGTGGCGCAGGTGTGAAGTCGCATATTTAAACATCTTATTATATCCTTGGTTATCCGATCGACTAATGTAAGAGCGCATTAATTTCCACCCACAGAGTCAAACAATGACCTAGGCGGACCTAGGAACACGCGGTGAAGTGCTCATTAAAAGCCGGGTGGTACCGTTTCTCCGTATGCTCGATCAGATCGTACTTTCGATCCTTTCTCCTTCGTTCTTTCTCCGATCGACACCGATCGAGAACCCATGTACCGCTCGTCTTGCATACGATTTAGAAAAGTAGAAAAGAGGATCGTCGAGAGGCTATCACAGACGCGTGGGTAAAGCGACGTTCGGAACCGCCGAGCGAATATTTAGGTAAATTTTGTTCGAAATTGTACAGCTTTGAAACTTTTCGTTCGCGTTCGAACGAATCGAACAGAATAGTCGTTCCGTTTTTCCTTGCCATGACATATCAACATTAACTATAAAAAGCGTTGCTGCGGTGAGTTCTAGTCGACGATACGACGAAGACTGCTACGTCTCTGAAGCGAGGATACTGTTCTGAGCCATGAATGAATGTCTGTCCTAGATGTAAGCCAGATTCGTTAGAATTCTGAATGAATACTCCTTTGACACAGCAGACCTCTGAATGAATCCTATTATCGAAGACTGTAATTATCGTTGAAAAACGAAAATATCCTCGCTCGTAACGGAATATCGGAAAAATTTCGAAATTTTCTTCAAACAGCCTCGTCGACTTTTCCTTCCTCTACTTCCTCCTTTTCCAATATAAATTTCTCGAGCTTATCGACACAAATCTCGTTCGCCTCCTTTTCCGAAAAAGAGAAAAGCAACGTTACACGTTCACGAAAGTGGTTTCCACTCACCGGCTAGAGAAGGAAAACGTTCGCCGTTGGTAGTCGCTTACCTGCGACAGAAAGAGAAAGAGAAAAATCGGCGAGGTCGTTACAAAAGCGTTGCACGATGCTAAACACCTCGGTTCGACGTATCGTTTTAATTACCAGGCAATTAACACCGTCGCCGTGCCTCCGCCGCGGCTATAATTCTTCGTCGCGTTTCGAAACGAGACGACTCTCGACCAGCCGGTGCGGCATAAATTCTAAAATATTATTCATCGCTGCTTCCTCCTCGCCGCGGAAATTTATCTGCTCGATCACCGAAGGGAACATTAGAGGCGCGCGCATTCGCGAGCGCTCGTCAAAATCCAGGAGAAATTCCGACGCGAGTGGAGCGCGCGGCGACTATTAAATCGTGTTTAAGTTAATGGTTCCCACGAGAGGTGTCAGCCCCGGCTTGATTGATCGATCGAAGGAATAAAACAAAACCGAGCTCGGGTTTCCCTTTTTTTTCTCTTTCGCTGCTTTTAACGGACACTTCGCGGAGGAAGGGCGGCAGAAGCGAATGAAATCGTTGATTTCCTATGGATGAGGAAATTAAACGGACGAAAGTGGGAAGAGAGGAACGTGGAAAAATACGTAAAACTAGCATTCAACGTTGAGTAAAACTTGCGTAAAACGTACAATTCACAGCATCGGTCGTTTCTTCATTATGTACAGTTTGTGGCACGTCCGATCACCGAGAACACGAAAATGGCTTGGGACGCGTGTCGCGTCTTCTCGAACGCTGCGGGACGATGACGATTCTCCGGCAGTCGTTACCGCACGGTCGTTCGCGTTAATCTTTACGAAAGAGCCGAACGATCCAGCGGCTGTTGGGTCGCCACGGCTAATGCCCGGAGATCTATTAAGCCGTCCGTGAGCGGCGTAACGCGCGCTTGCTGCGCGATTAAATTAAAGAATTACGGGGAACGAGGTCTGATGCTTGTGAAAAATCGCGAGCTCCGAGCGGCTGGCGTTGAAGTATGCTCGAGGCGCGCCGGATCGGCAACCGGGATCGAGAACTCGGTGTCCACGAGAATTTCGAACGCTTTAACGCGGACAGAGGGAATGGAAATTCCGATCGAAAGATAGAAATTTCTAGCGCTGCGTCCAGACCAGCCAGATTCCTAGACGAATTAAGAGTTGCAACGCAAAATTGACCAAAATTGAAATAAAAGTCTAAGATTCTTAGTTTCTATTTTCATGGCTGTTGCTCAACATCGGACAGCTCGATTCTACTTACTCGTAACGATCATCCAACGACGTTGAACGCTGGTGAAAGAAGTCGTAACGATATTTGCACGACGAACGCGTAACGAAGCTACGTGATTAACAGGGCCGAGAAAACGCGAGACAGGCGACGCGTATTTGTCAGCGGGACACGAGGGAAAAATGAGATCGGTCGGGTCGCCGGTTTACGCGCACGAAGCGACTGGAACGACCAGTTCGACAGTCCTGGACGATCGTGGACGGACAGCTCAGGCCACGTGCAATTTAGCGTGGCGTCATTACTCTTCGCGCGTCCCCTCGTTCAACGGGACAGAGTCTAATTGCGTCGAGCCATGGAAAAAAGAATTTGACGGAGCTCGTTAAGCGCCCCGCGGTATCCCCAGCCCCGGGGCAATGGGGCTCCTCTGGTGCTGCTTCGACGCCGAGCGTCTATCAGCGACGATGATGCGTTTCCCACGCGGATGCTCGGATTCGCTTTTGATTCTTCAAGAATTGCCATCACGATGAATTATCGTATTTGTTATGCATAGATAGATAAATTCGTTCATACTACGTACGTTTCGTAACGAAGTTGGTGGCTGATAGAATTTGAAAAAACCAACAGACTTTTCAAGGTGAAAGTAGGATTTCGTTGGAGGATGTGTGTTAGTGCACGATCTACGTTGGAAATACGCGGGAAACATAGGAGAGCGATAATGAATATCAATTTTTCAACTCGTTGAACTTGTACACAACGCTATACTTACAGTAGTTACGGTAATAAACAGGTAAGAAGTGATACTCGTATTGATACGCTTTCGTATTGATCGATCGATAGAGGTGTCAGTTACGGTGTGTGAATAATAACGCGATCGCAGATCCGGATCACGATACGCCATTTTAAAACGATATATAACATATGAAAGTGATATCTTAAGTATAAGTATGATAATGATAAAACGAAACACGCGTCACTCGTTTAAAATTAGATATGACGCTAACGATCGTGCTATTCGAGTCGCATCGCTAACGCCTAAAATGGATCAGATTTAAATCGGGAAACTGACATGCTGCACTTGCTACTCGATAAGATAGCAACAGTTAAAGACAGTTTGTATACACGAAAGACGATAATTCGAGAAGCTGATTCTAAATAAAATTACGGACGATTGGACGGAAAGTATTGTGGAATTCTTGAAAATATCAGGTTGTCCGAAAAGTTTTTTTCGTTTTATGAGGAAATAATAGACGCACAACGTTTTCTGTTTTATATTATTTTCTCCAACTACGTACGATCCATTTTCTTCTGTTGAGATAAACACCGCGATATTTCACAGACTTGGTTTCACGTTTGTACGAAGGCGCACTGTTGCAAGGAACGCGTTTGCGAAAGAAAGATACTTTTCGGACAACCTAATACTTACATTTAGACAGCGAAACGCAAAAGAATGTTCGAAAATTCCTACACTAAAATCCCCAATTCTTAATTCCAATCCACTCCATGCATCGTTGGATTTTCTGCAATTCTTTCAACAGCCGTATCCTCCGGCCGAAAAAACGAAATCGACTGCGACGTGGAAAGGTAATATTCTCATGACGCGGCAAGTGACGCAGGTTACGCTTGCTCGGAGGAGAACAATACCGGCATTGTAGTGAATAGTCAAAGGGCGAGGAAATCAGGAATCCCCGGTAGGTTTTCAACGGGGATCGATCCCACGGGCTGATCGCGGAAAAGGTCGCTCGCCAGCCCGCGTGCGTTCCACCTCCGTCGAATCTGTCCGCGTTAACGAATAGAAGAACCACGCCCTGCGTCTTCCACCAGCGTACACCTGCGCCTTCGCCGCATCCTCCCTTGTACCTCGTTAAAGACAAACGCCGAACTGGCCCGCGGCCAGCCCTCATCTCGCTCTTTCTCTCTTTCACCCTTTCCGCTCTTTCTCGCCACGTAGGCGGTACGATAGATATGGATTGCACCGATCCACCTCCGGCCGTGTTGTTTTTGCAAACCGATACGCTAATTTGCGTATTGTTCGCTGTTCGCGAATGATCGGAACGCGTCCCGCCGCGCCGAGTAGCGGCGTTTCTTCTTTCAAGCTGTTCGGATCGACGAGAAATGCCTGTTGGCGATCTTATCGGTCACGTATCGTAGCTCACCTGTGACTGACACTCGCTTCGAGGGATGGTTCTTATTGTCTTCGAAGCTGGGAACCGATCTGCGAATTTTCCTACACAATGAACCACGATGTAACGATGCAGTACCGGTTCTCGTTTGGTCGAACGCTTGACATTCTCGCAACATTCTAATCGCAGGTTGAATTTCGTCCGCGTATCGTCCACGGACTAAACTGGGTTATCCGATACGGCTCACCCGGTATTACTCGCGCTTTTTCTAGATCGTTTTTTCTAGATACGGCTGTCTTTCATTAGAAGCGAGCCAATTAGCCGCGCCGCGACTCGAGACCAGGACCCGGAGGAAGTCGTGCGGCGCGACGACCGCCGAAGAAATTCACGATAATTGATATTTAGGATATTATACCGCCAGGAAACGTGTAATCAGCGAATAACTGTATCCGCCAATAAGCGCAACTCTCGAGTCGCGAGCGGCGTCGTTGCGCCAGCCGTTTCCAACCTTGTTAGAGAAATGACCATACGCACGGTGTATTTAATGTACCGGCGATTAATGTACAGCGATCGAAAGAGACTTCTCTTTGCTTTGTGAACGAACCTGTGGTTAATTTTACGTAGATGTGAAGACCGTCGATGATCTTAATTTCTAGAGTCAATGCCACGCTGCAGGATGTGATTGTTCGAGATGTCGGGCAGATTTGAAGATAATAAGATTTTGGATCACATCGACGTTTTGCAATAAAACGTACAACGAGTGTCGGACGATCTGATTACCACAGAGTGCGATTAACAGACGAATCGAATAGAACGTAACGTAGATGAGACAGATCGATGCGACTGGCAGAGAATTCGACCTGTGAAAATTTAATTCGTTAAGAGAAACGGTCAACGACCGACGGTGCTTCGTTAGAATTCCACGCAGACTATTTGGGTAATAAAAAGCTTGGATCCCCGTTTCGAGGGGTTGTAGCGAGAATGTAGCCTTTGGCTTAAAAAAACACCGGGAAAAGAAGGAGGGAAAGAAGGAAACGGTCCCCATCGATATCCTCGAGGTTCTCCGGATAGTCCTCCTTAAGTTTCCACACGACAGCCAACGCCGAGCTCGAGTGTCTTGAAAGCGCAAACGTTTCGATAGCTCGATAAAAGTTTACAAACTCCCGCCTCCTCGCTTCGTCGAGTATCATCGATATCCGATGGAAATCCTTTTAAATTCCTCGAAGAAGCGGAGGAAAAAAGATACGAACGATATCGAGGGTCGATCGAGGCCCTCTCGATGCCACGAGTCGAATACCCACTCCTCCGGTTTCTGTAATTCGCGATTCCAATAAACATCGATGTCAGTTGTTCGCCTTCTTATTTCCTTGTCTCACCTTTTCTGCCGATACGAATGAAAATTTTCCGTAGAAACATATTTATTTAAATCAGATTCGTTACTCTGTTCGAAGAAATTCTGAAGCTCAGGTAATTTTAAGGCTACCCTGTCGCTGATTTCGATATTCCAACGCGATTAATCTGACAAATTTACGACAATCACCGTGCAAAAATTGCATTTTTCTTGTAAAATGCTCACCGTATCTCGACAGATCGCAATGAAAAGATCTAGCCAACATACGCGACAGATCTCGACACGTACGATTACCCGTTGATTTTCTGCGATGACCAACGACGAGACGAATCTTCGTCGGTCCTCGGACGTACGTTCGCAAAGCGGTGAAAAAAAGGACGAAGAGGGAAATATGAAACGGGACGTGGTGCTCGTGCTCGTCCCGAGGGCCGGCACGAAACAATGAACTCTGTAATTTTCTCCAGCGACCACGATCCCAGGCACCCTTTTCGCGCGCCACCACATAGCCCAGGGCTGCCAGCTTTCCTGCCGGATACGAGCGCTTGCGAGCCGATCGCCACGGGATTGAGCTATCAGCCATCCATCGATCGCACCAGGACCCAGAATTTCGGAGCTTTCTTTGAACATCGTGATGTAAGAAATGTTTGTCCTTATACAAACGGATGAATTGGCAAAAGACAGTTCTGAAGCATACCGATTTCTTAGCGATCTTCGTCGATACAGGAGACGCTAAATCTTTGAACTCTCGAATCTGCAAATTTCCAATGATTATGTGAAATTAGCCTTAGATAAGATAATATCTCTTGGTAGAATATCGAAACGTCGGTCGAAAGTTGCGAGCAAACGCGGCAAAGCGGAAACGTCGCGTATATGTGCGTGGCGAAATTTCTAAATCCGGTCGGACCAAACCCATCGTCCCGTTACAAGTGACGTTTACAGCGCTCAGCCTGGCACCTCCACCATCGACGCGAAACCGATACGAAAATATTTTCCATCGAGAACGCGAGGCTGTCTACGATTTTTACATCGCTCCTACCTTTCGTTGTTTCCCGTGCTCAATTTTCGGGAACAAATCAATCGACGGATCCCGTAACCGAGTGTGGAGGCCCTCGACGCGTATTAAACGCCGTTACACCGACGAATCTATTTCTATAAAACCGGGCGATATTTTATTCCCCTGGTAAAAAATTCGGCTCCGAGCGCCCAGCAAATAAATCAAGGGGCTGGGATACACAACCCGGCTCACCCCCTTCGAACTACGAACCGATGCCGCGAGTTTCGCCAGCGCAGATACGATTAAGGTTTCACGAT
Source organism: Bombus impatiens (assembly GCF_000188095.3). Classification (NCBI taxonomy): domain Eukaryota; kingdom Metazoa; phylum Arthropoda; class Insecta; order Hymenoptera; family Apidae; genus Bombus; species Bombus impatiens. The sequence continues at coordinate 866,519 of NT_176456.1, forward strand.
GAAAAAATCTCGCGCGAAAACCCATGTGAAAATCTATGGCCATCGTTCCGATACTTTTCATCGCAGCCGCGACGAATCACGAATGCGATTTTTCCGCTGCATCGATTAAAATTCTGCTGGATATTTGCTCGCAGCGTCAAGTTCGTTTCTTCGTGCGATAAATATCATTGAAAAATATAAACGACAGATGTACGTAGAAGGACGCGTGGTTAAAACGTGAACCGGCGTTTAATTCACGCGGTGTCAAATGCAAAATTATGATACGATATCGAGTGAAGAATCGATAATGAAAGCTTCGTGGAAGAATCTGTAAGTTACTGCGATCTACGAATCTGCGAGACATGCTGCAGAACAACAGAGGTAGGACGAAGAAAGGCTGAATAAAAAATGACAGAATCCTCGGTATATCGATACCGGTGGAGGCCTAAGAGGTAACTGGAGGCTGTGTGCGTCGAGCTCTCGTCCATACGGACGCGAAGTCACGACCTACTAATGAATGATTATGCTACAATTTGCCCCGGGACGGCAGCTCTGGTAATTTATTAAATTACAGTGATTCATGGCCGGGCTCCGGGCATCCGGTAGTCGCGCGTCCTCGTCCGCGGGTATCCCTCCCGCTCTCCTTCGCTTTTCGATTTCGATTACCAGAGATATCGCGGTCGATTAGCCGCGCGACCATTAAACGAATCCCGGCGACGCTGCAGGGAAACTCGGTCTCCGTTCTCATCCGGGACGCGTGCACGTGAATTTTAATCGCAACTTCGACACCAGATACACAGAATTTTTTCTTCGTCGTGTTAGGATTCCATGGAACGTTCTGTCCTCTTTAGGCTGTCCCTTACTCACGATCGCCATCGTTTGCTCGTAAATCGTTGGAAACGTCTATAATTTGTAAGATTGTTTACTCTACGAGGTAGAAAGTATCTTCTAGAAAGAACAGAAAATCATTAACGAACATAATCGAAGGTGAGGTTTAATCAGTTAACGAACGACTCGCAAAAGATCATTTATCTGGAAGAGGAGCGCGTGCATGCAGGAATACGCGCGTGTTGCTAGTACGCGAGGCCCTAAATGGAAATACTAAGAGCGGTAAAAATCGATTTCAATCCTCTAACGATCGAAACGCAGCTTACCGTCCCAAAGCAAGGGAGAGAAGAAAGGAAGGTTAATCCGTGAGAAGAGCCACGTTCGACCAACTGCAGGAAGGAAGATGAAAGAAGGTGGAAAAGGACGAAAGGCGAGGCAGAGGGAAGGGCGAAAGAGTAGAAAGAGCGTACTCGCGAGAAAAGAGAGCACGAGGCTTCGATTTGGTCTGGCGCAGTGGCGGCAGAGATCGGGATGAAGTAAAAAAGAGAAAAAGAAGAAGAAACAGAGGAGAAGGAGAGATAAACGAAAGAGAAGAGCGAAGCAGACGGGGAATCGCATTATTATCGGGGGTATTTACGGGAATTCGCGACGGAATCGTTGCGTGTCCGGTGCCGATGCAGTCATAAACAAGGGGCCATTAATTTAGCCAGGAAGAATGCCCAATATCCTTCGAAAGCTTTTGCGGCGATGCACCGATAGGCAGCTAACGCGCGGATAAAATAAGTTTAGGGCCGTGAAATTGGCAGTAATTTTACAAGCCATAACGATCTACTAAATCTGTAAAATAATTAAGGGCGCAGATGTTCCCCCGTCCGGAGTGCCAGCTAACGTACCCTACTCCCGCGCCCTCGCTACTGCACACGGACGTCTGTCTCTTCCCTTATTGTTAGCCGTCCTCTGTTCTCTCCTTTTTTCCTTCGACCATTTTGCGATTCGTCCGCGGTTCGTTATCTTCCTAACTGGCCGCCTTCGTTTGTACCGATCGGCGTCCTTTGCAGTTTGTTCGGCGAACCGACGACATGCATATTTATAAAAAGAAGGAAACGAAGGTGCAGGACGTCTCGTTTCAAAGGTCTCCGGATTGAAACAAGATTGGATTACGTTTCTACGTTAAATATTAACGATATATACCTTCCTGCTGCCTTCGAAATTAAAGCGAGATTCAAATTTTCATCGATTCTCTGTTAAACCGCTCCCTTTTCTCTTATCGCGAATCATGTTAAACCTAACCAATGGCGGGAGAGCGATTTCGTGTTTCGCGAAGAAAATCAATCCGGACGACTGGAAAAACCACCAGCCCACCCTGCTTCGTGATTCTCGCCCACGACACTAAACATCTGGTCTCTAAATTGATCGCAATCATTTGCAGGTAACAAGACGCAATCTCAGAGTGGCAGTTAGCGAGGCTTCACGTTTTTCCGCGGATTAAAGCCGAGAATCTTGCTCAGGCGCAAATTTCATATGTAATGGGACGACAACGAGTTATCCGCCGCGGAATATAATTTTATCTGCAAAAGAAGCAACGTGACCACTCTCCGCGTCCCTCCTCCCGGCCTTCCATCGGGGATAATCACGAAATCCTAACGGAAATCGCGAGGACAAGGTGAAATCGGTCGCTGTGTCGCGTCTCGCCGTCCATTATCGTAGTAGCGGAATCTCGTTACAACGCCAACGAAATTCCAAAACAACATCGTACAATAACGCGCAATATATTCGCAAAATATTTCTACAAACGTTCGAATATTTTCGCGAGCCGCTGCACCTGCGAAATTCAGGAAATCTACCTGTAAACGTTCCTCTAATTCTATCGAACTGTAACATTCCGCCTCTTCATCGTCCACCAATTTCTCACCGATCTCTGCCACGTCGAAGCCCATAAGTCCACCGGTGCCGCTTGTTTTTTTCGCAACACGCACGGCGTATTATTAATGGTGTCACGTAGGCCGGTACGTACATACCGTCTCATCATGGACAGTAACCCAAGGCGCAGGTAGATGGCGAGATTCCGCGGCGAGAGGCCCTCTTTCCGCTGATAAGGAACGAGGATACCCGGCGAAATTACGGGGGTCGTAGCAAATTTAATAAAGCCCGAATTAAGCCGCGCATGCCGTTAGGCTAACAGCGTTTTTCCTCCGCATGCCACCGCGCTCGCTCTCGTTCGACCGCTTTCTCTTCGCTGCCGAAACTGTCGGAAAGGAACCGCGTGCTGCCACGGTCCTGTTCAATTACGCAACGAGCCGCCCCCCTTGTCTTATGACCTCGATCAGGCCAAGACGAGAAAAAGGTTATTAGCTAAATGCGGCGGGCTTTTCGTCCGAGGCTTATCGGTGCATAAACATAGCTGCACGTGACCACCATGCCAAAGCGGTCTGTCACGCGATACTGCTGAATTTCTGGTGGCCCTCGCGCGATCAAACGTGTTGCAAACGTAGCGTCGATTCGGTGCTTTCTTCGACTGCGACGATACATCGCGAAAGTTGAAGCTCGAGGACAGTTTTCGATCCGTGGAACGCGATAGAAGTGACGCGCCAAGAGACAGTTGAGTCTGAGAAGCGATTTAAAAGTAACTACGGTGTAGAAAATGGATTAAATCGTCTACGGGAAATGGACGCTCGTTTCAGTAATCGCTTCCCGAAATTAAGCTAACGTTAAGCGTCCGTTCCTCTTTGTTCACTAGCGCGCGTCCCTTCTCGTTCGATCTTTTTCAAACAGTTATATGAAAAGAGTGCAACACTGTTTGGTTGCTGTGGTACGGAAGAGTGGAAACGATGGAGACGTTTTATACGTATGCTCCGAGTCGCTAATTACTCAATTACTCACTCAAGTGTCACGTTCCGCGCTGTCCTCGCAATTTGGAGAGTCCGTTTCCCTTTAAAAGCACCGCTTCGGACGTACGCTCGGTTCTGGGCGGTCGAGAATCCGGATTTTTCCAAGCTACGTACTCTCAACGGAACGTACAATTAGCTTAGAACGACCACACGCGAGCCTCGTAAAAGCGACGTCGGTCTTCGCTGCGTTCTCGTGGCAATCAGCGCGTTTCTTCGCGCTGCGCTGCGCGACGCGATTAAATACACAAGGTACGAGCCACGCACGGAGACAAACGGCAAAAACCGCGCAAGACTAACGATTCGCGACTACCGCGCTTTAATATCCGCGCTCGTAAATTCGGCTCGTCCTTGATCGCGCCAACTGTACTGTAAGCTGTACCAGGAAAAATTCAAAAATAATGTTTAAAACACCGTTGGTTAACTGGCCAGCTACCGAGCGATCGATACGAAGGCGTGGTCGATCTCGTAGATAGGACATCGTCGTAATCGAGCAGCAAATACCGGCCAGCTAATAATCAATGGCAAATGGCTAGTCACGATCGTCGGCGTGTGTCTCATTAGGAGGAAGCTATCGAACGCGAGGCAAAAAGGAATAGCAAACAGAATGGTCGGTGAAAAACAGCTGGAAGACGGAAATGAGCGTAGGAATACGAAATCCCGTGTCGAAACGTTCTTTCGTACCCTTTATCTCCGGTTCTCGGAAATAATTAACGAACCACGATGAAGTGTCTTCCAGCAATGAAAACATCGTTCATAAAGTCCATGAAGGGACTTGTTCACGAAGCGGCGCGGCGACATCCAACGCTCGACGAAATGACTTATTAGCGTGGCGGCGCGGCGCGGTGGGAGAAAAAGGACAACAAGATCGAGAGATTATTAGTCGCCGGTTGTTCGTCGTTCGAACGATGACGGCGTTGATCGCCAGAGTCTAGGCTGATTGTGCCGGCTGATGAACGCTGAAGAAGGACGTTGAACCGGCCGCGGCCGCATTGACTGATGTGCGTACTCGCCGCGACGACGTCGATTCAAACTTTCAGGAACTGGTCGGGGATAAAAGGAGCGAGGATGAATGAAAGACGTTCGTCGTGGGCATCGGACGGAGGATGCTGGACTTGTTCGAGGGATTTTTCTTCGGAAATAAAAGCTGTTCGTGACTCGAACGTCACGGTTTCTCGAGAAACAGGTAGACGAAGGCGAAGCGACAGACCGAACATTGTGGACGAAACGACGCGAAATTACAAAGAATCTTCGATAGCTCGAGTCGGATGACAACGACGACGCTTCGGTCAGAGTTACGATACGTAGTTAGAACTTGGCGCGATAGAACGCCGCGTATGTTTACCAGCGCGTATTTGAAAAATCGAACGATCGATCGAACGCTGAATATCAGAAAACTCAATACTTAATCAATCTCTACTAAGATTCTTGATTAATCTCAAGTATCACGGTATACGTAATGCCGAGTTCGTTAAGAGCTCGAATCCCGGAGACCGTGACGGATTCAGCTATCAACGTCAACTAAAATCGACTCTAATTGGAAGTTAATTCAATCAAGGACGCTGGAAGCTGGGCACGCGTAACTCAGAGACAGAAATTTCGACGACTGCCACCGACGTATGGTAGTCAGTGAAATCGGTACCAGCCGGAACTCGTTCGGTCGATTTACGGTACCGCGTCGAAGATTGCTTATTAGGAGGCCTCGTAACTATGAAATAGAAAGAGCAGTGACAATTTGATAGATTGTGCTTTTTGTCGAGCGACTCGTCGTTAGGGCTGGCACCGGTAAAATTATTGGCTTTTTTGCCGGCGACCGGTCGAATAACTAATAAGGTAGACACTGTCGTTGCTCGAGAGGTTCTTGGTCGTGGTGCGACCATGAAAAAGCAGATTACGTGACCGGACACATTTTGCCGGGGGAAAAAGCTGAATTTATTATAGTCGATGAGTGGAAAAGTTGACTGTTGATCGACGAAATAAAATCATGAAATCTCAAAGAAGAACTAAATGTGATTGCACTGTACTTTGTACGTGATAAAGTGGAAAGTCAAATGGACGTGAGATGCATTTTTTGCCATCTTTCGAAAATCAAATCTCTCGGTTCTTACGTTATCGTTGAAGTTTCATAGATGGAAAAAGTAGTATATACGCCAAAGAAAAGAGAGAGAGAGAGAAAGAGGTATCGTATGGAAGTATCGATGGTCGCGCGTGCGTAATGTCGGTGCAGGCGAATCAACGAGCGCGCTAAATTTAGCAGCGGTTCCGCGGCCGTAGGAGCGGGATTAACAGGGCAGACGGGCGAGTCGGTGAATTAAGGCTGATCCGTATCGCGAGGACAGGGCAAGTTTGATACGAAGGGCAGCGCGGGCCGCGGGTGCAAACGATCTAATTAAACGTCGGCGCAATTAGCTTCCGCCCCGCTCGCTCCACGGCCCCTACCGATACGACAGTCCGACGAAACTTTTCGAAACGCTAATTACTTCGTTTCTACTTACTTTGCCCGTTTTCGAACGCGAAGGAACATCCCCCAAAACGAGTGCAGTCCCCCTCGTGTGTTGCATCGTTCCGATCTCCGTTGTCGATCGGCTAGAACCGTGCACGAACAACGTTCTCCGCCTTTGAATTTAACGAGACTTTGACTGGTCGAAAGTCGTAGGGTGTGGTCGAGAAGGAAACTCTTCTCAACGAAATAAATATGTTACGCCAATTTCCTCGAGAAATGTTTCTTTCAAAAATAAATTTCGTTAACTAATTTTCGTGCAAAAGAAAATATTATTCTATGTTGTCTGTCTACGGTGAGTAAAAATTACCTCGACAAATATTACAGCGAAATCTCGGCAGAATTTCAAGCCTCGATATGCAAACACTTACTCGGAGCCAGCACGCTGTTCGAGGACTTGGAAGCGCTTCAAAGATCAGAGAAGATGTAAATGTAAGCTCGATGTAACGGCGTTCCAATCGAATAAATTCTTGGCCCCGGGGCCGATTCGATTTTTCGCGGTGAATCGAAACGGAATATAAAACGCGACGCGACGCAAAGATGGCTCGTAATCCGCGCGTAAAAAAATACGGAAGCGGCGATCGGCGCCGACCGGCGAAATATTTTCGTAATAACCGTAATTAGAGATCGCGTCGCTGGCCACGGAGCTCGGTGAAAAGTGGCCGGCAGGCAGATAAAAAAAATGGCCAGCAAAAAGTCATCGTCATTAGCGGTTGGTCACCGGTCGCCTTGATGCCTCGTCACCGCGTCGGCCCCTCTTTGAATCTCTCCTCGCGACCGGTAAACGGTTACAGTTAATGATTAGTTAATGATTTTTTTTCTCCCCCTTCCACGGTCCCTTATTACGGACCATGTTTCTTGGTCGCCGGTAGCGGGATTCCATTCGGTTCATGCCACTGTACGTCGTCGAGTTGCTCTCCATGAAATCGTAATTGACATCGTGTAACGTGAATTTAAGCGGTAATTAGGCGACTGCCGGACTGAGAGGAGGCGAACGGGTAGCGAGACGCGTAGAGATCGGATCTTTTCGATCGAAGAGCATGTTTTTCGTATGTGTAAAAATATTATTGGTGTATGATCGGAAAAAGTACAGCGATAAAAGCGGTAACAGGCGTAAGATTAGAGAGATTCACAAGGTAATTTCATGTTATGGAAAAAGAGGTTCTAAAACTGGAGAAAAAAGCGCAACACCGCTTTACAAGTTTAGCCAGCCATGGTTCGCGATCACCTATGCGCTTTCACCTGCTCTTATTATTATTAGATTACAAACTGAAAGCGGCTCCATCTTCCTTATCTGTCTCCTCCTCTGCCAGACGGAAACGGCCGGCCGTTTCTTCGCGGTGGATCGCAAAATTCGCTCGACAGCTAATATATTATTCATTACCATACGTGTTAGCTTACGTAAGCGGTAGCGTTATTGATGCAGTTCGCGGCAGAGATTAGCTTCCTTTATCATGCGCTTTCTACGCGTCAACTGCAATTAGCTACCGCTGAAACGAGCCGGTCGTTGGGCAATATCGAATTTATATACCGCGCGATGCCACTTTTCGCAACTCCACCGATCGCGTGGGCGTTGCTCGCCAGAACGAGTGTGAAGCACCCGCTGTTCACCGATTACTAATTACACGATTCGTTACGTACTCCCGGCACCAATAAAATTCTCCTTCCTCTTATTCCCCTCAACAGTGTGCAGATCGTCGAGCATCGAGTTTGGAAGTGTTTGAATAGCTAGCAGTAAAATAAGGAATAAGTGACCTAACGTAAAACTAGCCTACGACCAAACGATACCTGTTGAAGATTAAGTACGAGAGATCGGACGGAGAAAAAGGAACGAAGAAGCCAACAGCGTGAAACGTAGAGATGAAATTTAAGGGGGCGCGACCGGCGTGGCAGGACGGCAAATTGAAGGCGAGTTAAAACGAAGACGAGTCGATAGGCTCGACGGAGGTTTCGAGGAACGGATGATTTGTCCATAAACCCGTTAATGCACGCGTTTCACGCGAGCGAAATCGAAACGGGCCGAAGAAACGCGTTCGACGTAAATCGTCTTACTTACTTGCTCGCTAATAAACGACTGCGCCAGGGATAAACACCAGATGCATAGACGCGAGTAAATGGATTATCTGGAAAAATAAAAGCGGCAAACCATGGGTACCTAGTCGGTGGTTCGCTCATAAACGCACGAACGCCAACGAATAATGACCCCGCCGATAAGTGCACCCTACATCGCGCATCCTCACTTCCGATGCAACAATGTATCTATGCGAGGAATCTTTACCTTTGTATTTAATTGTTGCAACTGAGGATAAACGAACGCGAGACCTTAAGAGACGAACAATCTATTTTTCATTCGAGTAGCGAATTATTTTCAACGTGCTTCTAATTTATTACGCGTTGAGAGAGTATCGGCAAATCTTGAAAAATCATTCTCCGCTAGTGTGCTTTCCTATCTCAACCGAGAACAAAGTCGAAGCCCAACCCAGTTTCTAGAACCATCCTGTACGGTCCAGCGACGAGCAAAAATATCTAAACAAACGCAATACAAATACGCCGATTAGACACGGGTATGTACCTCGAAGACAAGTTCAGCTGATACGTCAAAATTACCCGAGAGCCGAACGTTGCGGAATAAACAGCGAATTCCCATAAATCAATGGCAAATTAGAGTCGAGATAGAAACGATCGCGGTTATAAAAGGTGACCGTGCAAGTACGCGGCGAACTGAACGAAAGATCATGCGTGTCGGCCTTTATACGTAGGTACTCGGATAGATACGTAGAAAGGTTAAAGATCGATCACACACGAAGCGTTTCGACTTAAAAGCGATCGAGCCGAAGTTTTTCCAAAATAAATTGGCCGCGCTATCGATTACATTCGCACGCGATTCCTAAACATCCAATATTTACTTACAATGGCCACCGTACCGATGCACCGGTGAAACCCACCATTTTGACTTTCAATTACGGTCGCGAGAACGAATATAAATAAAACACAGGCAACCGTGGTCCATCAAAAAACAATTAATCTGGAAGGCAATTATTTGCTGGATCAGACTCGAGGTTTAACATTAATCAAACTCGAGGAGCGGATACGAGATGCACGCGCTTCCCTTTTGCTAGAAGAGAGAGCACGCGCTTTTTTTCTATCAGATTAATGGGAGTCAGCGATTTAAATTAAGCCAGAAAAGCTAATACCATTAGTGAAAATTGAACTGTGATAGCCGATGTCCATGTAATGGCAATATCATTGCTAATCGTAGATTTAGCCGCCGCTGACTGTTTATAGCTAGAGATTCTTTTCATTTACTTACTTTTAATAGGAAAGTTAATTTTATATGTCCATCGCAGAAAGGTGTTCCACTTTCTCCTACCTAATCGTTTTTTATTCATTTAAATTATTCTCTAACGGGTGTGCAACATCTATCACGAGTCTCCAACGACATTTTCAAACGATCGACCCCACTGAGTCGTATCAACGCAACGTTACCAATAATTTCAGTTTCGATCAACCGAGTGTCGATCACGCGTTCACCAGCAGCGAACTCCGCTCTAAACGACTTTTTCCAGAAAAGCATCGCTGCCATTCTTCCAGCGTAGAAAGACAGGCGGGCGCGATCTCGTTCGAGTTCTCCGGCTTTCGTTCTTCACGTGGGTAGCCGGATATAAATTATTCTTCGGCTCGGCGTTGCGGTGCATTTAATTGTGACAACGAGATTGATCGCTGCCGCGACTGCTCGCTCCGTACGCGCCATTAATATCGCGGGACACGATTTACGCGGCGGGATAATAATAATCGAGAAACAAAAGTGCGCGGCGCATTGAATACACCCCGGTGCCACGGTGTGGCGTTATTAAGTATTATATTTAAATCATTTGTTGCAGGCGCATCGCCGCTAACGAGGGGCCACGACAGCGCCCTAACGAGCCACGCACGCCCACGCGGTTTCATCGTTTCAGGGGAAGCGTTGCGTCGCGTCGTTTCGATCTTGACAAATGACTCGAACGCCCCCTTAGACCGACGATCGGCGCCTTCGCTTCCGCGAACTCGTCTCTCCACCGTGTCCACCGTTTTGTCACAAAATTGTAAATTGAATATCGATCGACAGCAGCTCTCTGTGTCATGTCGGCGCCCATTAAATCGAACCCCCTGGTTCCGAGACTCGGAAATGAGTTCCGTGGTCGAGCGACGAGGGCGACGCGCCAATCGAACCATATAGATAGCAACTCGAAGCTTCTTTCCACGCGTCAAAGTTACGCGGCGAGACGTACGTACACTTTTGAAACTGGTGACAATGAGAAGAACCTTCGTGCAATTGTCAACTTCGTAGCAAGAAACATAACCGCGCAATTAGACCTACGATCGCGCTTCTCTACACGAATGCCAAAGTCATTTCTATGGCAGCTATGGACGCGCCGTAAATAGAGAAATTCCGTCGGCGAAGCGTTTCTCAGGAAGCCATATCTTGCTTTCCTGAAACGCAAGCGTCACGCTGCTCGCGGTACGCGGTGGCATGAAAACGACGATAGCCTCGGCATGCGCATTTTGCAAAAATAGCCGGCAATCAATCAGCCGATAATTTCAACGCAGGTGACAGCGTTGCCCGATGGGAATTTTAATAACGACATCGTAACGAGACTCGCTCGCTTCTTCTTCTTGGCCGTCATGGGCAGCCTATTATCGATCACAGGATCGCGCTCAATGCAACGTTTCAATCTATCCGCTCGCGGTTCCTCTTCGACAACTTAATTTCCCGTTCGACTGTGCGCAACCTGCGCGACATCCATGCTCATCGCGTCTGCACGCATATTTTATTCTTAAAGCTTCCTGCGCGGGGAGAATATTCAAAGAGGTGGCGAAGACCGTGTTGCATGTTACTTACGGCTGATTAAGTATAAAACGAGGGATTCGTATCGTGCTTGCATCCGAATTTCTTCCATGTCACCTGCTTGCGCGTACAAAGATGTCCTCGTGAAATTAGTAATTCCGAATTACGCGTCGCCTGAGAAAATTGCATGTCGATGTTCGTGGCGATTACTGGCCCGTTTACACCAGCGATTTTCATGATACCGCGAGTGATGCAGCTTGGTTATTCTACCGTGGTGTATTTTACGTGTAAAAGATGCATCGAGGTCGGGGCACGTTTAAAATGTATAGTGGTACGGTAGAACGATTGTAAGTTGATTTCTTCTCGATTAAAATTCGCAGAGCGGAACGTTCTTTGTACATAAATATTAACTTTCCTCTTTTTAATCAATATTATAATTTATAACAATATTATAATTAATAAAATTATAGCAATTTTGGAGGAAAAGGTTGATCACTGAATGTCGAGCTTCTTAAATGTTCGTGTACGAATATTGAGAAACGTGGAGGGAATTGTGTGGTTCGTCTTACCGTGCATATCGTCGGTGTTTGTCCGTGAATTTTGCTGCTATCGAGAAAGTCAGGAGCCTTGGGAGCCTCCGATTGCGAGTGGGTCCTGGAGTACAAAGGCGACGAAGTAGGAACACTGCTGGCGTTTGATACGTGACTGGTGGGTAGTGATGTACCGAGAGGGAAATCTGGCCGATAAAACCACGTTGGCCACTGAAACATTAATTCCAATTATTAATACGTAATACAATTATTTACATTGCTTAGCTGTATTCTAAAGAACATCGTAATCAGACTCTGGAAAATTATATTTAGACTCGTGTCAGCGTTGCTGGAATATCAAGTCTCGAATATCAAAGCACATCCTGATAAAGCACGAGTCACAAACAGTGTCACCATTCAGATCCCAAAGTCGTAAACAGTCATTAAACCTCGTCGTAAGTTTCCGTAACATTAACATCGCTGTGACAAAAAATACTGATTTATATCGAAAAACCGACAACCTATCGACCGACCTCTCGAACGCCTATAATTACAGCCGAAAATTGACAGAATAAAAGAAAGAAAAACGAAGCTCGTGAGAAAAAAGGGCATAATTCAGACAACCATCCTTGTCGTTTTACGTGACAATTTATCGCGAAGATAAGAATGAAAACTACGTAGAAAGATCGTAGACTTTATCGAACTCTTTCAGACGATCGACGAATCTTTCGAGCTGGCTTTTCCACAGAGTCAGCCCGTTTGTCTGTCATCGAACAGATTGCTCGGGCAAAAAACGCGCGGGCGTCGCGCGTGTTCGGCGAGATAAAGCTCTTGCCCGTAGAACGAAGAGCAGGCATTAGTGTCACCGACTGAATATGAACCTCCCCAAGATAGATGACACATGCCCCTGACCCTGTAAGAAGCGCACTCGCTTCGAGGTCACCGGTATGCGTGTGGTCCATTGTAAGTGTTCTTATAAAGGAGCCCGGGTTGAGGGGGGAGGCGGAGGATGAAAAGAAGCCACGGTGTTCCGTTCACCGTAGTACGTAAAGACCTTTTGATCGTCCTGCCGCGGACGACACGAATTCCAAGCGATTATTCCCATTGACGCACCTCGACAAAATGGCCGCGTAGCGCGATCAGAACGAGATACAACGTCGCGCCAAGTGGTCGTCTTTTGTCGAGGGTTGCCTTGATCGAAGTCGCGTTTTACGTTTTTCGAGTGGTAGAGTATCAAAAGGGGAATCGAGGAATCTTTTTATCAATTTTTGGATAATCAGAGTCCTTGTAGTCTTCAGAGGATCTTACGATTTAGAAGGAAGAGAAGAATCGAAACATTAATTTGCATTTTGTGCTGTTCGCTCCATATTCTGGATTAATATCTTTTATTATTAATTTCTTCTCAACCATTCAACGGCAGAAAATTGCAAAAAGTGTTATGAACTAAATTCGATCTGAAATTCACCGATATGAAGAAACGATCGATTTCCAAAACCGCCATCCGAGTATTAAGAAAATCCATTTATCATATTTTGTGCCGCGCAGAATCAACTACGCCGTATTTAACACGATGATCATTCTTAAACGTCACGCACGGTAAAACATGGAGAAACAATTAAAATAACTCAACGTCGCAGAATGCAACGTCAACGTCGCTCCAAGAACTCGACCGTGCGTCTCGTTGATGCAGCGGAGTTGATTCGTCGTTACTAGAAATCCGCGCGAACCACGAGGATCTTACGTCACGTAGTGCGGTAATATCGCGTGTTTCGGTTATTTTGGAGCACGAGGATAGCGGTGGTGGACCCGATTGGTCACGACACGCCGGAAAGTCGGCAACTCGG
>NT_176456.1:879917-884661 GCF_000188095.3 Bombus impatiens
GAGCCGAGAGGAAGGAGGCGGATGGACCGTTTCGTGGTGGTCTGGCGAATGTCTCTTGTCGCTGGCTCGCGGGAGTTAACGGCAAAACCGAAATAACAAACTCCTAAAGTTAGTGAGTTAACGCTACTTCGTCCGAGGTTCCGAAGCTTCTGTTATTTTCTGTTTATCACGGCCATTCTGTGCGCCGCGCGAATCGTTTACCGTAGACGCGGCTCGTAACGGAAATCGTTCGACCGACCTTGCTGCAAACGGATCGCGGCGGAGCCTACTGCATCGACAATCGTATCTCTTCCTCCGTTGTTTCGCGTAGCTTCGATCGTGAAACGAGATGAAGAAAATCTAAATTACAATTATCTGCGAATGTTACACGCGACAATAGCCATCTCGAACGTCGTCGGTGCACCGCCCAACGTACCTATCGGTTAAATTTATACGACGCAATAAACGCGTCATTAAATCCTACCACCCTGAATCTAATTTTAAGCCAGCGAGCCAACAATGACATCATAATACAACAGTTTTTTTTTATTAACCATCAACCATCCTCGACTGCCGATGCTCGGTTCTACGAGCGTCTTTAACAGGCCGTTAGCGGGACCGACATAAAGACAGATACTTGCATCGTCGATACTCGTGTCCGCCACGTGTAATATCGACGGCCTATTTTCGTGCGAGTTAGGGGAAGCGTGGCGCGGAATTTTTCAGATTCCAGAACCGCGAGTCAGCATCGGCAGCCGTAACCAAAGTAGACGCATCGCGTGGATCTTATCGAGCCCTGGAAAAATATTTACCTTCCGATTAATCAGCGTCCCCTCTGCGACGCTGTTACGACAGCGCCGCGATCATAATCGTGATGTACGAACCGCTCGTATCCCGAAAATAGTGCATCGCGACGTAATTCTTTCGGAACCCGCGAATAACTTCTCCTTAAATCGTCGCCGAACGGTATAGATTCTCGCACGAACGATCGTCGAATAAGAACGTTCGTCGATGGTATTAAGAGCGGAACACACAGCTGAGGCCGATATAAAAAACGGAAAATTAATGGATCAAATTGTTCGATGATTTATCCATCGCTCGACCAGCAATTTGACCCGAGGAGCCCCTCGCTTCCTGCACGATCAATATTCGTCGCTTAAGAACCATTAAACGGGCCCACGGCATAATTACACGGCAGGACAGATTGCACGTTGCGAGCGAATGGTTATCGATCGCGATCGGCCAAATTGATTCGTGCGGCCGAATGGATATCATTTCGATCGGGGAAACGGGAACGTCGATGTTGGTTCGATGGCTACGAGGAAGTAATCGTCGATTTGATGCGTTGTTTTGTTCCAACGATTCCAATAAAGTTAATTAAACGTCGATACGACCTCGCGAGTGAACCGCTTGATTTTCAAATTTTACGACTCTTTTTGTAACGATTAAAGAGGACCAGAGTAAAAGGCAAATGAATTTTTTTATACTTGAAACGTGGGTCGTTAAAACACCAATGTTCAACCCGTGTTTCCATGTTCGAATAGAAATCTCAGCACGCGTCGACCAACCGCCACGTAGCGACATTTTTATTACCTTTGATTCGAATCTATAAAAAAGTTGTCCATCTGACAGAAGATGGAGGAAGGAATTCGCTCGTTGGACTCAATTTCACAGGATATCAAGCCCACCGCACGCGTTCTCGCGTCTTTCCACTTCTATCCGTGACAAAAAAGTAAAAACGTATCGGATCGCGACACGTCGCTCGCAACGCGAAGCGTGCGCCTCCGTTCTCTCTCTAATCGTCGCCGATTCCTCGTACCTGGACAAAGAAACGCGTGCCATTGAAGAAAAAGGCTGGATTCCGTTGCCTCGTTACATCTCCTCCTTTCTCGCCGAACATTTGCTCTTTCGCGTTACCCGACAGTCTCCCGGATCTTCCAATGTAAACCGAATTCTTCGGTCTTCCAACGATTTCTCTAATCTTGGCGCGTAATCGAGGTTATCAAGTGGAAACGAGGTGATTTGGAGAATGTCTCGCGGTAATTTGGAAGAAATTAAAAGATATTACTCGAAAGAGGTTTGAAACGATTTTTGACGACGCGAGTTGATCGCGGCATCGTTATTACGATGACTAGACGAGCAGGATTGATGACAATAACGATATTTCATAGAATAGCGTGATTCAGACGTAGCAGCTGGTGGACGCGTTGCCACGAAAATTTCCAACCGCGGTCGCACCGCGTAATGACAAAGTAAGGATGGCCCAGCGAGATAAACGCGAGCCAAACTACTTCATCAACGAACGACCTCGAAACAAGCAGACTGCATGCGTGCGTAGTTGCGCCGTACAGCGATGGGAATAAAACACTTGAAGCGAACTACTATAGGCAGAGCAAATGATAGGTTGCTGAAATATTTTACGTGCGTCTGAAAACATCGAAATCGTTTCGAATCTCGCGATGGATCGCATCTGCGACTGTCGTAAGACGAATATCGTAAAACCATACGCAACGAGAGACTGCGAAGATTCAGAATTACGATTCAGATAAATTACTGGAAGCGATAGAAACGATTTTTCGTGATTTGGAAGATGCATGATCGATAACTTAAAGGCGCGCGATAATTGATTTTTCGCGGAAACTTTCAAGTATGTACTATGTCCATCGGTCGAGTCTACACACAGTATGCGTGCACGTAATAAAGTATTGCTTACAGCAGAGGTTGCACGCTTAATCACCGACGTCGTTAAAACCATACTCCGCAGATGGTTAAATAAGAAGTTTATGCTTATCTGAAATTCCAATAAAGCGATCCTCGGTTTTTGTATCAAAACACGTACACAAATGTCCTTCGTAACGTCTATAGACGTTATTGCTTTTTATCTTTATTACTTTCAGCGTTTCTGTAGCCTCATCCTTCGTACTCTTTTCATATGTAACGCGCTGTTTAACACGACTGTTCGGAAATGAAAAATAGCCATCGTACAACGAAACAACGATTCGACTTGTTCGACTTGACTTGTCCTTTCGTCGAAAGAATTTCCAGCCACAGGGTCGCCACGATTCAATCCTCCGCGATTCTGTTCAACTCGAACGTCACGACGCGACGGCACGACGAAGCAGTCACGTTGATCACACGTTGCGTCCCAACCACCTCGAAGACAGCCCACGAAGCAGAGAGCCAACGTAAGTGAAAATTACAGCCTTTCCTCCCTTTTCTTCCAGCCAACCGAGAACACCGACGTTCCACTCCATCCTGGCGTCTTGCGCCGAGGACAGCGCCGACTAATTGCGAGCTTTATCGAACATTACGCGCCCACAACGTTGCAATCTTGCGACAGCCGACAATTTCGATGGGACACGCTACTATTGGCATAACTTCAGACGGGACGCATACGTTTAAAGGCGGGTCTATGCATTGGCTGGTTCATCCTCGACCTCCGGCGAGACACGGCGAAGCGAACGCCGAAACACTCGACCGATCTCGTAGCTCGATAATGTCGCGTACACCGTGTTCCACGGGGATATTTCCCCTGTCGTGCGTCGATCATACGCGAGATATCGTGCATACCACGGTCCTTTTCGCTTTTGTAAGTCATTTTGACCAGTCACTTGACAGACTCTTATACGAGTTGAAGGACGCAGTCCCGATCGCTAGGATAAACGTGACACTTTGGTATCCTTGCAGAGGTCTGGAACTGTTTTAAATCGAATAGCGTAAAATAGCGGCGAGTTTACGAACGATGTTTAAGCGACGAAATTATACGAAAAATATAACATCCGTGGCAGACGAAGCATCCAAATTCGACCATTAGTTTATCTACCTTTACGCCTTGGAAGCCACGAAAGGGATTACAAAGGCAATGAGCGTACAAACGAAATAAGCGTATAAAAGGGACATTGAGCGTGTCATCCTTGTAGCTGATCGCCGACCCATGGATATCTTGGAGATCTGGAAGCGGTGACTCCGACAGCTGTGATAATTAGCCCCAGAGCCGTGTACGGCATGCAACGAGTAGAAAACCGTGCGAGGTACATGTAAGTACGTCGACGATCATCGTACCGTTCCATCATCGGCGTCATTAATACATTGCTGGTGACGGGCAGCGTTAATCTTCCCTGCCACGAAAAACAATCGACGGGCTGGTGAAACTCTCGATGTATCCTCGCGTTCTGATGCGTTCGAGACGATCGTTAGCCCGTCTATTTTCAAACATTCCTCTTCCTTAGCTGCACGTTACGCTTCGCAGCGCTTTGCGATCAACTACAAAAATTTGATAATGCGGAAATTGAACGACTCCGATAAAAAAAACAATTCATTGGGCAAAGAAAGATGCGTGCAAATACTCGTCACAGCCACCGCGTGTTTCACCCTAAGCGCAGTAGTCGAAAAATGAGTACTCGAAGTCATCAGCGGCCTGCACGAAAAGGAAAATAGAAAGCTGACGACTAATGAAACCGCCGGCCATGAGCCAACCGTCTTCTGCCAACGAAGGTTAAACGCGAGTAACAAGCATGAAATTCACGGGACAAAAGGAGACTCGGCGTTTGGTTGACGCGCACGCAACGGTGCGAAGCAGCGCAGTGACACGCAGCGATCGCGCGAGCTATACGGTTTTCAATCGAGCCGGGCTAAACGGCCAGTTAAGCGAGTTTATCTGATGGAGAGCGGCGTGTCGCGGCGTCACACTTCCGCGCGCGCCGTAACGCGACGTCCACGCTCGCGCCGAGCGAAACGCGCGACACGTTACGCGCCGCCCACCTCC
>NT_176456.1:885669-910403 GCF_000188095.3 Bombus impatiens
CGCCGCCCACCTCCGTGCCCCGTAATTACTGGCGACAAAACGACCAAGCCACTGCCGTGACGAGACGACACAACGGGACGAGCTTGACACGCACCGCGGCCACGAATTAATTCGTGGCGAATGCCGGCGCAGATTATCTTCATCGACCGAGATTCTTTTTCGCTCGCGTGCCGCTAGCTGAATTGTTTTCGATGTCTGACGAGATGGCAGAGGGCGGTAATTGAGGTTGTTGCGAAGATGGACAGGGGATATGTTTATGTTGGGTTGCGTTAACGTGTTGAAATTACTCATTGTTAAAGCAAGATTTATCGCGAACACGAAACAAATTAGACTAATTGGAACGATTTAAAAGTGAATAACTAGCAGCGTGCAGACGGTAGTAAGATACAAAAGGAATCAAACTTGGCTTGAAATTTTAACAGGTCGCCGTGGATTTTTTTTTTTTTACAAACTTTAAAAAATATCTTAAAATCCTACGTACACGTACGAGCTTAAAAATAACTCTTGTTATAAATACAGCCTGTTCAACGTTGTATGTATTCGACTGGAAAAAACCAGAGACGACGAAGACACGGTCGACGACAAGTTTATCCCCTCGCTGGCTGTTCCTCGCAGCTCATCGATTCTCCATTCGCGGAATGGACGTAGCGCGAACGAACGGCAATGCAAATTATCCATTGGAGAAAACGCAATAATAATTCAAGACGTATCCACGATGGTAAATCGCCACGGACTAACGCGGAGAAAGAAGGAGAGACAGAGAGATTGACGTTTCCCGACGTGAAACGTAATTATTATCTTCGGCAGGGTACGCATGGGAAAATTCTAGCGCCAGCGCCAACGCTCGGCTTCGCCTCGTCACCTGCGATCAATCGACTGGATGTGAGTCATACATAGCAAGTCGACTCTGATCACTTTGTATTGCTCTTTCTCGGACGCGAGCCGTGTTCCGTCTCGAGGAAAACAAGAATTTTCCCCGGAGAGCAAATGGCACTTGGTGAGTCGCCTCGCGCTTATTGCCTATTAACGCGCTGGTCACTGGATATATTACCGCTATTAAGGCTTGTGAGCATATAAATGACTGTTTATGCGAGAAAGGTACCTACTAATACGCGGCCCTCTCGAAGCTTGCATTAAGAACGCACGCTGGTTAGTCCACTTCGCGGTCTTTCCGATAAAAGTCACCTGCGGTGAATTGGACATTTCCGCTTCCGCGAACCTCCGCGGTGCTGCAGGTTCTAACGTCTTGGTAAAAATTTCAAACCGTATAATGGATGATAAGTAGCGTAGAGAACATACGTGTCCGTTTACGTGTATTAACACACTCGTAACTGATGACACGGTGCTGTGTCTTTCCGTGAATTAAAAATGGTAACTGGTTACGTGGTGCTATGTCTGAATCTTGGTTGATGCGAGGGAAAAATATAAAGAAACAGGAATACCCTGTGGTTGAAAAACACTTTCCAAGAGAGAAAAGAGACTCGCGTGCAATACAGTCGACATATTTATTAGACGCATTTCCACGCGAGAGGGGCCGTTCGATAGGCTTTCAGGAGGAGTTCGCAGTTGCTATTACCGCGAGAGCGGTCATTATCCTCCACGAGGACGAGCCACGTCTTCTTCGAACGACTCGTATCGGCGACCTATCGAGCCGCGCCATCGGGTGGCGTACAACATGCTTCGGCTTAAATAAGAAATGCGATAACGCGGTAGTAGGACGAGGAAAATACAGAAGGAAAAGGGAAAACCCAATCCGGTCATCGACGATCCTCCCCTCGAGTTCCAACATTCGCATCGTTATTTACCATTTTATTCATTATCCTTTGATGGACGCGCGAGCGCGAAAGAGAGAGCACACATGGGGTGGTTCGCGGGAATTTTCTCTCTGCCTTTTAGCACGCCACGCGAACGCGGATTAATATTGCAGCTCGCATGAAATACACGGCACGGGTTGCAAAGAGGGTGAGTAGACGCGATGTGAATTAAATAGCGGAATTGTATTAATGCTTCGCTGTTTACGGCCGCTTTAACAGGGATGGGGCGCAACGTTTGATACGCGGCGGAACTATTGCTTCCTCCCTTTTAACGAGCTTTCTTTCCCTTTTTCCAACCTTTCGAAGACGTGATATTTTAAATAACAACGTAAGAATGATCGATCATCCGCTGCTTACGTCATACGTTAAAAATTTTGGAATTTAAATTAGACGATCTTTCGAGAAAGAAAAATACGCAACATCCTTTGTATCCTTGGTAAAATTTTCATTGCGTAATTCAAAGTGAACGACATTTCCTAAAAAGTCAAGGAGGAACTGAATACAGTAGACCTTCTAGGAAACTGAAACGTTGAACTCGTTACGTCCGTGCTACAGGCTGTAACGTTACTCTCGCAACAACGTTCCCCGAACATCAGAAAATTTCATCAGGAGAAATTTTCTCCGTTTATGATATTAGTTGTTTACTACCAAACCAGCGTTTATTTGTATCGTAAAAATTGCTGTGATTTTTAAAAATACTTCCCACCCTCTTTTTTGACTAATCGAATATCGACGTCTGAATAGTTTCGAATCCCTCGAGGAAATAGGAAAAAATCCACAGAAGAATATCAAAGGAAGGACACTGGAGATTCAGAAACTTTACGAGCGAACCAAAGACGACACAAGTCAAATTCCATTGACTAATCGATTATACGACCGAATTGTACGTGGACAATACAATCGAGGATCTCGCGAACGCCCCGAGGTGCACGTAGCGACCACACACAACACACATTAATTTTCCTATTACAGGCATTGTGGTAGACGTACGGGCATTGTAGCCACGACATGTTCGCCCACGGTCGGTCGTTGTCGAGCATCGAGCTTCGCGACATCGCTACAACCCCGACGCACGACGCTAACGAGCTGTCGTCGCTGTTATCTCTTCACGAGTCTCCTGATACCGATGCGTACATCCCCTCCGTGCAATCACCGCCCCATGTAACAAACTTTCCACCCATGTGCCGCACCGCGGAGTAACGGATTGGCTAGAGAACGTATCGCGTGTATTTTCTCCTACGGAAAAGTTTCTCGTGTAAATTTGATGAAGCCTCTGCCGAGAATAGGGTTGTTTCTTTCCGTTTCTTCGGTCGTAGCGAAGGTTAGACAGTTACTTGTTAACAGATTCAGGGTGAGGACGAATTAGCAGTAAAGTTACCGACATTATCCATGTTGCGAATAATTGGCAATAAATTAATTGCACATCGTATTACGCTATTAAGGCGATTCTACTTATGCAACAGGAATTCAAATTGACTGTTTACAATTTTATTTTAAGATTTATAATTCATGTTATATTTTTTTTCCCTTAATGATGTAATGACTTGCGCAACGATAACTACAAGAATAATATAATGAATTGTATTTTGTCTTTTATGTATTCAAACTCAAAATAATATTGTATTAAGGCTATCTATACCAACACCGGTCAAAATGACTGGTACTTGTCAAAAAGTAAAATCTGCAATCTGTTTATCGAACCCCAATTAATTTCCTCGTTTCGTACAACTTGCCACACGTTTGTAAAATTTTTACTGCGTATCATTCAATACGATGATATTAGTTATCAGGAAAATTCCGGATCGATCGCTAGATGCTAACACTAGAAACACCGCAGCAGTTAAAATGACTGGTTCTACAATTTTATAAATGTGTCAACCCTCGTTTAGGGATCATAGTGATCCAGATGGATTAATAATACCATAAATGTACTACAAATCATGAAATTTCTTCTGTAAGAAAGTAATAAATCAATAAACATAAAAATATTCTAATAAAAAAATATTCATTTTGACAGGTTTTCGTAGAAATAGCTTCGTGTTAACTATCGATAGTTCTAATGTTAATTCCACGTATCGAATGTTTATCACTGAAGAAAACAACTGTACGATATGTTCTATATTTCATTTGTTCTGCTTTCTTTAAACGAACTTTCACTTTTTACACTCGTAATTTTATCCTACCTTAACGATCGCAAAGGTTTTCCAAGGTGTACCCGTTTATTTTTATAGGAAAACCGTGCAACCTGTTGAGAAGAGGCGAAAAACGCCAGGGACGAACGCGAGAATCTCGCTAACGACTATAGATTAGAAACGGGAAACTCGATTAAAGCACCGAACGCGTCCTAATTAACTCCTCGATTACGCAGTTCCCCTCTGATTTCGGTGCAAACAAAGAAGGCGAACCGGTTTCAAGAAGCAGGGTCACCGACAACATGCGCGACGCGTCCTTCACCTCCCTGACCTGGCCCGTATCATCCCCCGGGGCTCTGGGTACACATTATAATTGCGCATATTAAAATGGCGTCACGACTTCACCGCCCATCCATCCATCCAGCCAGTCAGCCATCTTTAATCAATAATGGAGCATCAGGGACCATGACAACAGATACCCTTTCCCGGGGTTTCTGTCTCGTGGACCCTTTTCCACCCCCTTGTGACCGCCCGACCGAATCTGCAAGGGTTGCCTGCCTTTCTCTGGACCGAGTTTCGCTATTCCCCGCATCATGTTACGTCAAATTGCGGTTATTCCCACCGTACCGTCCTCTTGACCCCTCGATACCCAACGTCTTGCGTTCTGTTAGGGTTTGCTTGGATCGTTTCTTGCAAGATATAATGGAGTAAAATTAAAGTTCGAAAGAATGCATTTTTGAAAGATATAGTGCACGTGGTTTGCGTATTACAGGCAAAATTATCCGTTGTTTGATAATCATTTGAAAAACTTTTACCGCTTGAGTATCTTGAGTATATTTTCTTTCTTTTCATTCTCTTCTCTTTTTTCTCTATTGGTCTATTTTTTAAAACCACGTTGTTACACACAAGCTTTTAACTACCTAAAAACATCACATAATTGTCCTGAAAAGCATATAGCAAAACGCTGTTTGCTGCACAGTCCTATCACGCAACGAGAGACGGAAAACCTAAGCCAGAGCAGTCACGAATATCAGCAAGGTATCGAGCAAACGCGGCAAAACTCATCGGCAAATTGGCACCGTTTTCCAGGAAATCAGGCCGACCAATGTGCTCGACCAATCAGCCGTACGTCCGGTGAATCTTCGACGAGGGATCTATCGGAGGGCTGGAAGACATAAAGCGACTCGCATTTACGCTTCCGAACGAACGGTCGATCGAAGGAGGCCGTTGTCAAGAGCTTTCCAAGCGTAACGGCGTGCGTGGCACGTGCGAACCGTACACGCGTTTCCCTGCACGCATTCATCGGCCGGGGGCGTTCACGTGCGTGTCCACGGCAGCGTGCTGCCGCGCGGAAACACCAACGACTGGTCGTGCACCTGTCAACGTGTCGTTACGTGTTCGCCTGCGCTTCTGTTTCAGGCCGTGGACTCGCGTTTACGAAAACAATGGCGTGCCGATGCACAGGGGGGCACTTGAGGTAATACGCCAGTTTGTAGCTTTGTTTGGCCTTTGAAAGTTTCGCGAATGCTAATGCAAGAAAGATCAATCGCGTAAGGGATCGTATGTATTCGACGCTAACTATTTCATAGTGCGATTTAATGGAAATCCCAATTCGAGGCAAACTAATTGGTAAAAACACCTGTGAGTCACTGAATTTTATACCTACTTTCCCTCTTAACTCTATGTCTCGATGAACGAAAGAAATCAATCGCCGCTTAAACTTTCACAAAAGAAACTCCGCCCAGCATCGCACTGCCGGTACGTACCATACGTGCCTCGTTCAAAAGAACAATTTTAATCCGATGCTGCAACCGGCTCGACGAATTAATTTCCCATCAAGGCTTCTAATTACAGCGAAATCGGCGGAAAGCAAGATAAACGAGTCAATCGAAAAACACGGCGCAGCGGCGCGGCGAGGGACACGAAATTAATAGTATCCATGCTCGAGAACAAGACCGGACTGCGAGATTATCGGCCGGCCAGTTTAGGCGCGGGGGTTACAACGTCACACGCAACGCCGCGATCATTCCACGTAATAATTATGTACCGTTCTCGATATAAGCCGCGGCCTAGCCGGACCTTAACCCGCCAAAGCGTATCATGCAACATTATTAATGGAATTTATTGCCGCGCAAAAGGCAGTCAGGCGAACGGAAATTTTAATCTAGCCGCGTTAACGAGTCAAAAGGACGAGCCGAGTAAGTGCCAGATTAATCACGATTACTAGATTTTAAATATTGAAACTACTATGCGTCATGTTGCCTTCGTGACTGTTAGATGTGCTATTGACACGTAAAGAGATTAGTTTCTTTCTTTTATATAGTTCTATAATTTTCTACAATAACCACTATTTTATATACATATATCTAATTATACTCTTTTTCGTTTGCCTATGATAACTGTATTCACATTCAAATATAACGTTCGACTTACAAATTATAAAGTAAAGTAGCAAATTATATTTTTTATTTCTTTTTTTTTTAAGATTAATAACATTATGGAAGCTTAATAATATTAGTAAATAAGCTGTGAATAAAAAAAAAGGTATAAAAAGGAAAAAAAATTAAATTGCCGAAACCCGGGATTGAACCGGGGACATTTAGATCTTCAGTCTAACGCTCTCCCAACTGAGCTATTTCGGCTTGATGGGTTACGTTCGTAATACAGTTTAAATACACAATACGTCTAAAAAATACTAAATAAAAAGATTAAAATCAACTTTAATACACAAACGGAAGATTCTCTTTTACACATTCAATCTGATACAAACTAGCAATAAATTATATCGCTTGATTGCATGCGTGAAAAATTATTATCGAACAGGCGGGAAAGATAAGTAAGAAATACTATTAAACAAAAATAACAGATAACGATAGAAGCAAAAGAGGAGAAGATGAATGCCTGATAGCATAACGTCAGGGTCAGAACGGTCACGATTATTAGAAAATGCCGGGCGTAATTTACCAGAATTTATCACTAGAATTCCTCTTGCCGGGTATCGGAAAAATTAGACGATATCATCGCAAACGAGTAATCTTACATTGGAAAAATCGATAATGATTTCCATACGCTTCTTAAACCGTCCAGAAATTTGTCCGTCTGGCGATAGATGCCTCGAACGAAAGACCATAAAACTCATTAAAACGCATTACCCAGCTCTAATCGCCAGAAATTTAAATTCCAATTCGCTGTTATGTAGCCGCACCACCGATAGACCTTTGCGAACTGGACACCTAGTCCGGTGTCTACGCCGGAATTACCCGGCATTACGTACGCAATTTCCAACGGTTAAAGGACGTGATCGCGGTAATGACGTTCGAGGGAGGCTTGAAAACCTCGGGATCGCGGATGCACGTTAAAAAGGACGGCGTATATCCAGGCGAACGAGTCAATCGAACGGGCCTGCGCTCTCTGTCTTTCCGTGTGTTAGACCGCGAGACAGGTCATACACAGGCGCGCACGCGGCGAGGGATACGAAATTAATAGTGTCTATGCGCGGGAACAAGACGAGAGCGAGGCATTATCGTCCCTCGTTTGGGCATTGGGAGCGTGTAAAGGCATGATGCAGAGCCGAAGCGGCGCGGTCCAGCTCAAAGCGACGATCCACCATTGCCGGACACGCCAGGGGCGCAACAGCTTGATACATCGTTACACGCTGTTCCTTCCATGTGCCCTTCGATCCTCTCTTTCTCTCTCTTGTCTCTCGCCTCTTACCTTCTTCCTTCGATCTATTTCTCCGTCTCTCCCATTAACTCTATATTTCTCTTTATTTCTTCCCCCTTCTACCTTTCTTTCGCGCACTGTATATGCGATCCTCCTCTCGATTTCTTTGTCCCTTTTCTTCCTACCCTCGAGTGTACACCGAGAAGAAGGGCACAATTCTTGGCCCCTCGGCACCCCTCGACACGCAGCATCGACCTAAGCCAAACTCGGCGCCGACGCGCCGCTCTAATACGATCTCACGATCGACGGGGCCACGAGCGCCGTAAAGCTCGGTTTACACCGGGCCGCAGGCAGCCGCCTACGCGATCTACCCGCTCCTTAAATCCTCCGGCTACAGCGCGCCTCCGCGGGGTAGACATTGTCGCGATGAACACCGGCCCCGGGGAGATGAAGTCGTTCCGACCGACTCGCGGAGATCGGAAATTATTATTCCGCCGTGCGAAGAAGCGCCAACCCTCCCGGTGAAACGTTTAAGTCTACTGCTGTACCGGTTCTACACTTCGTACGGTGTGATACTTTTCGTGTTTTAAGATGCGAGTGATAATTTGCAATTGCTTCGTTTCAGGCAGCGCGGCAAATATGAAACTAACTTGTTACATTTAATTGCGTACATTTGTTAGTTTTATCAAGTTACAAGTTCGCGATCGGCGTTTCAAACAGCGATCGATAACTAATTGTGTAATTGCAAACTTTATAAACTACGAAGTTATTATCGTTTGGAAATAAGAACAAATTCTCGCGGCTCGCATATACTCACACAGAAAAAGATTAAATATACCTACGCTGTCTACGCTAAAAATCTAAGTAAATTGCGCAACGACTATCGCTGAAAAACATTATAGTCTCAAAGAGGGTATCGGCGGTATACCTTCCACTTTATCTGGCGAAGGGTTAATCGACGTTCATATACGACGCGAGCACGTTTGACGCCAACAAAGAACCCCTCGCCACGCCGCGCCGGGAAGAATGAACTCCGTAGGGAGAATCCGTCTTCTAAATATAGCAGCCACAGTAGCAGCCAAAGGAATCATGGCAGAAGGTGTACGACTGATGACAGCGACGGATATATCGGAAGCGAACGAATTAAATGTACTAGTTGGACTATCGATCTGCAATTGATATAAATATTCCAATCGACATGAATATCTGATGATGGTACACGCTGTGTATCTCTATACTTACATTACGTAGCCAATTCAAATTAACTTGGCTGCTTTATAAATCATAAACTTCGAAACTATCAATCATAATCATACGTTAAATGCATAAATATCCACATTGTTCGAAAGTAAAAAAAAAAAATAAATATAAGTTGAATGAAACATTGAACGAAACAGAAGAATAGTATTGCGCGTAAAACAACCATTGCAGAAATATTTCTTGCAGAATATAAAATCCAGTTGGCTTGCAAACAGTCTTTTGGAAAAATAAAAAAGGAAACGAATAATGGTCGGGCACCGGATGAAAAATCTTGGCACAAATAATAACAGGCGTTTAGCCAGGAAACAAGCGTCGATATCCACACATCAGGTTCCACGAAAGGGCGCGGAAAAAATATTGGCGCGTTAAATCGAGCACCGCGGGGCGATCCGAGGCGAGGAACCGGCAGAGACACCGCTGTTTCGTGTTTTATGGTGGCATCAATTACTTTAATATTCGAGCTCGTAATATCTGAGAGCGATCGCGCGCGCGTACGCGATCCGCTTCGACCAAGGCTAGGTGTCAGCGATCGTAAAGCGGAATCGCAACCCTAAAGCAGTCGCTTCGTGCCTTTGTAAAGTAATCGGCACGGCCCTGCCACGCTAGTCGGATTATAATAATGTTTACCACGCGACTATGAGTCCGAGAGCGTTTAATGGGCCCATAAACAATCACTGGGTCGTGTTTGACCAGTCACCATATCTGCTCGTTACGGTGAGAAGTGGACCGTCGTGTCGTGCCATCGAGAATCGAGATCCTGCTTGTGCGTTCAGCAACCGGAATTGTTCGATGAAAGTATCCTTCCTTCCCTTCAAGGATATATTTTGACAAATTCAATTTTTACAATTGGAAATGTAATTTTTGTCAAATACTTTGACAAAAACTTGAAATAGAAATGCCATCCACGTTTATATCACTGTTTTTCATACTGCTCGTGGCTATCTATCAAAGGATCAATTTTCTCAAGATCAGACGATTTTCTGAAGAGAAACGGGAATCAAAAATAGTCGAAAGATTATAAAAATGACACGAAATCCTAGCAGTATCGTGCATCGGCATTCTACTCCAACGACTATAAACTCGCTACACCGTTCTCGTACTAGCAACCTGCAATGCATATAAACAAAGAAGCTTAGACGTGGAAACTTGTTCGGTTCGTGCGAAAACGCGATCAGAATGATCCTCGGTCGAAATTATTTAAATCGAAATCATTCACGCGACGCGGTTCTCGATGTCACGGGGTCAACTTGTACGAGAAGCGTATCTCCTCTAAATAGCATCAATTACTTTAATGGCCGTGATCATAATACCGGCGATCGCTGGCGGGTCGGTAGGTGTCAGCGATCGTAAAGCGTGGTAGGCTAAGCCGGTAAGCGGCCGTTCCGTGTCTTTGTAACATAATCGGCGTCGGTGTGCAACGTTACCCGCATTACAATAACGTTCAATGTGCGCTTACAACGCTGCCGCTATCTAAGTGGCCTCGTAAAGAATCAATGTAACGTGCATTGTCCATGGTACTCGAACGCGAAGCACCCTTTCCGAGGCGGACACCGTTTTGCGGAAGAAGATAAGCCTCCATTAACTTCTTTACGGACAAATTTATCAAACCCGCGGAAAGACTATTTCATTTTTTTAACATATTTAAGTACAGTGGTTTTATCAGTTAGTTGCATCGTAAAGGGCTAACTTCGTTCTCTTCTAAAATCCAATTTTTCCCATTTACGTCTCTTAGACAAGGAATCAAATCGATTACGAAAATAATATTCTCTCGGAGTTACCGTAAAACCGTGAAGTTTTTGTCTAATTTCAAAATTATTCCAGCGTCCGTGATTTTACAGCGCAAAATTTTCTACGAAAAGAAATCGTCTTGTCGATATTCAAGCCGATATTACAAGAACGTTCCTCGAAAGGACACGTTCCATCCAGCCTCCTACGTTATTAACTGTAAATAGAATTACGTATATATTTACGATAAGTATGTATAAGTCGGCAAAGAGAAAGGAAGTCGATGGGCAAAACTCGAGAACGTTTTTCAACCACGAAACCGTTCGCTCGAACCAACGTTTTTATTTCTACTGAATGACAGTGATCAATAAGATGTAGGTTTTTGCCTATATCCTATGAGGGTTCTGTGTCTTCCTGTTGGTACTTAATCTGGTATCTCCGAAGCGAGCAGATAAGTGCTTAATGTAAGTGTTGGCTCGTTAACCTTTAACTTTTTGGGTCGGTGAATGTACTTTCCAAAAATAGAAATTTACAGTTTACAAGGAAGCGTAACGTTCGATATGGATAGTGTGATATGTTACAACGCGGAAGTAGATTTAATATGAAAATTATTTGTTAGAATATAAGCTCCTTGCAAAAGAAAGAAGGAAAATATCATAGTTCACTATCGAAACGCAACCTGTCACCCATAGACAAGTACTCGTCCCTCGAGAGCAGCATTTACACGCTGCTAAAGCATCGAGACACGTGTTCGCGTGATCCCGTATGACGTCGTGGTGTTCATCAATGCCGGGCACGATAGACAGGCACGATAGAATTCTCGGTGTTATGTGAAAATATTCGTGCGTGTCGATCGATCCTGAAGGAATGCGCGGGTCCTCACGGAATTTCCGCGAGGTCTCACCTCGTTGCCTATCCGTCCGGCCACTGGCTCATTGGGGAGACGTTTCACATGAAGAGGAAGAAGAAACGAAGAAAAAATGCCGTAATTGAGAAAAATACATATGGGAAAATGCACGGTGATCTTGCGTATCGACACATGTTTGTTCGATCCACGAGCTCGGAACAAAAACTTAATTACTATTTGCCACAGATAGTAAATTAATGATAATTGCCGTGAATAATGACCGGCAGAAGGATATTCCGAGGATTTTGAAATTTAATTCGACGATATTGAGATGTAATTATGCGCCGTGTGTTTCCTTCCGTGGGGATTAAGTTCAAGGCGGCCGATACGCCAACGAATCGGAGAAAACGATCCATCCGGTCGCATCGGCTCAAGACAATTTTCAACCTAACGACGTGTCGCATTTGCATGAAACTGAATTATCCTTTTCCTTTTTTTCTTGCAATTACGCGCAGTCATCCGTGATGTACCTACTTCACCGTCGTAGATCACATCGCTGCGTCTCGCGCATTACCATTACAAATTTTTCGCGTAAACGGAACAAAGCAAATCCGAGCTTCCTTCGAAACCGTTAAAAAGACCGAAACGCAAAAATCAGCCACGACGTTCGTACAAACTTCGATAAATAGCGACTGGCAATAAGAAGAAGAGAGGTCGCCTTTGTTTATGCCGCTCTAAGAACCATAGGAGACATTTGGTTGGCAATCTCCGCTCGAAAAGAAGACCGGAAAAGCCATTAGACGACAGGCGTCCGAAGAATAGGACGAACGAAAAGTGGAGACGAATTGTACTTACGTGGCGACAGGAAGAAAGAGAATCGTCACGCCATGCCACACCATGCCACACGAAAAAGGAAAGCATAACAAAGAATAAATAATTAGCGTGCGGCTTCGGGGTTGCGGTTTCTCCGCGCACGCGCCCTATCGCGCGCCTGTCCACAACCAACGTCTCGTCCTTTAATAACGACGTGGGGGTTGTTGTCTACCTACCCACTTTTTCGGCTACCACACGCTGAATTGCCGCTTGAGCCGTGTAACGGATGATTTCCATTCGAGAGACGGACCGTATTCCTCAAGAACTGCACCGTTTTTTCATTAACTCCACTTAACGTGCCGGTTGTTTGCAGAAAGGGTGGCGATGGTCTTCAAGGATAGCAGTAATACCGATCTCCTGTATCGTTTCGCCAAATAAATTCCTACCACGACCGAGGAGAAGTTACTTTCTTTCTCGTAGGATGCAATTTTAGATAGGATTAATGCGGAGCTTGGTTTTTATTGCAGTACTAATGTTGCACGATAGCGTCGTTATCTTGCGGCGGATGTTTACGACAGATGTGCTTGTTTCTCGACAAAAATTCGTGTAATTAGGAGAACGGTACACTTTATTACTTTCACTGAAGGTAGAATACGTGCAGGTACGTAACCATCCCCCTTCACCTAGCCCGATATATCCTGCCTCGCGGTTACATTTCGATTATCCGAAGCGAATCTTCCGGATACATATAGAACCGTTTGTGCGATGAAATTGTCTACGTCGGTTCGTTTGGTCATTTTCGATCCGATTTTCTTGCTTTTCATAGACAGATACTTTCAGTTCAGCCGGTTTCTCAATTTCTTATAAACGTAAATATTTGTTTGCCATTCAATTCCATTAATACGTGATACGTAACATGCTAAATAGCTTGTAGTATGCGTAAGGTGTTTAAATCACGTAATCTACGTTCTCTTATTGAGAACAAAATTATCTTCCTAAAACGACGTTTAAGACTACCGAAAGAGTTAATTATCGGACACCTGTGAGAACTGAAAGAAAGGTGAGAATCAATGTGTCAAAAGAAATTCATCGTGAATTTGTAAGATGCGAAAATTACCTCATTAAGAAAATGACATAATAGTGGCAGAAAGTGATACGATTAAGGCGTAGCAACGTTCACGCGAAACGAAATTATGGCGATTACACGGATGCAATCAGGCGGATCAGTCGCGTGGTTTTTTCCCGAGGCGGAAATGCGTTGTCGGCCGATCCGGTATTTGCCAGAAGCCAAAGAGGAAAATGAAAAAACGGGGCCGTAAAGCGGCACGGAAAATAAACGTTGGCCATTAATTATTCATGCGCTACAAAGTGACACGTAGAGCCACGCGATTGCGCGCCGTATCGAAGGGGGATGCCGTGCGAACGAGCGTAAACTGGCAGCTCCGCACCGTATCATCGGGATGCCGGGTTTCGCGGTAATAACGCTGTGCACGCTTTTTGTCGCGAGCCGCTTGTCGTTAACTCGACGATCCTCAATGGAAACACACGTAAGCGCTACTAAATACCTTCATCAAGATACGACCTGATTTTGTAGCAATGTTTACATTAACGTCACGAAATTACACACGGGATTCGCAATTAAGAAAGTAGACCGATGTTCCGATACTTCATGAATCGAACGATCTTTAGCAATTAATCATTTTGATCTTTATGGACCATTGGTTGAAGATCTTTCCAGGAATACATTATTTCTACCGTTCAATATTTAGTTCGTTAAATAGCGCGTCTGTACTTTTGACCCAGAAAATACGAAGTAGAAGAAAAACCATAAATAAACTCTGCTACTATTCAAGTTCTTGCCACGAGTTACGGTTAGAGCAGTGTTCCAACAGCAACGTTTTACATTGGAAAACAGAAAGTCACGCGGTGTGTCGTTTTTCGTCGTCTCATCCGCATACGTCCGCTTGTACGGACGTTCGCGAGGCTCGCCGCGCGCACTTAAATCGCTTTACGATCCAGAAAAGCCGGAGCGGTTCGCAATTCCGGATTCTTCGGACGATCGTCACGGCAGAAAAGTTGCAGCGTGCTCCCCGCCGAGTGGCAGCGAACAAACGTTGTCTAGCATGCTTGTTAACGATGAAAAGCGTGCAGCCTCCGCCGGAGGCCGGCACAATGGAACCCAGAGCCGCAGAGTGCCGCGGCATCGTTTTTTATGTCAGAATCACGGCCCGGCTGTGAATCGACCGGTACAAAGCACAAAATTACCGTGGACGTAGTTCGTTACTATGTCGCGGTTACGTTGATTTCGAGAGGAATAACTACCTAATCGTCGAATGAAATGGTTCAACTACTCGGTAGCACAATAGTAGGCAGGTAAAGTTTGGCTATAAAGTGAATCATCAGATACCGTTTCTCATTCACTTGCAAGTGAAACGAAATAGGTAAATAATAGAGAATACTCTATAATCACGAATAATATTACCTGCTATACATCTAACGTTTTGCTCGATACATTTTTAATCGACGTCAGACTCCTCGTTAGCGCTCTTATCTAACTGATCGACGAATCGATATAAACGTAAGAAGAGCTACAGTACGTTCGTTTAGTTTTACTTTTCCAAGCATTATTCGCCATTGTGAACGTGATTCCTACGTCGTTATACGAATATATTAGTCTATAAATCTCTGGCATTGACTGTGTCCTAGTCAACTGCTCGTGTGTTTAAAACTCCCAGCACATAACGAACGACAATATCAAAGTTGTATAATATCCCCAGACTAAAGAATCAGATCTTCCCTATCCATCTTGGAGAATAACGTCTACCTAACCTCTATCATCATCTATCATGCGCAACATATTAGATGCTTGTCTAACTGTATCCAAACATCGTTGTCCAGTTCTTCGTTCTTCCTCGATGCATCAACTCGTTCGCACAAACCCGTTACTTACTTGTGTCTAGTTTAACGCATTCCAGCTCAACTTCGAGACACCCCATACAAACATATTACGACGTGATTTTGAAACGTGATTCCAATATTTTCGAGTAAAACGTGTAAAACGTGTTTACCGAACTTAGTAGAAACACGTACTGTATCCCCAGGATTATGCAGTCTCTTCATTAACCGTGAACGATCCCTTTATTTCTTTTTGCCCTGGATCGTGAGCATAAAAAAAACTTTCTCCTCGTCGACTCAATTAAAGCTTGGCGAAAGCGCGTTGCACGAGCTTGTTTTCGCGTGGATACGAGACGAGGCGAATCGCGCATCACGCAGCGCCATGTGCTGCGGCCAATTGGACAGGGTCCAGGTAGAAAAACGCGTTCCGTTTGGGCCCACGGTTTGTAAATCGCATCTGGCGAGCGGAATCGCTCCGGGTCCCGGCCCATCCGCGCCAACCTACGTAATTCTTTCCTCGTTTCGATCTATTCACGATGTTATTTGAAAATTGACACGGTTTCGCGTTAAATATCGCGTAGCTGATATGAACCATAGTTACAAAATGCTTCCTCTAATTTATCGCCGATTGAAGTATATCAGTCGTAATTGCGAAACGTCCGATGAATATTCATCACCGCGTTATTTACACGATGCAAACTATACGAGTTACGTACAAGTTACGAGTCGCGGCCCGAGAATAGATGATTTTATTCGACGTATCAAACAGCGAGTTTGACTTGTACGCGCCGCACGATGTTTTATAGTTAGTGGCATATCTAATTAGACGTAGATATATATAATATGATTATTAAAATCGAACAAGAGGGTAGATTCACGAGGAGAAAAGGCGAACTGTCATTGGCCCCGTAAAACGAGTTCCAGTTGTACTTCCGTAATCCTCCTTATTGACGGCACAATAGT
This sequence comes from Bombus impatiens, assembly GCF_000188095.3. Classification (NCBI taxonomy): domain Eukaryota; kingdom Metazoa; phylum Arthropoda; class Insecta; order Hymenoptera; family Apidae; genus Bombus; species Bombus impatiens. The sequence goes on from NT_176456.1 coordinate 901,782, forward strand.
TGAGATTGAATGTTACACAGGTTCCTTGGCCGTAACGAAATTATTAAGTGGGCGTCCCATGCCCCGTAACGGGATCGATAAGGAACAACGGTAATGCCTGGTGACTCGTGATCGATTCCAATTGACTATATAACTCATCTCCGGCAGCCTTTAACCTTTTCGGTACGCGCCGACTGACAAGTTGTTGCACCGGCTGCGCGCTTCAATGTCCGCGTAAATGTATGCACGGATAAAGTACATCTCTCCGAGGAAGCGTGCTGCTTCCATCTCTCGTTACTTTTGGATCTGCTGGAATTCCGATTATCTCACGACTTTCCGAATAAACCGTTGATAGCTCGTGTGCGCTGTACCTATATGTATTTCGCGTTTAACGAACCGTTGTATCGATATTAGGTCGTAGCCCAGATTTAATAGAAAAGAAAGATATTTCGTTATCCGAAGTCGAGTGCTTACATTGTATTTATATTTTTCTTATCTTCCAGGTCTATATAATTCCATTCTCCTGTGCTTTAAATTTTAGCCATCGAAAGCATATCTTAATTTCTCAAATATCGAACATAAAACGAGTGCTTAGCAGTTGAAACGAGTGCGTGAAAAAATATTTTTTACTTCTTTGAAAGTGTATGTTTTATCTCGCTTATGGTGACTCGCAACGCGATAACTGCGTCTTGCTTAATAATTCGATGCATACAATATTATGTCTCGCGGAAGCAAAAATAATCGTTATATAGTGTTATACGCACGACGTGGTCGCTGTGCAAGTTTCCGAACAAATTAATTGTGTTTGCTAATTAGTCGCACATTTCCGGCGAACTTTCCGTAAAATATATAAACAAGCTGGATGTAGTATGTACGGAATCGCGTATAAAATCTAAAAATTAGGTGAAGGATTTATGTTTCTCTCATTTTTCTTCCTTACCTTATATGTATACTTTACTCTTCCCTCTAACCACTGCTTTACACTCTCTCTCTACGCCTTTACGATTATATAAGCAGTCTGTTTGCAAAATGAAATTAGTTCCACGCTTAGTTATTACTTATTTATCTACACGCGTTAGTTCTACCATATTCTGCATTTTACTTTATACTGTACTTTCCAACTAAAACGCAAGAATAAGAAACGTGCTGGGACAAAAGTCCCGCAATCTCCTGGATCGTTGCACTCGCAGAAACAGATTCCATTTCGATCTCGATCGATTCGGAGGAGTGCGGCCGCAGGTGCACGATTTCCCGGTACGAAATTTATAGACCGAGCCGCGGTAGTCCGCGAGCGAGCTAACCCGAGGAAAGCCGTAGGGATCGGCTTCGATTCAATGCCCTTATTCGCCGCGGGTATACGTTACGCCGCGTTATCTCGATACAGGTGCGTGCGTCCCGGCGCGGAAGATGAACGATCGTTAGAGAGAGGAAACGGTATGCAGATGAGAGAACCTTGGTTGCATCGAGGCTGGACAAATTCGGCGCGGAAGTGGCCGACAGAACAGCTAGAGTCGCGCCTCGGCCCGATTTGGCGTGATTTCGCCATCATTGGGCGCCTAAACGGACAACAGCTCGTAGTTCATTCTCGTTTTCTGGAGCCGTTGGCGGTAATTTCTCTTCGCGTCGAGAAATACGCTGGTCTGGTCGCGTGATAAACCCGGAGACCAATTAAAATCGGTAAAAATGGAAAGCTGGGATAACGCAGAGTCAGGTTAGCGCAAATTGAGTAACTCGACTTTTTCCACGAGAATACAACGATGCGAATGTCGTAGGAACTCGTTACCATCAGTGACCCGTGATAGACATCGTAGATAAAATTTTCACGAGCAGGTAAAGCAAAGCAACAAACAAACGGAACACGAACACGTACGTATAGATCGTAGATACGTCGAAGCGGACGTTGCGCGATCAAGCGATTCGGTTATCCTTTGGCCCAAAGAAACGTCCGATCGCGAGTATCGCGACCCACTTCCAGTCACGTTCCTTCCACGGATTATGCGCGTTTCGTAGGTCTCAATTAGGCGGAGGAAAAAGGGCACGCCGAGCTAATTCATGCGGGGTAAGCGCGCGGGCAATTTGAATTAATCGAAGCGTGCGGTAGCCGTGCCGCTGTTGGCGTAATTTGTAAAGTAACCACGCTGTTCGTACGCATTATATAACCATAGAATATGTAATGCGCTGGCTGGCGGATCGCGGCCAGACCAGAAGTCGCCGGCAAAACGCGTCCGCCACACGCGCATCTATTTTAATCCACCGATATTATAATAATCGTTGTGCAAACCGTTCCGCGTCGGCCGTTTCTCGCTCGTGATCGACGCGGTCGCCGCTGAATGGGCCTCGCCGCGTCCCGGTTCGCGTTCGCCCAGAGAATCCACCCCTCGAGGGGCCAAACCGACACGCCGCGTGTAATCACTGTAATTTCGACCATGGATCGGCGTAATTTTTGACCGAACGATCGCCAACTTTCATTCGATTTCATTAAAACCAGCGGGAACCCGGGGCACTCTTCGCAGGTCGTGCGACGATAACGCGTCGTGACCGGTAACGATTCCTCCTTGGACCCGAGTTACACGCCACTTTCTCTCGTATTTCTCGTCGACGATCGCGTATAAAAATCACAGGCAAATTCAGTATGTTATCAGGCAACACCGCGTCAAGCCCTAGCTCTTTCATTCGATTCTGGAATTAAATAGAATACGTTTCAAACACCTAGCTTTGTAAAATTAAACGCGGATACATCGAGCATCTTTAGCGAATTAGTATCGAAGAAAATTTCACGATCCTTTCTGTGTACGTTAGAATTACGAAAAGATTATTACAAATTATGTTCACGGGGGTAATCGTTGTAGCGAGTTATATTATTCACACGTTGGTTGCAAGGATATTATTACGCCGTATTATTACATCGCATCGTTTTCACAAAAAGTCAGAAATCACTCGTATAATCTGGTTGGATAGTTGTGTTAAAATTGGGTGGTACGAAAATTGGATGTGTGCCAACGGACCACAGGCCTACCACCTCGCGTCCATGTAAAATGTCAGTGAAATATCCGCGGATTCGATTAAACGCGCTTCTCTTACGTAATGCAATTCGCTTTTGTTTACAGTGCGTCGGAGCGCCGAACAGAAGAAAGTGGCGTTCAATGCATTATTAATGTCGAATATAATTAAAAATCTTCCACAAGTAAAATTACAATTGCTTCCGCGTCTCAGACAAAAGATATTCTTCGGTTGCGTATCGATATTTAACGAGTTACACTTCGGACTGCAGCGAATCAAATGATCGCGCTTCGCGTAGACGAGAATCGAGACACGAGGAACTGCGTTTTTGGATAATGCGATAACAACCACTATAGGGTAAATAGTCACAATCAAATAATTGTTACAGCGTTTCCTTTATATGTCTCTCGCTCTGTCTCTACCGCTGTATGCACCAAAAATTGTGTGCAATTTAAACAAAATTGTATATTTCAATAAATCTTACCAGTTGAGTTAAAAGAAACGGAATAGAACGTTTAATTTGTTACAGAAAAATAACCATCGCACTGAATCCTATTTGCTTCTAGAAAATCTGTCGTTACGATTAAACTATTGATTGCTGGGACGCGGAAAACATTAACATTAACTAAATCTCTCTATCGAAGCTAAAAGTAAGTACCAACAACGTTTCATTCTTTGTAATAGAATTGCATATAACGCATTGGCGATCCTATGAACCAGATCAATTGCAAGTAATCGGAAGCAAAGAAGAAAAAAGGAAACTCACTGGCATCGACGGCGGCATTACACGGAGCGCAGCGCCGCTCCACTTGCGCTTCCTATTTTGATACTGCGCAACCCTATAGCCACTGTTATTATGATGACTAGCGTATACCGCAGTACGCTGCTGCATCGAAGGCCGAAACGCGGCATAAGGTATTCCTGAATATCCTTTCCCGTGATAATCACCGATCTCGTATCTATGAGCATCATGATGCAGATAAACACTGTCACTGGTGGCCACACTGGACACGGGCACTCTGTAACGTTCCTGTTCGTGCTCATGCTCGTCGATCTTCCCAATCGGTCGATCCGAAGATGGTCTAGAGCTATGAAACGACGGAGGCAGCATCGCTGACGGTCCATAAAAATGTGGGAAACCATAAGAATTCGGGAGTGCAGTTGTAACCGGTCGCGGATAAATTTGATGTGGTGGCTGACATTGGTTGACGATCTCGGAATTACCATCGAGCTTCGTTGGAGGAACGATTGGTTTTCTGTCGTAATGGTAATCATGCTGGACTGTATGGTACTCGTCTTGAGGCTCTCGTTTAAGGTCGAATACCTCCGTCGATTCCGGCGTCTCGACTTTAATTCGAATACGACCGTCGGCGTCGCTCAAGTTGGAGTTTTTCGGTGAATTCCTCGGGGCCGAGTCCCCGTCACCCACGCTACCCTGCTGCATCTTCTAGACGTTCACGGCGACGCGGTAACCCGCGTCAAACCGCGAATTCGACCGCGTCGAATCTCGGTCGAACCATCGGCAAACTGACCACAGACGTGTTATGACGATCACTGATTCGTACGAGCATCATTCGAAACTAGGAAACCAGGTGTGTTGAATAACGTCGATTACGGATAATGAAAAGGCTGATCGTCGAAAGTGTCGTGACTGCGAGCTACGATCGAATTTGAATCAAATATTATCATAATCCTTGATGATCGTCCTTGGTGTCACGCGGTTAGACAGGAGAGAGACGTCAGTGAGGCGAATATGTCAGCTTTCAGACACTGCCGATGTTGTAGCGACTCCCACTTTTTGTGTCACGAAATATCATATATTTGTATAAGTGTACCTGCTGCTTAGTTTGGAGTATCGTTAAAACTGCTTCCGATGCGTCATTGGTAAAATTCTAAACGTGACAGGCGTAGAGAAACGAGATGGCGTCGTTCGAACGCATGTGTTCTTACAGGAGCATTGGAATCGCAGAGCGTGCGCTTTCATATCCAGTGTGAAAAAATTGGTCGATGGAACAGATCGAGATAAAGAAGCGAAGACTCGACGAACGAACAGAAGCGTTCGACGGCACGCTGTCGGTTGGTAGAAGCAGCGCTCGTATAGCTGGCTCGGTGCTTTTCGGTCGAGTGGAGGGGGTGAAGGAGGGGAGGACAAGGGCGGCGTGACAGTTTCCGTGTCACGTGTCCCCGACCTTAGGCCCCGCCTACGACTCCGATTTTCCTTTGGTCGGATCGTTACCTGACCCTATCGGGGACCCTTTCCTTCTCGTCATTCGTCGACTGTCGTTCGTACGAGTCGCATCGAATCGTAAGGGTCCTGCTAAGCTTCGGTGGACAGGAAGGAGATAGGCTTTCCTCCGGAGGGTTGTCACTTGCAGGTAGCTCTCGACGCGAGCGAACGGACAGAGTGTCAACGATACAGATACGCTTCAGAGCTTCTCTTCTTTCTCTCTTTTTCCCTCTCCAATAGTGAGAGGCGATGAAACGTCGTCGAGCGTGAAGCACCGTGTATATACGTACGCGCGAGGAACGGACGACTCGCGTTTTCACCGTGTTCCGCGAACTTTTTACGGTACACTGCCTCGAGAATCCAGCGGCAACCGACGTGCTCGCTCTCGTTCAGTCACAGACAGCGAGAGGGGGTCGAACCGTCCGGGGATCGAACCTAGCTCTCTTCACGCGACACGCGGTGTTAGCTCTCGCGATCGACTCTATCTCGCGATCAGGGTCACTAATTACGGGGAGAAGAACACCATATCGGTCAAGAACGCAACGAGCATACGTAAGGATGCCGGATTGCCTCGGTCGAGCTGATCGCGTACGAGTTTCGTTCCACGCAGCGTGAAACTTGGCGGAGGTGCGCGGCCACCACCAGCCAGCGGGAACGCACGAGCCTGCCCGAATACGCCCGAGCTCCGATATATCTCTACCTACGGAGTTGGCCGGCTACCTCCCGCCTTCTACAGACCTATACGGCTAGATCCACTTTGTGGGTTCACCTTTTGTTGAATCTACCAGCGTACTTCTATTCACGGCTTACTACTTCTTTTCGCGATGTGTCTACGCGTTCTTCCGCCGTGTTTTCGCCCATTTACCATCTCCCGATAAACCGTGCTTCTTTAAACCAATCCTACTCCAACCTGTCTATCTTACTAAACCTCGTCTTTTTCGCCTCTTTTTGTTACTGATACTCTAATTTCTTTCAGACGTAGGTACTTTAACATTTCGACTAGTTTTTACGTTCCCGTTCTACGCGTTTTAGGTTATGTTGGCCATTGGAAAAGATGGACATAGTAAATATCAATGGGGCAATTGACTACCACTAACTTCGTTCCTTTCTTCCATTCTTATTCGTGCCTATTGCTTCTTCATTGGTTATGCACAAAATACACTGTGTAATCGTACGATAAAGAACGCGAATAACGCATAAACAATTTTCATGGGACACGACGCGGGAAAACTGAACTATTCTTCGCGGTATTTTGTCTTACGTAGCGCTACGTACCAAGGAGTTGCAATTAATCGATCTATGTCGATAAAAAGGAGTACACAATTATCTGTGCCTAACTTCAGGGCTAATGTACGTATGCTACTGAAATTCGGGATGCATATATATACTTATGTACATGTACAAAGATTACGTTTGGATTACAAATGTGATACAAGATTGGCGGGATAAAGATCGTCGTTCTTGTAATATGATCGTTCTTACTGTATTTTTACTAATTTACAGGTCAGTACTATTTTTCTTTCATTTCGTTAAGTAACTTTCCACTAACTAGATATAGATTTCTATGTTAACCGAGTCGCGTTATACGCAGTACAGGTTAAGCAAGGACATAAACAGAATTATTATTAATTTCAATATCGATGACAGATTGGTATTTGAATCATACTAAATCGTACGTAACAAATAAATGCAATAAGCTGCTTTATTTGAAGAGTTTGTCCGCGCGTAATTACTCGCTGAGTGGCGCTAACTTAACGGAAAGAAATATCGAGCATGAGAGGTTAACGAACACTCCCATTCCATTAAAGCATCATTAATATATGGCATAGCATAATATATAGCATTAATATAAGCAAGATATATAAAGGCAAGCAAGAAGGGAACAGCCATTTGCTCGAAATAAACGAGAGACAGGCAACTTTAAAGCTCGTACTAATAAATGTCGCTTATTCGAACGCCTAAACTAATATAACGCAATTTATTTACCTTCGTACCTGTCTCGTTCCATTGTCTACAACATTATAATGAAATTGTTAATAAACTAGTGAATATGTATATAAAACAACGCATAGAACGCAATGCGTTAAAAATGATGTTGCGGTGAGCGTTCGACGTGAGTAGTCGATAAGGAAAGCACCTACAATTGTGGCACGTAAAAGAGAGAAATTTATCATTTCCGATTCTGCGTTACCCTCGGCGTCTGTTTCGATGAGAACGGCCATTCGCGATTCTGTGCGCGCCGTTACACGATATATCAGATTACGTATCCGTTGCGTCATGTAAATTGATACTTGTATATGGCTGAACACCACGAGCGAACATTTATTTGAGTGATAAATTATCGTAACGTCGAACAGTCACGCTTTCAATTCCAATTTCGCTAACTAGATCAACGGGCATCCCTCGACAGCCTAGTGGATGGGAGCTTAACCTACGTTAAGTAGCCGCTAAGACTTGCGCGCATATTACGCAACGGACTAAAGAAAGCTCGATGAAATTCAACTACCTATCCCTTTCATTACGCTGTTTATACCTATCTCGTTAAAAAGTACCTACGCGATTCAAGTAATACCAAGGAAGCGTTATACAATTAACAAAGCTGTCACATTCAGAAACCGGAATATTTATTTATTTCATTTTATTTGATAACTAATCTGTTTAATAATTATTTAATAGTTATTATTTTATGTTATCCCATCGTTTTTATCGTAGGTTCAAGGTTTCCCGTGTATTCCTCAACTACAACAGTATTGGCGAGTGACGTAAGTACTTACGCGCGTTTACCTGCGCTCCGGTTTCGAGACAATAGAGACAGGACCTTCGGTTCCCTTTTCTCGACATCGATCGCCCAACGGTTGGCATGCGTATACGTATGTACTTTCACAGCGGGATGACTGGTGAGAGAATTCAATTTCCATCGTGGTTATCGCAGTCGCATCTTCCGTTCATCTCGGTCGTCCGTCCGTTTCTTTTTTTCTCCGGCACGTATCGAATCTCGTAAGCTGAATAGAAGATGCGATAGACCTACCGTTTCAATCAAGTTGCGTTAAAGGAACTTAATTTCCTACGCCGCGCTTTATATATATATTTCCGTGTGGTAGAATAAAATTTTACTTTCCTTATATTAGATAGGAATCTTTTAAGCAAGTTTATCGTTAATCGCTAATTTCCTTTCGATAACTTTGTCACGACTTTATTCCATATCCCTATCGCTTAGAGTCTTATCTCTCGCAACTGCGACGCAAAAGGGAAAAATCCATCGCCGATGCAACCGAAACACGTCAGCGCAACCGATACTAGTTGACAGTGACATATCGGGACCGAAAAATGTCCGCGGTGAACTCGGCCGCGACCTTTAAGCGTGGCTGTTGATTTTTCAGCCTCGTTTCTGCAGTCGAGTCCGGCGATAACGCGCG
>NT_176456.1:910998-919602 GCF_000188095.3 Bombus impatiens
GGTTTTCCGCGCGATAGCCCACAAGCCGAGCGAAAACGATGGTATTTCATGTGCCGGGGAGCGCGGGTCCTCGTTACGCAATCGGGCCACGCTTCCCAGCTGTCCGATCGTAACTTGGAAGGGGAACAGAGGGGCTACGGATCGTAGGGCAAAGAAAAACAAGCCCACGTCAAACGCATACATCGATTACCGGCTTGTTTAGATTACACGATGATACGCCCAGCTGTAACGGAGATCCTCGGAAAATTAGACCTATTTCCGGGGCTGTTCGTGCGAATTTGAAAGCTACTCCGTCGTTGCATTACGTTAACATATCATCGAGTCGTGTCAATATAGATTGATACCTACGTGAAATACATAACACCATGCTTGACAACGTGTCCGAATTGTCTCTTGTCAATGTCACACCGGCAAAATTTGAACTTGCGAGACGATGTCTAGCGAAAGTGACTAGTATCATTCCCATCTCTTCCACATAAAAATTAAGTACAAACGTTTTTTTATGTACGCATAGAGATACATATTATACTATACAACGAGGAAACAGAGAATACCCAAGTAAGTACATACATATGCAGTCGATCTGAGCTATCCGAACAGAGTCCGCAACCACCGATGCTATTCGCGGCACGACGGATTCTCGAAGTCTGGGTTTCTCAATCTGCCCGACGATACCCAGCAGAGCAGTACCGCGGTGTACGAGCATCGAGTTGTTCCCCGAGTAATCTAATTTCCAATTTCCGCCCGGAGGACGGTTTGCACGATAAAATTCCGAGCTCTCGGCGTGTACGTTAGGTATCGCCCTTCTCTGTCCCCTCTCTCTCCCTGTTCTTCCGCGAAAACCAGTAATTACCGGCGCGGTCAAAGGATGTCGGGCGAAACGCCGCACCGGTGAAATACGTGCAATCTCGCGAAGAATTTTCACCGAGGAGCAACCAACGTCGATCCTGCCGACCGTTTCCTGGAGAACGATCGCGAATGGGCGTGTGTCACCAGAGAGCCCGGGGACAGATCGAGCCAATGGGAAGGTGGGAAGGCGTGGATCCCCGGTGCCAGAGGACAGCAAGCGGACGACACGGGAAAGAAGGGGACTCTCGAACGACACGAACCGTCCCTCTGTCCCTCTCGACTCAGCCGGTGCGTCTGTGTCGGTGATCACGGTCGCACGGTCGGACGTTCGCGTGGTGGGGAGAGCACCGGAGGGGTCGTAGGGGAAGATGTCGCGCGGTGGGGATAACTGACTCCGCCCACTCGGTTGCTAGTGGGGGAAGCGCTCGAGTGCTCTGTCCACGGCGCATGTGGTTCGCGTCTGCCGCCGTACGGCCGTACGGCACACGAGCGACATGTAGCAGAACCGGACTGTCGGATAGCAATGATTCCAAGCCGTTGGCTATTTCCGATGTTGAATCGGGAACTGAATTGGAGGCCAAATAGAAAGGAATTTCTTTGTTTGTTTGCTTTGCCGAGCTTCAAAGGAGAAACGTGTCCAGCCTCCTTGGATTAACGTTCTCGCTTTTGCGCAGTAGTACGTGCTGCTGCACCGTTCTCTCGCGTATACCGTTCACCGTGTCGCGTTACCGTGTCCGAGTTCTGTTCAATTTCATGGGAGGAATGTTGGCTTTTCGTGTGATATCTGACTGAAATACACAGCGATTTGTTCCAGTGTTTAAAGAGATCGACTCTCTGTGCGAATTGCGTAACGCCAGGGTTCCGAGCTTACGGTGAGACCGAATCGTAAGGAACAGATGTAATACCGGTGGGCATCGAATATAACTGCGTATAAACCTGTACATCCACTTACTTTAAAGTTTCTACACTCCTCTTGCCATACGTTCTCGTAGTTTCGCTACTTAAGTTCAATGAGAAAGAAATAATATCTATAGATAGTGTTTACAAATGTTTTCTAATACCCGCTGTTTATTGTTATTAACTATAACATCGGATTCTCTAATTCTTACGATATTGATCGCAGGAGGATTTAGAAAGACGGATTTCACAAACGCTTGACATGTTCAATGATAAGATCTTGACAGGTTCGTTAATTAATAGTTTCGTATTTTGGCTGACTCGTAACATTGGCAGCATCGCGAGCGTCGGCTTTTGTAACGAGTGGAGAGCGAGTTACGGAATATCTTTTGGCGGACGCGCGCACGCAGCCACACGGACACACGGTTCTAGTCGGTAGCTCGGGTATACACCTTCGTGGCTATGCGCATAAATTTCCTTACGGGGCTTCTTCGTCATGGATCGTGACCACGCGGACGTCTACTCGAACAAAATGACCGTTCGCTGAAAGAAAAGTGCGGCCGCCGCAGGTGAGACGAGGCGAGAGGGCCGGAGGAATCGGCGCGCTGAAATTGCCTTTTAAAAATGCACGAGTTCTCGTAAAACTTGGACTGGAAAAATTATGCATAGTTGCGCTTTTTTATGCGAATCGAACGTCCCGCGTTTCTTTTCCTTTTACCTTGACTAAACCGTACCGATCTCGTCGACTTGCTCGCTCGTAATTTTCAATGAATCGCCAGAAATTAGTCCTTTCCAGCTCCTTATTACAGCCTACGCTCTTAATCGAGTGTAACGTGATTTTTACCCTTGGCTCGCGATACGGATCCGCGAAGCGAAAGAAACTGTTTTCTCCATTGGTAGGTAGGTGAATGTCTCGGTTTAATAAAGCTTCGATTGCTTTTCAGTTTTCACAACGTGCGATTTCAATGTTATTTCTTCGTTCCCATCTCTTGAAATAAAATACCAAATGCCCGAAACGAAAAGAATGTCAGATGAGAACCGAATGAAATCGACGAAAAATCTTCGACGAGAGTTTGTCGAATATCGTTGTAAATTCAATATGCGCGCGAGGCTTTGAATGAAAGTGGAATCGACCTATGCTCGTGTCTTGTTCGATCTGTCGATGTGGGTACGAACGAACCTTGACGCGTTTCTCGAGCGATTGACGTCTCTTAATTGTGGCTTTTCTCCTATCTACTGTCACCTTATCCCGTTGCTCACACGAGCTGCACTAAGTCCCGAGATTAGTCTCTCTATCACCGGCGACCCACGTCGAGCGTCTAATCTTTCCTTCGATAGCCACTCGCGGCTGGAGCTTACTGCGTATCGACCGGATGGTTTGCTGCTCGATACATTCCGGTCGGTCGCTGTTCGATACATTCCGCTTGACGGAATTCACTCGACAAACATCGTCGTATCCGTATCGCGGTACACGGCACGCGGATTTACCAAATGTTGGTACAGGTACCATTCCGTGATCGCTAATTAATCATTGTTGCCTCATACGGATTATCGATCCGCGGATTAATGCGTAATGCTGGCTGTTAAATTCGAATTTGTGTTTAAACGGTTCGAACTTGTCGACTTATCGAGTAGGTACTTGCAGATTTTGGGTGTGGATAGTTGTTGGTAAAGGCATCTAGGACCGATAAATGTGTTTGTGTTGTAGCCATTGGAACAAAGGATCCAGAGAGGATTAACAACGTGTCTTATAATATTTTCTTCACTACATATACATAGTAGGTAACAGCTAATAATATCAGATACGATAGACGATTACGAAGAACAATGATATATCGTATCCTCGACCTAAAAATTAATCTTACGCACGATTCTAATCGAATTCGTGTCGTGCAAATACGCCTCGACGTTATTAACTAAACAATTAATTTCCCATGAAATTCTTTGCAACAACTCCCCTTTGCTAGCGAACGAAGTGCGCCGTTTTATACAGAAATAAAAAAAAAAAAATCCTGTGTAGACTGTAGTTGTGGAAAATTACATGCTTTCACAATTGCCTGACATAGTTCCGGAAGATCGAACCGTGGGTAACCGAATCGTAGAGGAACGATCGAGCGGACCTACCTGTTTACGTAGACGAAAGTTGGTCCATATAGTTGGCAGCGAGTTTCTTTTGACGCTTGACATTAAAAGTCACGGTGTTCGTGCAACTACGTCCCCGTCACGTCAGGTTGACGGATCGGCGTGCGCACTCAGGAAATTAGGCAATTTCCGGCCTGTGCTCGCTCGTGTCTGCATTTAATAGCGGCAGCAGTTACCAGTTCTCGCTGGAGGAGGCGAGCCTACTCTTTCGCGTACACTACGTGCACTCTTCCACGCCAGACGGCCGTCCCATGCCGGATCGATCGATGTGCCTCGTGTTCCTCGCCACTTTCGAACGCGTCGCATCGTGCTCTTCTCCACTTTTCGAAACACGTTCGTGTGCTTTCTGCCTGGCGAATTTCCGTTTTACGATTTCTTCGCTTCGCAACTATGACAGCAGTCGTTTTGCGCGCTGGTGTCAGAATTCTTATTGTTAGTCGAGGGTCTTTAGCTTCTATGTTTTGTTCTTCTTGCTGTTAGCGAACGGTTTTTACTTTCTTGTCTTTTATTGCGCGCAGTCATGCTTATCGAATAGGCAGCGATTCCTACGAAGTAAATACAAACATTGTATGTTTGCAACTATCTATAGAATTATTTTTACCTGAAATTTTACACGAATCGAGTATTTACAATTCATTTCATTTCATTTTTCTACGCAAAATTTCGGTATAAATGTGCTCATTTAGCTTCTTCTTTCGTTAAAGAAAACTGAAAAATTGATAAGATTCGTCGTTTCGAAAGACTCGGAAGCAAAGGTAAACTTGTTCTCAAATATCCTTTGGCCTTTAATCGAAGGCTACGAAACTGGTAGCGCTTTCGCCCAACGTAGAAGTACGACTCGCGGCTGCCCCAGCCTCGGGAGTGCAAGAAACAATTCCGCCGCAACATATCCTGCCATTACCTCGGCAACACGTGATAAAACGTAAGGGAAACCTCGTACTACTCGCGTTCGTGGCGAGTAACTATAATCTGCGACAGTGTCGTGCAGGCAGGATCGTTAGAAAAGGCGTAATGGAGCCTTGTGCGCACGGTGGTCGGTGTTGATAGCCCGGTATGGTGAGAGCGAATCCCGGGGTCACCCCGAGGGTCACTAATGACATACGCAGCCCCGTACGCGCATGCAACAACACTCTTGCACGCTTGCTCCTTCGCACATACACATACACACACGGATCTCTTCTGTAAACCAGTCTCAAGCTGCGTCGATCCTTTCCTGCGACTCTGTTATAGATTGCGATCAAATATCGCGCTGGATTTACTTCTCATTCCTCTATTTTAGAGATAACTTTTTCTTTTCTACGATACGATGCCTCGCTGGCAACAACGACGCGCGGATTCAAATTTCCTTGTCTCTCTTTTAACTTTTTAAAAATTTCTCAATCTCCGGAATCTATCGGTAACTATGTCGCAAACAACTACTCCAATATTCTCATCGATTCTACTTTACATCTTCGCACATAGCGCAACACTCGTTCCAAGCTATGCCCGATCGACAGTACGAAACAAATGGCATAATTTCAGCATCAAAGATCTCAGCGAATCTGCAACAACGACCTCTCTCTAAACGGAAGAGGACAAAAAAAAAAAGAGAAAAAATTGCAGCATCTCGATCGGCAAAACGTAGCGATAGCTGCCCCTTTTTCCAGGTCATTTAGTTCCGATTCAGCCGGGCAGTGCGCAGTCGGGTAAACGGAAACCGCGTTACACGATATGCCGTGGCGACTCTAGCCGCGTGCGCGTGTTCCAAATTTCCGAAACAATGGTGCAGAAGCGCTTGGGTCGCGGTTCGACTCGTACAGCGGATCCCATGGTTGAGTCTGCACCCCGTGTGCACCGGCTGCACGGCGTGCATCGCGCGCGCGGGATGCGAATCCGCACACAGAGGCTGCGAATAAATGCCGGTGCGACGGCCGGAGAGAGCAGGTCGGAATCATGCGCGCATCCCGTACGAAACGCAAACGCAAAAGCGAAACGCGAATTGGCCTCATCAAAGCGAGCAAACAATGCTGGATGCCGCCGATGGCTCAACAACGTGTGGTTAGCCAAATCACCGTACGGCACGTAGCACACCGATGCGCATCGAATGCCGAACAATGCCCGATCCATCGCTCTGCCAGGCGCCATTCCCTCTACGACCATCCTCGTTCCCTCTATCCCGTGTCCACTGGCTTCGTCTTCGTCTCTGCTCTCCGGTATCTTCCTCCCTGTTGCAGTCGCATACGCGTCAGACGTGTTCAAGACACACTTACGCGATACACCTTCCCTCTGTGAACGATAACCCCTTGTTTGTTTTTCACCTTACCACGGTACCGGATACCGGTCTCTGCTACGTGGATAACCCGCTGGATAATCATAATCTCGAAGGCGCGAAAGAGTATCGCGGAAGTTTTTCGAGGGCTTTGGATTCGTAGGAGCCGGTGAACCGTGACTCTTCCGCAGCCGTAACTCGTGCCGACCGGCCCCGGTTCGAGGCGCGAGCCGATAATCTTCCTTTTGTTTGTTTCGTTAAGCGCTTTATGGGATGCAGCGTCGATAGGCGAGCCGTGGCCCAAGTAGGAGTACGAGCATTCGTTTGACCCTTCGCAGCATCGTTCTGCTCGTGTGAGAATCCTACTTACGTGCTGCACTTTTGCTCGCTTCATTCTTTCTCTCTACCTTCGCACGAGACAATCTATAGAGTGGCTCGGACGTGTAAAATAAAATTGCAGCCTGTGAGATCTTTCGTGCGCGTGTTTGCTATCGAACACGATAACGCCGATGCTCTATCGTTGGTGGAAGGTGTCATCGATCTTAGTAATGAGTTCATTTGTATGCAAGTTTTCGAGAAAAAGTTACCCTATAGAGAAAGTTACGCACGTTTGCATAGAAAGATGAACAGATAGGCGTTACGTATTACGTACAGGAAGTGCATGATCGCAGTTAATGATAAATAAATTAAAACCAAAGTTGTAACCACAGTTATTAGTCTGGCATATTGTAATTATATTAGGATTTTGTTTATATCGTTAAACGTATTACGTGTACAGTATAACGCACAGGGTATTGTGTTACAAGGATGAGAGTTCGGTATTTCTCTGTTCCAACAGTTTTTATTCCTTTGAATATAATAAGAGCCGACATTTCTGTAATTGGATTTCAACTCGGCTGTTCGTATATATTTAGAATGAACCTTCGTACGTTGCATCGGGTAGCATGAAATGGATTCACGTAGATAATTGGTAGATTCGAATAACGAAAGATCGACAACGCGACAAGTAAGTCAGATATTGTACAAAAATCGTTAAAGGCGAACGAAATTGTGCTTTCGTTTACAATCAAATAACGGCAAATATCGTAGAACGTAACGATACGAACGTTAAGATCGGTTATTTACTTCTCCATATGGCACTTTTTCGCTCAAACCTTGAAGGTTTTAGTCATTTTCTAACAATTTCTCAACTTCGTCTTGTTTTTTCATAACTGTCCTAATACTTAAAGGCTACGAACAGGAGCGCGTGTATTTTCTAAAAGCAATTTGTTGCGGTTCCCGTTGCGAGGAGTCGTTCTCAGAAGTTCAGGACCAAGGCACATCGTGCCACGGACCGAGTTTCAATTAATTTCGCAGATGGAAGGAAGCGGTTTCGTGTCGTCCACTTTATCGACGCGCATGTGGAGCATCCAACCGATCGGCTCGGAGGAACCGTCTAATAAAAATGTTAATTGCACGGCTCGTTAGAAGACCCCCCGCGATGACTGCTAGAAGTTCACCCGGGGTCGCCTCGCGGGGAGTCCACGAGTATTTGCCTTTAACTGTTTTTTTTCGCCGTTTTTCACCGTCCTGCCGCTTCCTTTTCCTTCTTTTCCTTTTTCCTCGAATCGTTCTCCGCGTTCGATTATTTATTACCCGAGACCCGCTTGTACTCACTGAATCTGGATTAGGTACATTTTCTCTCTCCACTTCCCAGATCGGAGGAAAGTTGACCTTAACGAGATCTGCTCCGAACTGCTAGCACCTTGTAGCAATTTGTAGTTGATCGATGCGAACAATCTAAACCGTGTGCCTGGACCGATGGTCGATTCAATATGCGATTCATTCGTCGGCGGAGACAAATCTGTGTGTACGATATTCTTTTCTTTGTGATAATCGAACAGACTAATTCTGTTTCACCTGGACCAACCATAACGTCGACCCGTTTCTTCTCCATCTTCGATATAAGTCGAACGTTCTGTTCACACCAGAAATATTTCTGGGCATTTCGAAAAATTGATTCCAATCTGGAAAAGGGTCGTTCACCAGCGCTGGAAAACCAGCAGACAGCTCATCCTCGAACCTCACAAAAGCGCGTTTTCCACAGTTCATTCCACTTGCCCGCAGGTTCGGCTGGGAAAAAGAAGTCGGCCGCGTGTTTTTCTCGCAACGTCGACTTTTTTCGACGGCGGTCTACGAAAACCCCAACCACCGACTGTATCGTCCGTATATTCTAACGTCTACTCATAGAGTCGGATTGCAAACGAAGAAGGTCGGACTTTTTGCGACTTTGCGAACAGTCAACAGAGGCGGTAGATCGGCGGAGAAAGAGCGGTTCGATCTTTCCAACCCCCAAAAGGGGGTTATCTCTCTTTCACAGACTAGACTCTGGCGGGTGAAAGGAGGGAAAGAGCTCGGCGGATGCAACGCATTTTGTTTTTAAGCATTCAGACGCGCGTAGACCGCGGTCGACTTAGGCGGTCGGCGCA
>NT_176456.1:919608-919816 GCF_000188095.3 Bombus impatiens
CACACGAGGATATCGCGAGGACCGGAGCGGACGGAGGGGGAGATCTCTATTCAGCTATTGAGGCGGTCGAACCCTCGGCCAGCGCTCGAGCAGCCCTTCCTTTTATACATGTTATATTCGCCGGGTTTTAGGCGCAGAAAACTAAAAAGCTAATTTACTTTAAAAGTATCCGAGCGGGCGCGCGCGCGCTCGCGAACCAGCGCCGCCC
>NT_176456.1:919925-921123 GCF_000188095.3 Bombus impatiens
GGCCGTTCCTCTGTTTCCCTCTCTCTCTCTCTCTCTTTCTCGTCCGCTTCGCCGATCCGTTGCGTTCGTGTACAGCCGTGGCGAATGGTCATTTCGCTGATAGCTCAAACCGATAGCGAAAATGTCCAAATGTATCGCGTGGCCCCGTCCGCGTATAAAGACGTTCCGCGTATAGTATCTGGCGAACGTTGTGACCCGAGCCACATGAGCAGATCGACGCGGCGTCCACCACCCCTCTGCCGGATTTTAAACCAAAAGCCGGACCTTGCATCAATGCTTTCGAGTGACTTTGGACTATCCGCTAATTAATGGACCGGGTGGTTATCAAATGGGGTTGGTGAAGTTGCTGTCGCGGTAGGCGGAGTAACGTGGTCTAACGAAAGCCTCTATATCTATACGAATAGCAACTAACTAGTCAATCTGAATTAATAATGGAACGATTTATTACGATTTGTTACGATTAACTTCGTTTTCTTAACTTCTTCAAAACAATCTCACCTTGACTGTTTCTCGTCCTTGATATTTCCTATAACTCACTCTACTACATTCTGATCTGCCGGATACGTCAAAAGCAATTAGCAGCGACCACGTGAAGCTTGTCAATGACGATTTCGCACGAAGCCTGCGCTGGCAGGCTCCCTTACGTAATTTTGCAAATCTCTGAGATTTAACAAATCTCTAAGACATCGACAACCACGGCTGATACCAACGTTGCGACTAGCCAGGCCCGATAACAACGTAGCTTAACGACGATACCGCGGTTTGCTCAGTAGCAGGGAGGAAAAGAGGAAGAGAGGTTGGTCGGAGATCCGGTACGGGGTCCCCGTGGAAACGCGGAAGGAGGTCGATTCGCGTCACGAGCTGCGGGTTCTTCACTTGGCGAGCGAGCACACACAGGAATTGCAGTTGCCTGCGGGACGACAGGACGATTCCACTCTCTCTCTCTCTCTTTCTTATACACTCACGGCCGTTACATAGTCGACGCGTTAAACGCGCCATTATACTTGTAAATTCCGAACAATTAGCCGTAATCAAGCACAGGAAACCATCGCAACTGGGTACGCAATTATTTTTAAATAAGATTCCGCCGCACCGGACTGTTTCGTAGGACTCGGAACGACCGTGATTATTAATCCCGGAGTGCTGCAGATCGTTAGGTAGATTACACACCGGACGCGGTTGCGCGCGGCTCGTCGCC
>NT_176456.1:921386-926630 GCF_000188095.3 Bombus impatiens
GTCGACGCCGCCGTCGTTTCTTCGCCTCCTCGCTGCCACGCCGCATAGCCTTACTTCGCTTGGCTCGTCGCCTTGGCTCGCCCCCGCGCACCTGCGTCGTCCCCGCTTTGACATCGCAGCGCGGAGCGATCATCCTCTCCGATGCGTTCTCTTCGTCCCGTTCCGTTTCGCACTCGTTAACGAGCGCCGCTCACCGAATAATTCATGGATCCGCCGCTAAGAAAGTGGCAAGTAATTGCATCCTACCGGCGGCCTCTTCGCGCCGCTTCAACGCAATTCGTCCACGAATATTGATGATAATTACAACGTAATACACCGTCCGTGGGCCGGCATCGATCCGCTACTCAAATTATCCGCCTATGCGACGGGCCGCTGGATTTTTATGGGCCCAAACCCGCCAAACCACGGCGTTAATTTCCATTCATTTGCGGACAGCAGCTTCTAATGATTTTTGATCGTTCCATTACGCCCGGTTTTGCCAGTCGTTTTGTCGCGTGGCCGCTATGCAAGTGTGTACACGCTGTGGATATATTAGCTCGAGGTGAGCCCTTCAGGGCTATACCACGCTCGATACGCTGCACGACTACGTCATGCTAATGAATTACGTTGGAATATTTTAATCGAACAACGTCGCGCAGGGTGTCCTGCCGTGCCACGCCGCTTCTTTCTTTCCACTACGATGATAAGGTGAAACACGACTTGGTCTTGGGAATCAGCTATTAAGTACTATTGTTCGCTCTCGCTATACTCGATTTTATGGCAAATAGAAGCACGCTCATACGTCTAATATCCTACGAAAGCGATAAATGATGGTAACCATGGATGATTCTTGATGTAGATAGAGTTGCTTTCTGTCTTGTATCATAACGCAGCTCTTCTTCGTTCTGGTGAACAGATATCGAAGATTATACGTAAAGAAGCTGAAGTGGCTTCAAGTGGTCTCGATTCATGAATTCCTACTTATATGGATTATATCATTAATCTCGATACGATAATGTCTCTATAAAGAAGATACTTTAATAATCATTTTACGCCGAACTCGGCACGACCGAACAAATTTCAAACGTGCTTCTACCGAATAGAAGGTTTACATTACGTTCCTATCTTTATCGTGCAAAATGCTGTATCTACAATTCTATCAGTTCTGCGTCAGAGGGCAAAATTACTACTTACGCCGCTATCAACTTGATTTTAGTTTTAATATAACAACACCGACTCATTTTCGGTTGTTTTCTGAGGCTACAGGTGGAATGTTGGCGTGTAATGGCATATAGTGGCGTATCTTGCGTTAAGTCAGCTTTGCAACGCCATTGAAATGACTCGCGAAGTTTTAAAAAACCTCTAAAATTTACATCTTTTGAATCGTGCCACCACTGTCAGTGCCAAACAGCGATACGGTGACGCGATCAACTTTCCAACGAGTCATCCAATCAAAGAAAGTGCGTCGCGATCGATCGTAGAAATATATCCTCGGGATTGAAAAAAGAGGAAAACGTGAACGAAAGGAAGCTTCCAACTTCGCTGAGCAATTCCACTATCGGCTTAGTCGCGAGAAAAAGTAAGAAGGCAAAAAGCCGCGAACGGACGGAACTCTGTCACTGTTGTCTGCCATCGAGTTGGCCAATGAGCCGGAGCGTCGAAACTTTTAATCGACGGCACCGCCGTCTCGGCGTCTCTACGTCGTACGATGACGAAGTGACTGCCTCTCTCCACGGATCAGCAACTTTCATCCCTCGAATCGCGACTAATTTCACAAAAACAGCGCGTCCTTTCGCGAAATTGAAAAGATGCGAGACCTTTTTGATCTTCCTGTTCGGTCAGTCGCTTCGATCAGGGGTTGCAGAAGTAATGTAAGCTCGATTATTGGCAGGCTATTTATTGAAGATCGCGTTGGGGGATGTTTCGGTTAAATATATTAGGTTGCCCGAAAAGTGTCTTTCGTTTACAGACACGTCTTTTACAACGACGCATCTTTATACAAACATGAAACCTAATCTTTCGAACGTTGCGATCTTTATCTTGATAAAAGAAAATGGATCGTACATAATTCGATAAAATAATGTGAAACGAAAAATGTTGTGCATCCATTATTTCTTTATAAAAAGAAAAAAGCTTTACGGGCGACCTAATAGAAAAAGCATTTATTTATTCGAATACAATGTATTTCTCTTTCGTCGAGATTAATTAAGGGGGTGTCCTGAATTATAATATTCTAAACAGCGTTTTTTTGTGACTTTTTTTTTAGAAAAGAAAGAAAGAAACGAAGTTATTGAATTTTGAGGTATGGTATTATATATATTGAACGAATACAAACAAATTTTTGTTAAAGTAAAAAGAAAATTATAGCAGATTTCTAAGCTTATTTCATGGGCTGCAGTTTTCAATCGGCGGGAAAGATCCACCTCGTAATTCTTGACTGAAACAAAAAACCAAAAAGGGATTAAATTATTATATATTTTTCTTCTGAGTGAACTAAGCAAAGGTAGAAAAAAGTTTATTTAAATAATTGTTAAAGCGCCTTAAATTTTATTTTCTTTTTTTAAGAAACACATTTTTTTTTAAACCCGCTAAAATTTTTAATTTCACATTTTTTTCTGCCGTTGTTTAGTTCAACCAGAAGAAAAATATATTATAATTTAATCCTTTTTTGGTTTCTCGTTTCAGTCAAGAATTACGAGGTGCATCTTTCCCGCCGATTGAAGACTGCAGCCCATGAAATAAGCTTAGAAATCTGTTATAATAACTTTTTTTGCTTCAAAAACATTTTTTTTGTGTTCGTTAAATATATACAGAAACGTACATCCAAATTCAATAACTTCGTTTCTTTCTGTCCCTTCTAGAAATAATCACAAAGAAACGCTGTTTTAGAACATTCTAATGCAGGACACTCCCTTAATATGTTCACGGTTGATCGAACCTTCATCGTCGATGTTGCACGTTAAGAAATAATTTTTCCAGTTGATAACGTTCTAATGCAATTTTTCCATTTAAATGCCAGAAAGTGCACTCTTCGTTGTTGAATCACAAAGCTTCCTTCCTACATAATTTTATGGAACGATTGATATCCCCTTTACAATATGAGTAAGTTTCGTTTGATAGACGTCTTTTCCTCTTTAATGTCGACGGACCCCATGGACCGAAATATCGATCCCACTGCCCAGTATACCCCACAATTCTGAATTACCCCTACGTAGGAAAGCAGCATGACGTCACGCCACATATCCCTTTTCTAGGTCAGTATGCCGGTTTTTGAATCGCACTTTGCATTAATTTTTCGATCCTCCGCTAGCAAAGTGTTTAACATACCTCGCAAAAGTCCTTATCGAACCGTATTTTTCACACTTTGTTCGCACTAATTTTTGCATCCTTGAAACGTATAGGAAAGAAATTTATTGTGATATGTATAATTTTGTGTGCTAGACTAGATTAGCCGCGTAGTAATGACACACGTATGTGAATATGAGCGTATGGAAGTACGTGTGTGCACAGCGTCTCGAAAAACAGACGAATGTAACTGTTCCGTTGGCAGTGTGGTAAGGAAAATGGCGAGACAAAGAGAGTGCTGAGTCGCGTGCAAATGTATATAGACGAAGTTACTGGCAATCGTTTATTAAATAAATCTAAAACTATTTTAATATGAATTCTAAGTGTAACCTTAGTGTTCCTTTACTTTTATTTCGGCTATTAAGATCGACAATTCTCAACAAAATTTTCACTATTTTCAGTGATTTATAAAATCCCTATCTATTTCTTAACTATCTTAACTAGAAGCCAACGTTTAATATTTTCGTTTCTACTGTTAATCCATCAAATATCAAAATTACGAATCATCGGCAAACGGAAGATCCAGCGAAGAATACGACTGTCAGTTCTATCGCTTCGATTCGCTCATTCGCGGTATTATCGAGCCACGATCGAATCGTCGAGCCCCCTATCAAAAAACGAAATAGAAAGGAGATACCTAGAGGCCGTCAATGAACCAGCCATCGATCGTGTAGCACACTATCTTCGTCGTCTTACGACACATCGTCGTAAGCAAATACATAATCTTCGGCTACCGAAAAGAGAAAAACACGCCAAGGTTCATGGAGTTCTGGCCGATTTCGAGGAATCGACTCGGCGCAATCACACGGTCGAGTGTCCCGCGGCGTTCACGAGTTCTTGGCGTTCCTCTTTCGGTTGTTCATGGAACGCGAAGATCGGCGCGATACTACTCCAGCTTTTCGTGGATCGTATTATGAAAACGAAACGGTCGATTTCCACTCGGAGGGTTTACGAGAATCGACTTAGAGATCGATCTTCATGACCGTGAGGATCGTACGTACACGGCGATGGAACGTGGCCAATTTGTACTTAATTCCGCTCCGAGGCAGAATTATCGGCGAACCTTTATAGCGTGAGTTCGAGAACAAAGTATCGAAGCGGAGTCGTTGATACGAATGCTCGTTTCGCTTATTTTGGTGGCCGTGTAAGACGGTAGAAACCACGATAACCGGTTTCAACGAGATATACACGGCGGATCGGACGAGATCTTTTTGAGAAATATAGCATGGAAGTTTATCCCCGAGACAATTCAGACAAAGTACATTATTTTAAGGACGATGTAAATAGCAGCGAAACGATAATTGTTGAAATTGCTTCATTCTACCATTTTCAAGCCTCCTTTACCTCTTTCTTCCTTTTCTTCGGGCTCTTATCGTCGCCATGAATATATAGAACGGGTAATCTGTTCTACATTTACATATCGTATGTGAGCTCCTGTTCCTTGCAAATTGAAGCGTAATCTACGGCCGTGTATCAAGATTATACGGCGACAAGTTCTTTTAACAGCGTAAGATGTTAGACAGAGATACAAAGTCAAACACAGAAAATGAATTGCATAGGAACAAACATAAAAATTTGTCCTACTACTATAAGCTGAACAACCACTAGACGTTTACTCGTGTTTACTATTGTTCACCCTTTTCTCGTTCAATTTTTCAAACGGTACTTCTCCTTGAATCCGAACCCCCGCACGAAATTACCATCTAAACAAACTCCACGTGTCCTCGAACCCCTTACAATCCCTTACCTCCCCATCCACGACCCTCGCACGATCAGAAACCAGTGTTAGGATCGCGAAACACTCGGCATTGTATCGTGAAATAATCGTCGACCGATAGGAAGAAAAGGCAGGGCCCGCGAGCAGACATTTCTTATCCCGGATATCGATTGCTCGCTTCCCAGCGGGAACCCTCGAGCGTC
>NT_176456.1:926863-928060 GCF_000188095.3 Bombus impatiens
GCGGGGCGCCCCCCCGCCCGCGCGGGGGCGCGGGCCGGGGGGGGGGGGGGGGGGGGGGGGTGGTCAGGGGCGAGAAGAAGGGTGTTCTTAGAGCAAGGGCGGTGTGTATCGCGGGGCATTACTTTTATTCCGTGTCATTTGAGCCCACACTCGCCCTCGCGTTCAACACGACCCACGGATGCAATAGATTTCTTTCCAAGTGGTTCGCAGCCCTCGAGCTTCTCAGCCACAGCAGTCCTCGTATCTTTTACCTCGTCGATACAGCACGATCCACCTCGTCAATTTCCTCTTGCCGACGTAAATTCGAAGTGGACCAAGCAACCAAGCATTCGAAGCAACCAAGTTGTTCCAACTTTGTTCTGATAATCGACGCTGTGACTTGTGTACGAAATAACACAGCACGATAAGTTTCTCAAATATCGATGAATTCCATTGTTTTATTCCGTACATCGATTTATTGTTTTCCGTCGTCCCTTGAACTTTTCATACGTTTAGCTTCTTTAGCCTACCGTTATCGAGAAAAGTTGTAACGTTGCACGTTGAACGTAGCTTTCTCTCCCCCTCGGTACACGACAGAGAAAAGGAACGATATGGCTCCGTTTAAAGACGCGAAGGTACCCTTGTGCATAATAAAAAAAGCGTTCTGGAGGCTTCAGCCAGCTCAACTTATCAAGGGTTAGACGTTCGTTAATTTTTCAAATCGTCTGAACGGATCCAAAGTAAAACACCGTTTCGTTATTATTTTTCTGCAAACTTTGCTCCACGTACGATATCGCGCAATAGCTACAAATTGATACGAAAAAAGTACCAGACGCAACGACGCGCGTCACCGCCAAAATCTTCACCATCTTTCACCACCGACGACTTACGACTTTGCTATATTTCTTCCACTCGCACGACCACAACCCTTACGCGGGTCACCTGCGAAGTCTCTGTGGACGCGTGCACGCGAACATAGTCCAATCGGTAGGGTAATCGGTGGCTTCGCGAGTGATTTAGCGGGACCGCGGACGTCGCTCGTAAAAGTCCGCCTGGCCGCGGTAGGCAAATACGGGTGGCGTACATGGAACGAGGAAAGAGGAAGGGACAAAGAGGACGGTGCGGCGGCATGGACGATGGAACGGTCCCACCGGTGGCAAATCTCGTAACGAGAGGCCATATCTCGGCCGGATCTTTATAGCCGGCAATTACGGCCGG
>NT_176456.1:928079-941203 GCF_000188095.3 Bombus impatiens
GGCGCGCGCGGCCCGGAAAAAGCAGGCAAGGAGGAGCACGAGCTGCAACGCGCCGGTACGAGTCTAGAATTATATAAAGATGAAAAGTTAATGGACGCCGGGGGACGGCGCGCGGTATCGGCGTGTCCCGCCCTAACCTTCAATCACAGAAGCCTCTTATGGCCAGCAACGCCGCCATCCGCCGGGAAAAATTCGGCCGATCGCGGGCCACGCGACATCAAATATGCAGCAACTCCGAATCTACGATTATGACTACGGCCGGNNNNGGCCGGAGGCCTGGAAAACGACGGCTGCTTATGGGACGCGGTTTGTCAAGTGGCGCGGAGCTCGTTTCCTCGGTCGTTTGGGGGATACCTATACAGTGAAAAGTTGCGAGCACGTATCGTCGCGATGCAACACGTCACGACGCGTCGTATGGCTGGTACGGTGTTCATACGTGGGGTTGCTTTTTCCAGTCTTTTCGCGGCACGGCAGGTAGGTTATATTTTTATGAGAATGTCGAGTGGCGAATGGAATATGTATCCAGGCGCTGTAATGGGTTTTCGTTATGGCTGATTCTTTCGCGCGTGTTTCGTACTGTGTTTGGGGGACGGTAATGTAACACGAGTACAAGAATTATTAGTTGAATAAATTAGTAAGAAGGTTAAATAAACGACGATCGATAGCAACGAGGATGAAGAACGAGCAGAGCCAGATAATTAGTCTGGTCCGTCGACGGTGATCTAAAAATGAAGATATAGTTGCGAATTCTCGACTAAAGAGCAACCGGTCAGGTCAAACCGATCGATCGATATCGCGTACCTCGAATAAATTAGCTCAGGGTGGGGGAGGTTTAATAGATCGAATGTTAGAGTAATCTAGCGCTGTATTTGCACCTGTTGTATAAAAGTAACGTTTGATGTTACGAACACGGCGGTGGTAGGATCTTGTTGGGAGAAATATTTCACCCGCACGGTACGATGTCTGACGATGAACTGTCCTCCTACGTTGCTGATTCTCCCTACCAGCTGTTGAGTTTCGTCTGTCTATCGTGCACTTTCGGATGGTCCTTTCCCGGGGTTTTTTACCTGACCTCCGAGTCATTAGGTTTACAGCTCAAGGAGGACATTGAAATTTGGAATTTCCTAAAAAAAGGAATTTCTCTCTCCGTGCCATAAACTGACGGCCACTCAAAATTCCGAACACTAACCCCGAAAACGATTACGAAATACAGAGATGTATTTGTGGCGGCACTCAACAGCAAATACCGCCACTCGACACTAACTAGGACCGGACAACGACAGCGCAGTGGTTAGCGCCCCCTCCCCCTTCCTCTCATCCCGCCTCTCCCCAATGTTACACAGCACCCAAAAAAGTAGACTACCGAAGCGTCCTGTTTTGCGATCAAGTTTCCAGGACAGAAAAAACAAATAAAAACAAAATCACATAAAAGCTCCGCTCCCCAGCAGCTTAAATCCAAAAAATATATTAAAACACCAAATGTAAAACGCCGACAAATAACATAGTATGGCTACGTGGTATCGTCGCGTATCGGTACTTTTGCCTAACACATCTTATCAAAATTCATAGTTTATTGTGAATACCCAAATGTATTAAAGTGTATCTTGGTCTAATAAACGTTATTTAAAAAAAAGAAAAGCGCTGGTTAGCGTTACGAACGTTCGAGACCCGAGTTCGAATCCCGGCGATCGGAATCCAATTTTTCTTCCACGCAAGAGAAAAATAGCAGTATACCCCAGCAGGGGACATCTTCAGCCAGCAGCTACAATTATCACGGACAATACTTTTGCACCTTATATTAATTTGAAAAGTGCAGCAGAAACAACGTAGGTAAAGCTACTACTAAGCCACCGTTATGGCCATCCACCTTCTTCCGTTGGTTTTTTCACATTCTCGCACGATTACAAAAGCTGATTACGGCGCTACTCACATTCGTGAAATGTATACTGTTATCGAGAGAAGTTATCATCCAGGTGTCGATCGCGTCTCACGTAATCGCGTTGGCCCATCGGCAGACTCGCGTTCACCCTTCTTTTCCGTCGATTCCAACGCCTTCTCGGGTTAATTGCGACTCCCACGGGGATAAAATTGCGCGCTTTTCCGCGAGGTAACGCGTCAATTCTCCGCGACGTTTAATGGAACGCGTGACGGTCGGAGAGAAGAGCGAGACAGGAAGGTAGAGAGAGCGAGAGGCCGAGTTCCAAGTAAGTAGCAACCGCCATGACGGTTAACCTATCGGAGCGGTGAATAATAAATACACGGGACACGGTCGGTCACGCTATCAAGGAACACTGGCTTGTCACTCGAAATGTCAGACGAGAGACGTCCGTGGGCTTGTGGACTGCTGCCAGCCTATTAATTAATGAACCCATCCGCCATTGTTACCGGGTAGCAAATATCTGACCCGACGGTTTCCGCGAAGACGTTTCGTGCTGCCGTACCAGTGCCATCGGTCGCTAATTACACATGGATTACCCTTTGCACCTGGGAACCGAAGCTCGCGGACCACCGCGTCGGGAAAATCATCTTGGGATTTCAATTACAGACTCGATTCGACCAGGAAGTTGGATTCGTTCCTCCATGTAATTCGCTTGTAATTCGCCAGCGAGCTCTCTGCCGTGTAAAGAGTAAAGCAACGATAATGCTCGAGCATCTCGACGAAATTTTGTGGATTTCTATTAGGTCGTCCGGAAAGTGTCTTCCTTTTACAGACACGTGTTTTACAACGATGCGTCTTTATACGAACATGAAACCTAATTTGTCGATCTTTATTTTGATAGAACAAAATGGATCATGCGTAATTCGATAAAATAATATAAAACGACAAATATTGTGCATCCATTATTTCCTTACGAAACGAAAGAAACATTTCAAACGAGCTAATACGATGGTCTTCAAGTTTGTCGCTGAGTTCGACAAGGTAATGGCTATAGAATCAAAAACGTCGGCTGAACATTTGTCAGATGTTTTTACAGTAAGTTGTTGAGACAGACTATAGAAACTCTCGTCTTTCGTTTCTACGTTTGCAAGTACAATAGGGTTGTTGCGTAGACGACTAGGAACGATCGTCGATGTAAACCGTAGCTCGACCAGCAGAAGCTTCTCTTTCACGATCGGAGTGCTTAATGGTTTCGAGAGAAAGAAGACAAAGGAAAGAAGAAAGGAAGGAATCGATCTCTGTCCTCCAGTCCCCTCGATTCGCAGCTCCACTTCGCATCTACGAAAGGAAAAATACCGTAAACATCGGCGCTCGGAAGGGGAGCGACAGAGAAATGTCGGGGACGGTGAACAAAACGCCGCTCGCGATTTCAATTACGCTTTCGACTCGCGTAGCCGGCTAGATCGCATCTAATCAGAAATTCTTCCGCCATTAGCTGTCGGCGGTGCGAGGGTAAACGGCACCGGAAACCGGATGGCTCCGGTGCAATTCCTAGGGTGCTCGCGATCGCGCGCGCGCGCGCGGGCGATACGTACGATAGGTTTAACCAAGGAGCCGATTCCTCCAACCAAGCGGCTTATTCAATGAGACCTTGGGACCGTCATGCGTCTCGAGTCAGCTTCCGTGAGAAACACCGAGGACAGAGCGCCTCTGCCGCGATCAACAGAGCGAGCGAGCGAGCGAGTGAGCGAGAAAGAGAGACAGACAGGTTGAATCGACTCGCTACTCGCTCGAACAACCGAGGACGTGTTTCACGTACGTTCGTGTAATATATGCAGATTGCACCGTTGCTATTATATGTCTCTTTCGCGCGTGTACCCACGACTACGTCGGTCGATTCTCTCCTCCTTCGCGGTAGACGTCGTTCTTCCGCCTTTTTCGCTCCTTTCCGTTGCGCTCACGTGGTTTTCTCGAAGAACGTACGGTTCATACGTGACGCGATCTGCTGCTGAGGAAAGCGTATTACGATCCCGCGATAATTAGTCTTGATTACGGAATAATCGTTGATCGTATCTTTGGCTGAAGGTGAGACTCTTACGAAGATCCGAGTCGACGAGATTTGTACGGAAACATTTGGACTGGGTTTGCGAGACGCGACGCTGTGAATTCTTCTTTTAGCCGGCAAATGTACAGCGTTTCGAGCTTCTTTTGGCGAGAATAGCTAGGCGATCGAAAGGTAATTAAAATTGTTCGAATGCAATTTCTCAGTACGTAAAGCAGCTGACTTGTTTGGAATACAACCCGCCTGGCGAATTATACACAAATATCCTCCGCCTAATTTTTATATCGCTTCATTTGAAATTAAAGAGAAGATGTTCCTTCCTTCATCAACGTTTGCACTCCATGTCCATCGCACAAACTCCTATAAAACCGAGAAAGACCAAAGGGATCCAGGTCCTTACGTTACACATGACCGGCGGCGTAAGACGGTCGTTCGTCGTTTAAAGCGGCGGCGAGGTAAATGTCCCGCGTTTGTCAGCGGCGAGCCTGAAAATACCAAGCACCGTTCGCCGTGGGCTAGTCGAAGGCTGGCAAGGGAGGACGTATACCGCAGAAGGAGAACCGTGGCAAGTCGCGAGGACAGAGACGGAGCTCAGCCGCTGCAGATTACTTAGGTAATTGGTAAATACGAGGGTTACCTTCCAGTTTTCACCAAGGGGTTGCCGGATGGCTACGGAGCCCCAAGTAAGATGCCTCGCGGCCTCCCTTTTCTCTCTTCCGATCGCCCCTCCTTTTCTAGCTCGTTGACTCGGGTCATGGGGTGGTCCTTGTCCTATCGTAGTCTCCTCGCACAGGATATTCGCTTTAAGGGGGGAAATGAGCCTTAAAATTGTTTAAAGCGGTCGGAAGAAGGGTCCTGAATCCCCTTGGCGGTGTGTAGACCGAAGCCTCGAAGAAACCTTGACACTTGCCGCCACGCGAGTCTCTTCGACTCGACCAACATCTCCGCACGATCGCGTCGATCGATCCACTTTCTACGACGAATTCCGATCGTGTAACTTCGACGATTAGGTTAGAAAGACGAAACGTTGGAATTTCTGTATCTAACTTTCCTCGTACAAACTATACAAGTTATAGGTGTTTAACGCCTTGACTTAATTGATCTCTTTAGTAATTATTAATTATTTAAGCGTTTTACGGTGTTCGAAATTGTAATCGGAATTTAGCCTATTCTTTGTCATAAATAAGTTAGAAGGTCCGTGATTCGATGTCACAAGACAGAGGATTAATACCGACATAACATGCGAGTTTAGGCGAAAATCGATATTCCATAGCATAAAATTATTGAGATATGTATAATTTTGCGTGCTAGACTAGATTGTTCGCGTAGTAGTGACACGCGTACGTGAGTATATGAGTGTGTGGAAGTATGTGTGTGCACGGCGTTTCGAAAAACAGATGAATGTAACTGTTCCGTTGGCAGTGTGGTATGGAAGATGGTGAGACAAAGAAAGTGCTGAGATATATATCGACGAAGATCCTGCAAATCGTTTATTAAATAAATGTAAAACAATTTTAATATAAATCCTAAGTGTAACCTTAGTGTTCCTTTACTTTTATTTCGGCAATAAACACCCACAATTCTCAACAAAGGTAAAAGCATTACTTTCGTCGTATATGTAGATCGGCTATCGGTTCGTGAATTTTTTTAAAGTCTACCGATTATCCACGTTTCGTTTGCCATATCCACGGACGACACGAAACTTCGATCGGACTGACGATATCGCGAAATGTCGCACACGGTAGGACACTGTTTCACCCAACCAAATTGACTACTACGCTTGAGGTGGTTAACGTGGAAGCTTGTTCGATAAAGAAACGAGTGGATGAATTTGTAATAACAAAATATATTGAAACAAGTATTTGTACAGAGATAATGTATGCCGATTTTGATCGTCGCTCACTACCAATGCTACAATACCAAAAGAATATCATGGGGAGCACGTTCATACATTTATGTTAATAACAATAACAATCTAAACCTCGTAATCGAAAACAACGTTAGTATTCAAAGACACAATAATACTAGTCTCGCAGTTTTGATTTTCCGTCTCAACTTGAAAATTTTCCTACGGCATTTTCTATGACACGCTTATACCTATGTTTCATTCTTACGTCGTGTCAGAAGCGAATTCTGATGTTTTCACTGGCCGATTCCAGTAGAACGAGAGACGCTTTATCGCGGAATTCGCCGATAAAGAATATAGATTAACAAATCACTATGATGTACAAGTATAGCTCGGTATTGGCAAACTAACGGTATTACTGGTCGTAAAAACAGCGAATCTTCGATAAACGTGCAACGAGAAAAATATCGGAATAATCGCGTGGAATCGCAGGCGAGCTTGGACGCACGCGCGTTACCGTTCTCGATGAAAACGGAAAGGATCGCGAGGGAAGACGGTCGGCTTGTAATTTCGTTTTCCTCGTCTCGGGCTTCCGGCTCGGCCTCTTAATGAATAGTGATTAATTGCCGGTGCTCTGAGACCGACTAGCTGCCATTAAGCCCGTCAGAGCCGATTCCGTCGAAATAATTACCGGCACTCAGCGAGCGAACGAGTGCACACGCACGCGTTCGCGCGCGCGCACCCCGACAAATCGCGGCAACCGCTCTTCCTATTCGTTCCCGAGCGTGGCTAATTTTTTAATTGCCCCAAGCCGCTCGGCACGCTCGTGTGAACACCAGCGACCGTTCTCTGATCGTTCCTCGACAATGTATCGCTTTATAAACACACGCGAACCACCGGCAACCGAGCCTGATATCTCTCGTCTGTGATTACTGTCAGCCGAACCTTCTGGTCACTTCCGGTAAGGTGGCACCTTGGTCGATCTGATACCATTTAGATACTCGGCTGATTTAGATACGAAAGTGTGAACACGCGATAGAAGCTATTAAACCTGTGAAGATCGCGCCAAGTACGACAGATACGCGGACAATATTTTTCGAAATATTTCGAATTAAATACGCGACGCGAATGTTTAATCGAATTTCTCTTACAATCACGCTGTTTTCTCTTTCTAATTGTTCGGAAACTTTTATAGGTGACCGATAAAGCGAGGTTTTCCGACCGGATCGTGCACAGGGCCTAATTTCAGCGGTAAACTTAAATAAGGTTGGGGCCACGAATCGCAGCGACCAGGCAACAGGCGATCGCGACTCGGTCGTAAAATTTCTCTTAGAAAATCTCGAGCACCACGTGCCATTACAATTCGCGGAACACTCGAGCGACGAACAAGTGTTACTGGGACGTGAACACTTCTGAAGCGGACCAAACGATCTGCAACGAGTTTGCTAAAACGACGCTCCGCTTAAAGAAGAAAGTAGAGGGTTTCCAACGACGGAAGCACTTCGTTTTGAACCACTGAACAGTCAGAATGCGCTCGGAGCAGCCATTGCCCGATACACGGGCGACTTTTACGAACGCTGTGGCCTCGTAACCAACCAATTAATCCAGCGGCCGAGGTTTATCAACCTTGCGATTAGCAGGCAGACGGCGGAGAAGCCGCGTCGGTAGTCATTTTTGCGTAAAGTCAACAGGTCTGAACGATTTACAGTAAGCAAGGACTGGTAATCAGATTTTTAAAAGGCAATTACTGGTCGGTCAGCGGCCGTTACTATGGCCGCGGCGTGTTATATGTATTATTAACGACGTCGTCGAACGAAACGGAATAATTTCAACGGCCGCGAGAATCACTACCGTGAACGGATTTTATATTGTTGTGTCTGCCAGAATGCGTTGCAACATCGTCTGCCACGTTAATTGCCATCGCGAGATACGAGAGAAAGGAGAAGCAGCGAGATCCTCTTAAGAGCTCCGGAGGATTGATACCGAGCGGCCCGGATATTTCGGCGCTCGAGAGGGTTAGAACCGGAACTGCCACGCGCGTGCCTCTCTGCTCGACGTGCGGCCTTTTTCGTACACGCAGCGAGAGAACGTCTGGACGCGGCGTCGTGCTTTCCCTTAGCCGGATATTTACGGACGCGGATGCTTGCTGGTTACGTTCGATTTCGCGTGATTCTCGTTTGCTCGACGATTAAAGTGACAATCGCGATCGTGGATCGCCACGGTAAGCGTTTTTGTGGAGATCCGTGGTCGAGTTCGTGGTCGAGTTTCTCTGGTATTTTATTTTCCTCGAGGTTACGTTCGGCGAAGAAAGAACAAAACGAAAAAGACAAGTACTTGATCCGGAAGAAGGACATTTTTTTAAACAAGGTAACTCGGTATTTTAACAAAGAGGAAATATAGAAACGTAGGATAAAGTATTACGCGCGGATATAAAGTACGAAGCGTTCAGTGCATTAGCGCTAGACACATGTGTAATGACTTCCTGCGAGTCAACCCGGAATGGCGCTAAGGGAAGCCGAGAACAATCTATTTCCTGCTAATAAATGCTCTCCAGCGGTGCATTCTAGTTGTAAAACCTGTACGACCGTGTCCTTATAAATAACCTCGCTTGCAAAGAAGTAATGTCACTAATCCCTGCTAGAGTCTAGTTCTTAATGTACTCTGAAACTAGGAAGCGAAGCGTGGACAACCTCGTAAATATGGAGAGAGAATTGCGACGAGGCGATGATTCGATGAAATGCAAATATGAGAAGTACGAAGCGGCGAGTAATTGCGATTAGTAGCTCATTTTTTACGAACACGCGTGTATGAATATTTGCGTCTGACGATATCGCAACCTTCGATATTACGTTAATGTCGTAACATTCCAAGCGATAAAACATTAATTGCCTATTTCACTCGAAACTACACCTGTTTGCGTTAATCTATTCGCGAAATAATAGACGTAAATTATTTTCTTTCTGAACACGTTTGACGAATCCTAGTGCTCGTAGAGAACACTGCAGCTGCTAAGAAACAAGTTTCTCGGGAGGAAAAGAAAACTTACGCGTTTAGTCGAAATTCATAAAAAAGGAAAGCGTATCAGTAGAAGAGCCTGTCTGCGCCACCTCTTAATTGCAAAGAAAACTCGATGCTCCGTTCATTTACATAGATTGCGTGGACAAAAGCCAGGAAATTAATTAAATATATTGTAGTATCGTAATATTATGATTAATTTATTTATAATAAATGGATTAAACAGGTGTTGATTAAACAGGAAACGATGGTTGTTTAACGTGAACTGATCGCTATAACATATTATAATTAAAACAACTAGATAATTAATTTGCAACTCTCGTCACCACGGATTCAACTCTCTCTCGACAACGCAATTCGCACTCTCTGGCTTCTCAACTCATACTGCTGTTAATTCGTTTACGTCTGTTGGAATACAACGATATTACACATATAGACACAAATAGTCTTATACAGACACCTACATTTTAACAAGACACTTACACAGGTCATACTCACTACTGTATAGAGAGTGGGGTTCAAAATCTTTTAAGGGACCATGGGTCACTACGAGCGTAACTGACCAACTGTCAACAATCCATAAATTCTTTACCTACACACTTTGTTAATTATACCATATCACTCACATTTTAAATACATTTGGTTCTGTAATTCTGTTTAATAAATATCACCTAATATTATTTCAACATAAACGTTGTGTCTTCCACAGATTATGTATCTTAACTTTTAGATTACATACTAACAATGTCCCTTAGCAACCCTTTGTCTTTTGTCTTAGCCCAACCACGCACATGCTCAGCAACCGCTTGTTTATAATTCGCACGACACCCCCAAGCCCCTCGTCCACGATACTACAATATTTTTAACTAACGTTTCTTCGCACTAATATTTGTCTTTATAGAGACGACTAATTCTAATTCTAATTCTAGATATTTCGGAAGGGAAGTTGCACTTAAATTCTACGCCACATTTATTCTCATTTATTCCCTTCACAAAGCTTTCCGACTTTGTCGCTTACAGTGTTTCCTACCGCCACTCTTCCATTCTCGTTCACACGCGATAAGACATTGTCCCTTGTCTTCAAATTGCCAAGTAAATCTATTATACTGAGATTAACTCGCGTCCATAAGTACGTAGTATGAAACTCGATTGCATCCCTAAACGCAAATATCGTCGAACGGAGCGTAGAATCGTTTGATACATAGAGGGATCGGTTTCGCGGTACAGATGGGCGGTGTTACACGGACGGCGCGGCGGTTGGAGATATCAGGCAATAAAAAAAGTACGTGTGTCGTTAGGGTGAAGTTCGTGGCGGCGTGAATCGTAAATAGCTTGACGGTGAACGAGGAGCGGCTCGCAGGATCGGATAGAGGCGCACGATCGAACGGTATTTTATTTACGAGATGCAGCGGCGATGATGCAGCGCGCGGCCGTATGGGTCGTTTTCCAGTCGAGCGATCGGCCGCGAGTATGAACGCTCCCAAGGATCGGTTCTCTAAATAACACGCCGGTAATAAAAGGATAATGACCAAAGAGAGCGAAGTAGTACCTCGCGAGGCAGCCACACGATCCGTGGCCACACGGTCGAGCGCGATATCGCCACGCTGCACCGCGTTCACCACCGACCCCGACAAATTTATATTACTCCGCCGCGGGTTCCTAGCTTTTGCTAAAACGGATCTGTTTTACGACTGATCCTCGGAAGTCGTTACTCGCACGGACCTGGAATTATCCCTGACGTCCTTGCGAGTATTTCGCCCTACTGACGCTCGCAACATCGGCCTACGAGAATCGATCGAGCCTGCACGAACGTACAGAGTCTTTGTCAAACGTTCAGCACTTACAAAGGTTTCCAAAATAAGCCAACCTCTTTTCGTTTCACTGTATTTCACGATTAAAGAACTACCGCCGTGGATTAGAAATTAAAATAGGAGTAATAGAAGAAAGTAGAGGAAGCGAGGAGCGGAATAAAGAAAAAAAAAGCGATCGGCTGTTTCTCTAAGCGGGCCGTATTAATTATCTGTATCTGCTCGTTGCCACGAATGCAATTTCATCGTTAAAAATAATAAATACCTGTTGCGCTGCGGTTGTGGGGGAAAAAAGGCTAGTAAATGGGAAGAAAAAAATGGCACCTGTTAAGTGCGTGCTCCGTGACCGCTCTCCTCTTCCTTGGCGCGGTCATCGCCGGAAAAAATGGCGATCCTAGACGGTGGATAACGGGATCCGCCGCGTTTTCTCATTATCGCCGGTATTACGAGGCTATTCATTCAGATTTACTCCGATTCTGACCGGGAATAAACTCACCAAGCGCATACCGCTGCCCTGACTCATGAAATTATGGCGACTCAATTAACCTTACCGCGCGTAAATTCGCGACTACGTTCCCCGTGGCCGCAGGTGGATACGAGCATCAGCCTTGCGAGAGTTTAATCGACCGTTGAATAGGGAAACTCGCGTCCAACGATTGTCCCCTGCAGCGTTTGTCTTTTTCGTCCTCCTATGTTTCGTTTCTTTCTTTCGTTCTTTCTGTCTTTTATGAACGATAACGACAGGGTGACGCGATGGATCAGGATGCCACGTAAGTCAGCGGATACCGTGTGAATGGAAACGTTGCCAGATGTTGGAATCGAGTGCGTGCGATTAGACTGTAAATTGAAATTAGTTGCAACTGGAATAAGTGTCAGAGATAAAGCTGGTCTAAAACTAATTGATGGAACGCGAACGCTTTGGGTGTGTCGGAAGTAACGCTTTCTAAGCATTTATCGATGCACACTAACGACGAAATCAGTGACACGGATATACGATTTTTTACAGTGAATTCTACAGGGTGGTTGATAACCGGTTCTACGCGAAAAAAG
The DNA here is from genome assembly GCF_000188095.3 of Bombus impatiens. NCBI lineage: Eukaryota > Metazoa > Arthropoda > Insecta > Hymenoptera > Apidae > Bombus > Bombus impatiens. The sequence continues at coordinate 939,740 of NT_176456.1, forward strand.
AAGTCGAAAATATAGAATAAAAATTCTTTTTTTAATTTTTCCATCGAGACAACGATCTACCGAGCGAAAATTCAAAGTCGATTTTCTCGGTACCGAGCGAAAATTCAAAGTCGATTTTCTCGGAAACAAGACCTCAAACGAAAAATTTTTATTCTATATTTTCGACTTCTTTTTTCGCGTAGAACCGGTTATCAACCACCCTGTAGAATTCACTGTACCCTGTACATCGCAAATTACTCGTTCGAAAAAACAGCGAATCAAAGAACGCAACTGAAGCGACGAAACTTTTCGAGCGGAAATCGATCACCAATGGCATCCCATTTGACGAAGGAAATTTCTAAAATTCCAGCAGTCGCGAGTAATTCAGGCCCGAAAGACGGAATTTGTAAAAATCGGTCGGCGTTGCGAACACGTAGAAACAAACGCAGCGTCGACCTCGAGTATCACGCGATCCTTTTCTTGTTCTTGCATGGTCTGGAAGCGGGATTTTTCCACGGCGGGACGTTATTGCTTCGGAAGCAATTATAAGTACGGTAGCCCCGAACAGAATTGCATACTACACACCCCGTTCATCGCTCGTTCTATAATTGTTTCGACGATTCTTCGTTCACCTTCGCGTAACGGAGAAGAAGAGACGGAGCAGGAGAGGGAGAAAGAGCGAGGTAGATGTCGGCAGCAATTGCACCTGCTTCGATTTTGCTCGCTTTTTGTAGGAGGGGCGATCGCCTTATTCCCATCCATCTCCGTGACCTCAAGCACGCAACCTCCGGCTCCGATTGATACAAACCCCACCAGCCCCTGAATCATTTCCGAGCCGATCCTGAATCCTTCACGCCATGCTTCGTTCTTTCACCGCGACCTCGTCGTGTCTTCCACCATCTACTCTCGTTAACGTTTCCTTTCTTTTGCACAATCCGCCCTCCTTTAAGTTCTCCAATAAACATGCCGAAAAACTTGACGCCGATGAAGAAACGGCGAATCACGATTTCTCAAGATTCCGCCTATAGCGACGGTTCATTAAAACAAACGTAGAATTTCGAAAATAGCTATATTTCTCAACGCTGTCGCTATCCTTGCACCGAGTTCCAGCAATCTGTGTCGTAATCTAACCCAATCAATCTATCGGTCGAACTGCATGAATCCTCGGAATCAGAAAATCGTGACACTGCTCGTTCTATCTTATCTCTGGCCTAGATCTGTTTTGCATCAAACAATTCTTACCCCGATACATCGCCTCTCCTCGTCTCTCTGCCTTTAGTCCGGAGAAAACGACAGAGTCGCGGTCTCGAGTTCCGCAGCTCACGTTCCGGCGATTACCGAGGAATCCGCGGAAAATAAAGCAGCTGGAACGTTTAGTAACGGCGCGAAAAAACCGGCAACGTCCGTGGTACAATGTAGAAGAGGGAACGGCTGAGCAATTACCGGCTGACCAGGCCCCCGGTTTACGTCTATTCAACAACAGCA
>NT_176456.1:942219-949606 GCF_000188095.3 Bombus impatiens
TGCGCCGACCGTTGCACCGACCGACCCGCCACCGACCACCGCACCGTGCGGCCTTCCTTTAACGTCCTGCCCGTGACCACCGGATCCGAGAGCGATCTCGCAACCTTTGCAACAGAATAAGAGAGTAAGTAAGTCTGGCTATGAGATGCTTGGCGCAAACGGCAAGGGCAGTACAGGGAATGTCCATTTTTAGCGATTTTACGGTGGGTAATGCGGAAATTGTAGGTCTCTTTCCGTACAATTATATCACGTAGCTTGTGCAAAGTAGAGATGCGCATATAAGATCTGATCTACCGGTTGAAGCTTGAAACAGGCTTCGTCGAATATCCAATTTATCGAAGTCTGTTTCTTTCTTAGAGCGAAAGTGAAACCTCGAGAGGTCTGTTTAGGGCAGCAGAGGAGAAGTTAGAACGTTTCGCTGTTGATCGGCCAATCGCAATCGATGATTCTTACGCGGAAATTTCGCTGCAAAACACCCATTATTCTAACTGTCTAACGACCAACCATGTTACAGTCGAGAAAATGAAAATTTGTTGAAAAACACGCGACGTACGTCCGAAAGAGAAGATAATTAGGACCAAGGTTTAAAACGATTCCAACGAGCTTTCGTATTGCGGATTTCGCCGAATCGTGGAACCACAGTTCGGCCGAGAGATCGAAATCTCAGGGTAAACCGTTACGTGGATCGACCTGTAGGGAACATGATGCCCATCAAGTCGAGGCACAGTGTTGCAGCGGCGGTCGATTGTGCACGTCTACGCGATGCAATTTTCAAGATCTCCGTGCGCTTGTCGAACAAGATACCCGCGATTCATTATCGACGTTCGGTCGCTGCTCGTTCTTTTGCTCCCTTTCCACGTTAACGATCGTAATTTGAGATTAAGTATCGGAAAATATATTCCTTTGGGGAATTGCCATTTACCTGGCGCAATTCACCGCTGGAAAAATGCGCGTGAATCTTTCGGATTAACGACCGAAGACCTACCGCGCGAACTACCGTCACGAAAACCGATTTTACAATTATTTATGTAGCCTTTCTCTTCTTATTGATCATTATAATCATTGATTTCGCCGATGTTGGAACGAGGGCAATTGGAAGAAAGGGCGGAGTACAGCCAATCCTTCTAGAATTCTACGTTCGTCTTTCTTTATTTCGTCGATCGTCGAAGCGAAGGATTTTCTGCTGTAACACGAGAAATACTTTGCGATATCGTTAACTCCTACTAAATGAAATTGTTTCGAACAACGTTATTACGTATATTCGTTTCGTTTCTATTTCTTCGACGAATTGTATCGAACACGTGTCCCATCGATTATATCTTCTGTCACAATAGGCGATCAACCATGAAAAAAACTACTACCACGGGTTACAGACATTATAACGGAAAGGATAACAAAACCCAATTCTGTAAGAATCGTGTCTTTCCGGTCGTGAGAATTCCGCACGATTCACCGATTCAATCAGAATTTCGAAACACCGACCATTTCACCGATCGATACTTTACGCAAGTGAGTGCCGCGAGAGATAAAGCAATTTTGAGGTGTTATTATTTTATCGAACGTTTCTACGTGGCGCAACTATAGCTACGATTTCCGTGTAAATTGCGTAGAAATAGTCTCCGCGATGGCAGCTCGCGGATCCGAGGGATCGATTTCGTAATCACCACGCGAATTTCGTAATATGATTGACACTCGTCAAAAGACAGCTCTCCGTGAACAAATAAAATAGCAGATCGGGTGTTCGTATTACGTCGATATAACTGTCAGTCTGTTTGTCGGTAGTTCTCGTAACCTATATTATTAACGTTATATTTTATATTCATAGTAATTTTCAGTGAAAACGAACTTCAATTGGCATTAATATCGCATTGCATAAAGAACCATTGTATACAGGGTGGTTGGTAAGTGGTGGTACAAGCGGAAAGGGGGTGATTCTACGCGAAAAAAAGAAGTCGAAAATATAGAATAAAAATTTTTTTTTTTTAATTTTTCCATCGAGACAACGATCTACAGTGAGATCCGTTATAACGAGACGCGATAAAGTGCACGCGTACCGAGCCAAAATTCAAAGTCGATTTTCTCAAAAACAAAGCCTCGAACGAACAATTTTTATTCTATACTTTCGACTTCTTTTTTCGCGTAGAATCACCCCCTATCCGTTTGTACCAGCAGTTACCAACCACCCTGTATAATATCGTAATTATGGGTAATGTATTCATGGATAACCTTAGTAACTTGTCAAAATATAAATTCTTCTCATTCCGATTGTGTTTTCTCGCGCAATTTTTAATAGAATTAGCAACTTGTCTCCGACTTCGTATTAGAACGTTTCCGTTAAGAAGGAATTGAAAAATCACCGAACGAACGTCGAAAGTATTCCGACATGGCTAGAAAATTCTTGCAGTATCGTGAATAGAGTGTAGAATTAACAAAAATGCCACTAGCTGGCGAAACTGTGCTGGATTTGTGCGCAGTGGTGGTGCATAGAGCATTTTTTCGCGAGCAAAGAGATGGAAAAGTTCGGTTTTGCCGCAGACGCTCGGTGAAAAGCGTGCGAGCGATGCGAGCGCAAAATGGCACGAACGGTGCGGTCGCCGTCCTTTGCCGGGATTTCTCTTTCACTTTGAAGCAGCTTCTTCGGCGGATTTGTTTCACGACCTCGTCTCGCTGCTAGTCTAGTTTCCAGTTGAACCGACTATACGCGATCGCCAATAGGAAGGCCTGTTTAAATGCTCTCTAGCAAACTGCTATTTATTTTAGGTCTGTGGTCACGCAGGAATTCGTTGCTTAGAAAACCGACTGTCTTACAGAGGATTCTAATTTCTCAAAAGTTCGAATGCCTAATGGTCGATCGTTGGTAAGATTATGACAACGTTTTCATCTTTGAAACACATAGTTGCATTAGCATTTCGTTACCGATCCATCATCGTGTACGTTGTGTGAGCCGCAAATTTCTCCACGCGCTTCATCAATGACACGGAACACCGTTCACGGACGCGGAATAGAAAGCTTCTTGAGGAAACACGCAACAAGGGTCCCGGTCAGTTTTCCAAGAGTAGTTCGGAGGCTAACGACGGACCGCCGGTCATTTCAACTTTATTGCAAGGGCGTTCTCTGTTCGCTCGAAGAGACGAGGGAGACCACACCGCACTAATGCATCGTCAATCCGTTTGTACCAGCAGTTACCAACCACCCTGTATAATATCGTAATTATGGGTAATGTATTCATGGATAACCTTAGTAACTTGTCAAAATATAAATTCTTCTCATTCCGATTGTGTTTTCTCGCGCAATTTTTAATAGAATTAGCAACTTGTCTCCGACTTCGTATTAGAACGTTTCCGTTAAGAAGGAATTGAAAAATCACCGAACGAACGTCGAAAGTATTCCGACATGGCTAGAAAATTCTTGCAGTATCGTGAATAGAGTGTAGAATTAACAAAAATGCCACTAGCTGGCGAAACTGTGCTGGATTTGTGCGCAGTGGTGGTGCATAGAGCATTTTTTCGCGAGCAAAGAGATGGAAAAGTTCGGTTTTGCCGCAGACGCTCGGTGAAAAGCGTGCGAGCGATGCGAGCGCAAAATGGCACGAACGGTGCGGTCGCCGTCCTTTGCCGGGATTTCTCTTTCACTTTGAAGCAGCTTCTTCGGCGGATTTGTTTCACGACCTCGTCTCGCTGCTAGTCTAGTTTCCAGTTGAACCGACTATACGCGATCGCCAATAGGAAGGCCTGTTTAAATGCTCTCTAGCAAACTGCTATTTATTTTAGGTCTGTGGTCACGCAGGAATTCGTTGCTTAGAAAACCGACTGTCTTACAGAGGATTCTAATTTCTCAAAAGTTCGAATGCCTAATGGTCGATCGTTGGTAAGATTATGACAACGTTTTCATCTTTGAAACACATAGTTGCATTAGCATTTCGTTACCGATCCATCATCGTGTACGTTGTGTGAGCCGCAAATTTCTCCACGCGCTTCATCAATGACACGGAACACCGTTCACGGACGCGGAATAGAAAGCTTCTTGAGGAAACACGCAACAAGGGTCCCGGTCAGTTTTCCAAGAGTAGTTCGGAGGCTAACGACGGACCGCCGGTCATTTCAACTTTATTGCAAGGGCGTTCTCTGTTCGCTCGAAGAGACGAGGGAGACCACACCGCACTAATGCATCGTCAAGTGCTAATTACAGGCTGCGTTGTGTTTCCCGGTAGTGGCGAGGAATTTTATGAAGGCTACAACGCGTATCGCCCGTTGTCCTCCCTTCGACGTTTCCCCATTGGGATCCTGTGGCCCTTTTCGCTTCTCTTCGATTTCTCCGATCGTAAAACAGGGAGAACGAACAAGTGACATAACCGGGAACGAAGAATGAAATTCGGATAAGAAGGACGACGTTTGAGCGGTTTCAAAGGAACGAGAAAGGAGGATTTTTTCTCGACATAGAAAAAATCGTGTACACGATTTCGACAAATTTGACGCGCTAAAAAATTCTTATATTCTTATCAAATTGTTTGATACACTATCCGACATATTGTTTCGGATCTCGTGGCAACGAACGAGATAAATGAATACCATGGACTGTTTCGTGATATTTTTATTTCAAACGAGGCAATTCAATCTCGGTTTCGTTGTTACGTCAATCCGAGCGAAAATTGCGGTAGAACCTCCATTATTCGAACGTCTACTCTCCGACGATTTTGCTATTCGAATGTTTCATTATTCAAGCGTTTTATTATCCCGATAGTAACGCGTGTTCCTTTCTATCTTTATTTTCTTTTATTAATGTCGAACGTATTTACCAGTCGACCCAGGAGAATTCCCATCAAAGGGCAAATACCATGGTATCCTCTCTAAACACAAACATTCCCGAAACGCGATATCTGCGTGGCTGCGAAATTATCGACTCTCTTGAAAGGATCTCAAAGTGACGGGTGTCCGAGACGGGGTGTAAATCCGAGCGGTGTACGGTCGTCCGAGGGGAACGCGTTCTAGGAGATGGCCTGGCATTCGGCGAAGGGGCAGGCCGTCCGTACTGACCGTACTTCATTACCCGGGAGGGCCAACGCGCCTCACGGGTCATCCGTTATCATTTTTACAACTGCCGCCATTCAACAATGTCGAATAAACTCCGTTAGGTATTGCGGGCCAGGCCGGACCGGCCCGCAAGGGGATCCACGCAAAAGCCAGCCGCTTTTAAACCTATCGATCGCTCCGCGAATCCGACGATTCCGTCCGCTCTTCCAATTTATCGTGCTCTCACGTCCATCGTGCCGCGCCTTCCGCTCGTTGACGTTCCTACGCTTATCCATCGCGAGAGCTCGTTGCATCGAACATTTTTTGAATGATCTAATCTCAACTCTCAAATTTATTCGCTGTTAACTTTATGCTATGTAATTTAATAGTTGTCGATGCTTCTTAGCTCTTTCACTATGCCGTTTTTCCTTAACTCAAACGCCCTGTCAAGCGTTATTTCGCTTCGTAAGATGCATCGCGAAAGCTCGTTGCATCGAATATTTTTTGAATGGTCTAATCTCAACTCTTCCAAATTTATTCGCTGTCAACCTTATTCTATGTAGTTTAATAGTCGTCGATGCTTCTTAGCTCCTTCGCTATGCCGTTTTTCCTTAACTCAAACGCCCTGTCAAGCGTTATTTCGCTTCGTAAGATGCATCGCGAAAGCTCGTTGCATCGAATATTTTTTGAATGGTCTAATCTCAACTCTTCCAAATTTATTCGCTGTCAACCTTATTCTATGTAGTTTAATAGTCGTCGATGCTTCTTAGCTCTTTCACTATACCGTTTTTCCTTAACTCAAATGACCTATCGAGCGTTATTTCGCTTCGTAAGATACATCGAAATTATCATTTGACTGAAAGCTACGCTATGCAAGTTGTTACAAACACAGTACGAAAATATGAAACTTCGGTTTTCTCGGATCTTTCGAAATACGTTTCAACTTAGAAGGGCGGTGTAGACGTTCCCAGCGGTTTCAACAATCTGCTCGAAGCATCTGCTGCCACAACGGCAGCCACTGGCTCGAAGTGTTAACAAATGCCCAGCTAACCGTCGCGCCGGGACACGGTGTAAATTCCAGCGTTCGTTCTCGATCGCGCCCTCCGACCCCGGAAACTAATATCTAAAGGCGCGACGAAGACAGCGCTCCACCTTGTATAGATGGAATACGAGGAGAAAGAAAGAAAGAGAAAGAGAGAAAGCAACTAGAGGGAACGGTCAGCGAGCGCGAGACGAAACGCGGCCCCGGGGTTAAACGAGTTCCACTAACGAGTTGACAAATCGAGTCTCGGGGGGGTCGTGGCGAAGTAGACCTATAAAGCGAAGGTCGAGAGAGGCCGGGGTTCACGTCGTACGTATCACCCGTTACTGCACTCCGACACGTTTATTGCTCTTGTTCGCGGCCTCGTAACGAATGACTCGATGCCAACCGACACCAGGCGAACACATGGAGAGAAAGCGAAAGGGGAGGAAAGGCTAGCTATGGAAGAGACGGATGAGAGAGCAAGACGAGCGAAGTTGGTTGTTCTCATTGGTAGTGGTGCACGCACGCCGTCTTTGTTCGGCAACGAGCCATCGTCGAGGATCTCCCACGAAGCCGGGGATCCGCTGCTGCTGTTCCAACTGGGAGAATACTTCGACGTTAAAGAGAACGAGAATGTTCGTGCGTTAATAGAAGTTCGCATATCGCCGTGTATGTCAAGTCTCGCGTTATACCGCGAATTTGTCAAATTTCTTTCATTTATCGAATCATGCTATGCGTATTATAAATGATACTGGAGATCGGATTCACGCTTTGGATAAATTTTTGCGAGTTTCGAGTCGAATTGATCCGAAGTAAATGGCTCGATCGAACGAACGATCGATCGGTTTTCTGGAAGTTCTCGTCGATCGACGATTGACTCGATCGATCGTTCAAAGGTTCGTACTCCTTCCACGAACGCTCTCTCGAACTTGGAACCGAAATTAAATGCCACTTTCTAACCTCGAACCTATTCCAATACTGCCATCCTCCTCTTTAAGTTTCCATCAGCCGACTGCTTAATCTTTCCGCGTGGACACTCCGTGCAAATCTAAATGAGTCTCTCTGTCGTCGGAGAATGCACGAAGGACCGGTGATCGGGGCTTTAGAACGGGCTGCTCCAGTTATAACGGCCCCGGGTGCCACAGTGACGGATGTCGGAGCGCAGGCCATTACACGGAATAGAGAGCCATTGGTCACTCCGGCGGAACGTAGGTCAAATTGACGAATGGTAATGAGTTCGCCTTGTTAGAGCGACTACGCGCCGCCGTTGCTCCGGTTTCGTTGCCTTCACCCGACCACCCCCGACCCTCGTTCCGTTCTGGAATTAAACTTCGATACGGAACAGGCTGGCCGC
>NT_176456.1:949687-950491 GCF_000188095.3 Bombus impatiens
CGATGCGGAGGGTTGCAGCGACGATTCATCGCCGATGCAGAGATTAACGAGTCTTCGGTGGAGCGTAGGATCGCGATGGGCGAAAAACTGGCCTCGATTTTCCGCAAATTACCGACTACAAGGCCACTGTTTTAATCGACCACCGTCGATTGGGGAGAAAAGGGCTTTCTACGCTTTTTGTCGTTCCTTTTCCTTCGTGGCGAACAGCCTCGAACTGAGTGAGAAATTGAAACGAGGGGAAATACCTCGAGAGAATCTACGTTCTAGATCGATCGATCGTTTTTATCGACGTTCCTTTGGATGTTCATCCGATTGATTTAGAACTATCTAAATAGAAACTACAGTTTAAACATCCAAAAACCTTGCGAGCACACGTGTCCGCTGACGATGTTCGATCGCTCCATCGTTAGAATAATATCAACGCGAAGAACGCTTCTTAACTCTTCAAGTAGCATTTCCACGTCCTAAATACCATTTCCACTTATCGCACGAAGCTTCCAAGAAAATCCGTTGCTTCGATAACCACGTGGACGAAACTTTTTCACATCACCGTTTCGCGCCTTATGCTGCCGAAATCCTCTTTCCACGCACTCGACACACCTCGCCTCTTCGCGGTAAACAAAAATCGCCGACCATCCGGGTAAATACCACCGATACACCATCGCTCTGTCCCTCTTTGTTTCCACGGAGCATAGGTACGTAAGTAGGTACGCAGAAACGGCGGAGGGCCCGCTACGGTGCACGTCGTTCGACAGCCAGGCGTCCCTACGCCACCCTGTTATTTTCTCGAGGGCAAATTATCCC
>NT_176456.1:950634-986541 GCF_000188095.3 Bombus impatiens
GGATTGCGGCTCCAACGATCTCGCCGTGCTGCTACCTGCTCTACGTATCTTACGTTGCTCCTCTTCTCGAGTATCTCGATCCTCTGCCGACGTTATTTCACCAGGTCGTATAGTCTGTTTCTAGGCGTACGGATGGCTGTTGGTTTTCTCGGGTGTGAAATGGATCGAACGCACCGACCAGATTCCGTCGATCATGAATCGCAGAGATGTCTTTGGTAGAGAATAGACGTCTTTGGTTGGACGAAATTGTCGGTGTTTCGTGGGGAAAAGCGGAGACGAAGAAGGTTTGAAACGGTGTTGGATGTAAGGGTATGTCGTGTGCGAGAGAAAAAGATGCCGAGAGCGAATATCGTGTATTGTTGTGCTACGTTAACGAACTTCATTATCGAATTAGAAAATACCAGGTGGCTGTTGATATTACGTGTTGTTATTATGACGTTAGATTTGATTATGTTTATGTAATAAGTTAGCGTAAACTAGCTTCAAGTTCGACGCAAGATCACAGGTTTTTTAATATTAGGTTGTCCGGAAAATGTCTTTCTTTTACGTGTCGAACGTTGTGATCTTTATTTTGATAGAACAAAATGGATCATACGTAATTTGATAAAATTATATAAAATGGAAAATGTCCATTGTTTCCTTATAAAACGAAAGAAGCTTTTCGGACGACCTATATCACGTACGGCTGTAAATACGTAGGACAAGGAAAGCTCCGCTCCCCAGAGGCTTAAACCAAAAACCGCATCACACAACAAAAAATGTAAAGCACCGACACATAATACAGCATGGCTACGTCGTACCGCCGCGTATCGCTACCTTTGCCTAACATACCATTACAAAAATTCGTGTTTATTGCGAATAATGCACTTAAAATCTGTATTTTCTGGACTCAATAAACTCCTTTGTAAAAAAAAAAAAAATACGTAGGACAAAGTTTTAACGTTTTTAAGAAACGGTCACATGTTGAGATTGCATACTATGCTATGTAACGTGTTTTGAGCTAGATTGTGAATGTTTCGTATATTTGTATGGTTTACATATATGTACATATTCGCATACATATGAAGTAAACGTAAATGTAAAACAATATATATATTTGATATGTAAATTACGCTATAATTCAACAACAGACGATCAACAAATAATTAGACGCAAAATGTCATCTGATCTTTGACCCTCTGTAACAAAAATTTTATTTATCAATACGAAAAAAGAAGATGATCAGTTACAATTGTCTATGATGTAAAACTTGAACACTTAAAAACTTATAATTGCTACATACAGATCGTTTGATATTCATATAAGAGTATACCAATAACATAAAATTCTTTAACAGGCAAATAACATTAAGCTTAAAGTATATAGGTAAAATGAACGTGTATTGTGATAAAGCGTTACAGAGGGTTAATTAAACGAACTTGTATTTATGGAAACATGAAAAACGCAGTATGTATTGTCAATGAACAACGAGATATTTATATATTAAATAGATTTATTTTTCCTACCTTTAACCGGAGATCATAAGATACCTTTAGCGTCGATTGTAAAATTAACCACTTTTATATGACGATCGAACACTAAATTGTACGCATTTAACACAAGAAAAGAGAAAACTGCGACGAAACGCGACATTACCGAGTCGAAATCCGAAACGGAACTGACATTGTCGCTGCTGTACGGATTCTACACTTACGAAATCAAAACAATCGGAGGGTAGGAATGTTTCGATTTCACTTGTACGGTTTTTGTTTACGGCCGTGGAACTAATACAGTAACATAATACAGTAACATAATACTCTATTAAAAAAGATATTATTTTTCCTTTACGAACAAAATTCTTTCTTTTATTTAATCTGCTTTTGATCGTTACTTTGTATAAATTACTTTCTCCAATATTTAATATGTAAACATATAATACGTTGAAGTAATTTGCTTCGTATATATCGCATTGTAAAAATTAATATCAATTATGTTCGCGTTTAATGATATTAACGTAAAATATTCGTTTTAAACAATCGCTGTAACAACGAATTACGTTAACGAAATTTTTCATCCAGTTATATTAAGGGGGTGTTCTGAATTAGAATGTCCTAAAACAGCGTTTTTGTGATTTTTTTTAGAAGCGAAAGAAAGAAATGAAGTTATTGAATTTTGAGGTTTTATATATGTTTAACGAATGCAAAGAAATTTTTTTTAAAGTACAACAAATTAAATTTCATAGGCTGTAGTTTTCAGTCGGCGTAAAAGATCTACCTCGTAATTATTAACTGAAACGAAAAACCAAAAAGGAATTAAATTATTATATATTTTCCTTCTCGATGAACTAAAAAAAAGGCAGGCAAAAATTTTGGCGGGTTTAAAGAAAAAATGTGTCTTTTAAAAAGAAAAAAATAAACTTTAAGGTGCTGTAACAATTATTTAAATAAACTTTTTGACGAACTTTTTTACTTTAAATACGCGTTCATCTGGGTCGTTGTTACGTATAAGAAGAATTTTTCTCCATGAAACCTCGCTCACAAAAGAAAAACAATTTCGAGTCATCTAGCCGGAAGCTTCCAACCAGTTCGGACAATTCCAATCGCGAGTACGATCCGCACAAAATAGAAGACCACAGCAGTTTCTTATTACTATCGGTATCCATCCTTATTACGGTTCTTTCTACGCATTAAGAAAGCCTCCAGTGTTCGCCGCGAATACAAGGTAGCAGAAATAGAGACGTAGCGAGAGCTAGCTACCTGGAACGACCATGAAGCGTCCCGATAGGGAATTATTATCCTCCCCGGAATTAATCTCTGGTTGGTTATTCTTGTTAGAGGGCCTGATTAGCCCGGGTCGATCGCGATGAAACCTCGGACGCTGATATCATTGAGGCTTGATTAATGGCGGCCTGGGTCGCCGGATTCTTTGGCCATCGCGCTTCGTGGAAAACAGGACAGGCAAATTATCCTGTATTCACCGAGAACCGCTTCCATCAAACTCAAATACTTGGGTCGTTCGTTACAATTTGTTTTTAACTTTCGCGCAAGTGGTATCCCGACAATAGAAATCGTGCGATTTCTACGCTGAAATTTGCGTTTTCTTAGTGGCAAGAAGTTTGTAGTGTTATAAGTAAGTTGCTCATATTACGAAAGTTTGTCAGGCTAAGCTAAAAAATGTTACGACGTTCTTTCAGAGGATATACATTAGCTCGCTTTTTCTAGGATTTTAATTTCTAAAATGGTTTAAAACCTCAAGACGAAATGAGGAAAATTAATGGCAGACGATTTTAATCGAAGAAATTTCAACTTTTCAGTTCAATTTTGCAGACAATCTCAATTTTCCCGCTCAGTTTTAGAGGCAATTTTATTCGAACGAATCTTTTTGCGCGTTTCTAAATATCAAGATGAAGCGTCATAAAGAGAATTCGAAACGGAGACTCGGTTCCATTAACAGTTCCATTAGGTCTCCGTGTCCCGAAGCTACTTGGACGATTTCGATGCAGAAACGCGTCAGCTCGAGCGTAGTGAGTATCTCTGTCTACGGTCGCGGGATATTTCTGGCGGGAAGAGCGGACGTTGATTATCGGCGACGGATGGTCGCGAGTCTGACGCGTGTCTGTAACCTCTTACGAATATCCTACGTTCGATTCTTTTTATTCTTCGTCGTACAGTCAAATATTTAGACGCGAACGAACGTAACGATTTCTGTTCTTTTCGCGCGATAACATTGATCGATCGGAAAACCTCGACCAACCATCGTGTAAAGTGTTACGTATTTCTGCTATTCTAATTTCGTTGACGTTAATGTTCAGCATTGAAATTACCATGGAATATATATTTATCGCATAATTATAATTATTGACATCGTTACACGGAAATAAAACATTAGAAATAAATAGAACCATTGAGATATGTATAATTTTATGTGCTAGACTAGGTTAGCTGCGTAGTAGTGATACTTGTATGTGAATATCAGTGTGCGGAAGTATGTGTGTGCGCAGCATCTCGAAAACAAAGGAATGTAAACTGTTCGGTCGGTTAACAGTCGGGTATGGAGGAAAATGGTGAGACGCGTGCAAATGTGTATCGATGAATATCTTTGGAATCGCTTATCGAATAAATATCTAACTATTCTAATACGAATTCTAAATGTAAATTTAGTGTTTCTATACCGTTATTTCGGCTATTAAGATCCAAAATTCTCGACAAGAACATAGATCCCTGTCAAATGAAATTGTTTCGAAAATACTCTAGCACAATTCGTTATCGATACAAATGATACACTGCGATCGTAAATTAGACAATAAAGCAGCGGTACCTATCGATTAGAGAATATGCACTGCAATCAAATTAACGGCAACTAAATCATATTGATTTTAATGGTACGCTAACTTTATGACTGTCTATTATTATATGCTTCCCATTTCCTCTTGATTTATCGACGAATACGTAAGCATGTGCTTATGCAAACACGTTGATTCGTTACGAGTAATCAAACCGCTTAATCTTCGCGAGATCAAGGATTTTTACCTACAACTGTAAGAAACCTATTTATCCGCAAATGGGAAATCTGGCTGATTTGAACGCGATACGTTTCAAATTTAAACGACCGAATGCAAACCGCCGTTAAGTCATCAACGCTGCGTCTTCTTTAAATCTTTATTAAGTTTCTTGCTCGCTTACGTGCAATATAACAAGCTTCGAGCGTATCCAGAATGCATTTGGAGCTCGATAAAAACCGGGACCTCCTTGAAGAGGCGCGTGTACGTCCCGGTTTGGTTGTCGGGCGTCGCCGCCTGACGTCACGACGCGTTTCATGAAGTGTGGCCGGTCTGCTCCCCTCTGGATATACGATCGACCGACGCCTCGTCCCGTCACTCGAGATTGACAGCCCTCGAGAGAAGACACCGAGCCAGAACGGCCACCGACGAAGACGCGAGCAAGCGACCGCGTTGTTGGAACGTGCACGACAGAGACTCGTGCAGATAGCGGAGGTCAGATAGCGAGAGCGTTACAGGAGGCGGTCGAGAGACGCGGTACAAGAGCGGACGCTGATACGTGCCAGAAGCCGGCGGACGCTTACTTGGAACCGCTTTATCATCTCGTCTTAATTCGGGACTTCAAATATTTATACCGGCCACGGGGTGACCTCACGACACGCTTCTCTGCTCTTGCTATTTTTTCTCAGGCCGACCAAGGAGCGAGCGAGAGGGAAATTCAGTGGCGAGTGACTTACGCCGGCTGCATTTTTTTAACAAAGTCGCGATGGGCGATGCTTTTACCGACCGACTTGATTTTCGAAACTTTGACGGCAGAATTTTTAGAAACTCTAAGGTGGAACGTAAATATATATAAATCGTGTTTCGAATAAAAATAATCGTAGGTAGGTGAATATTTGGTAATTATTATTTAAGAATATCGGTTGCAAAGTTCCTGGTTGGTTGTGCGAAATGTCTCTCTTCTCGAATTCGGTCGATCTTGCTCAACCCAAGTTCCGTAACTCGGGGAACTACCCTATTCTATCTCCGTTCTCGTGGCATAAGAACCTTCTCTGACGCCGTATTACACGTCAAAAGTGTATTGGTGAATATGAATACTTGGTATAAGGGTGTGTTGATTTGCTTGTATCTACAGCGGCAGCTAGAAGGGGACAAAATCACATAAGAGATTCCGTCTATAGACGATACGCTTTGGGGCATTAACCTGTAACCCTAGTTGTATGATAAGTAATACGGTGCGTGATGATTTCCAGCATTCTATTACTCTTGTGTATTTATTGATATTAATATTATCGTTCATTAACACACACATACGTTATCTTCTTCCCCATTTCATCCGTATCAAAGTCGAAACAAGCGAAATCGTTCGTCGAATCGTGCGAAGAAACAGAAGATCGTTCGCACGGAAACTCGCGTAACGATCGACCTAAGCACTTACCGGTAAGTGAGCCGAAAACCAACAGATTTTAACAAAAGGTAGAAAGATGAATCAACGTGCTGGTCGCGTTTTTCTGTTTGCACGCGTCTACGTGTTCAGTCGTCCGAGATCAGTCCGGTGCTAACGGAATTCCATCGGACGGGCCTCTTTCAGGAACAATAGGAGCCTTCGAAGCTTACGTCGTTTCAACCCCTTCTCGATTCCCGAAGGGTCGCGAACGTGCGATGAAATCAACAAGAACAACAACCACCACGATCCTGAGTGCCCCGAGTGACATCCGTGAAAGGGTTGCCAACCTCCAGCCCCGTCCACTTTCCTTTCCAACCCTTCTCTCAATGTGGAACAACGTTCTTTCGAGTTTCTTCGAGGCGGAAGGGTTCTGTCAATGAGCTGGGCGTACGTCGTCTGATTGCCAGTCTGTTATTGCCTGTCAATTGCTCGCGTTCCATGTTATTAAATTAATATTAGGGGTAAACTAGTCGGGACAGGGTGGAAGGTAGACAGGGCGAGTCTGCTAGCTGTCCAGTTTTTCCTTTATTTCCGAAGAATTTCCCAGGGGGATTTCGGAAACCCCTTCGCGCGCTGTGTCAGTCTCTATCGGGTCAGTTGCGAATCTAAACGACAATCCCGATCGACGGGTCAACGATTGACCCTTTGATCGATCATTGTTTGCGAACAAAAGGGTGTTTGTGTTTACGCTTACGTGCAAGGGAAGTAGAAACTACACGTTTCTACGAGCTGCAGCATAATAAATCTTAGGCTACGCCTCTTTAGAAGTTCATGGATGGTGGTTTAAGTGATTTTTTACGCATAAGATTCGTTAGAAAAGAAGTTGCTTCGGACGATTCATCTTCTCGAACCATTGTCTATTTTCTTGTTTTTCTACTGTGAACAGTTACCAATAGCCTCAAACGTAAACTCGTGTTTCAATAATCTCGTTGTTGGCGATTCTACGTATTCCTTCGTTTTCCAAATTCTATTCAAACACGATTATACCATCGCTATTGTTTCAGAAATCCGCGATCCATTCAACGTGGTCTCGCTCCACGCTCACATTTCTTCGTACGCATCGCACGACACTGATCAAATTAACGGGAGACCGTTCTTACGTGAAGCTATAACCGCGACTACTACACGGTGCCGCAGAAATATCGCTCACGGCTAAGACAAGCGGCAAGGGGAGACACAGAGCTTCCGTTGTCAAACGCATTTAGTTACTACAAACGGGAACTTGAGAGCAGAGCCTCGGGCTGTGTCGTCGAGACTCGTGCAGCTTAATTACAAGAACCGCGACGACGACGGGACAGATGTAACGTCACGGAGTCGTACCAAGTCGGTTGCGCTATTTTCCAGACGTTGACAAAATAAGCACGATCTTATATTGACCGATACAACGAACCAATTTCACAAGACTGTTTCGTACCACCGAGTTTAATAAGCTACGGTTAAAAAGTTGGCAAAATTAAGCTGATAGCAGATGCGTACACAAATTAGTATCCACATGGAAGAATACGTCTGTAAGCGCCTGTCTGCGAATATTTGCGCGTTTTACGTGACATTTATTACGTGGCTATTTATTTTGTACGATTGAAATTAATCAAACGAAACGTGTTTCGTTAGAAACAATTCTGCCAATAAACAATTTCCATGTAATCTTTGTCGATCTAAGCCTACGAGTAGTCTTGGAACACGGTCGTGAGGATCGAACGAGGGGACGATAGCAACAAGGGCCGTACAAGCGGTGAAAGAGAAGGAAAAGCGACGGCAGCAGCCGAGAAGAAAAGAGTTACTAATGTTAGTCACGAACACGCCACGGAATCTCTTCCAGCTGGCAGCAGTCTTTTACAGACGTGTCCGCTCGTTCGTGAGATTTTCGTCCCCGAAATTAATGGCATCGCATTTTTCTGGCTGAACCGAGATAGTTACAAGTATCGTCCAACAAGCGATTAGAATGATGGGTAGGTGGATCGTAAACATAATAAGAAATTACGTCGGTTTTCATATTTGAAAGAAATAGACATCCCCACGGTTTTCCATTCTACGATCTGACAAATAAATAAGTCGTATTCTGTATGCTTATGCTGTATAACTTAAGATCTGGTTACTTAGTTCAGATTGGAAAGAGTAATTCAGCGACTAAATGACCGACGAAAGATATATGGAGAAATAACGAGCTTCGGACTAATCATCAACACACGTTTCACCAATTATTAACTTTACGTCAACATCGGAAACACTGGAGTACGCTCTAATGTAAGCCGTAACTTTATCCACAATTTAGCAACAACATGCCAAAAGTAACAAAACACCGATCGTCTACCGGTTCAACCACCCTTGCGTCTCACCCTATGCTCCAGCTTTAAACGGACAAAGTTTCGGACCGAATGAATTACAAATTTCGTGAAAACGAATGCGTTCGAATAGCTTCCATCCCCACTCTTGCTGCCATAGTTGCGAGTTTTTGGCAGACCGAATGCCGGAACGTTTAATTAGAAACACGGGACTGGTAACGAGAAAAGCGGAAGAGGATCGAGCGAGCGCGCAGCTAAAGCGCAGGGACATCCGGCGAAAGGAATTTATGGAGACAGCCGAGCTGCTCGCGCAATTCTAATAAAATATATCGGCAATTAACTCCCTAAATATTCGCGCCAGTGATCTATAGGGGGCCACGGGCCCGAGCTAAATTACTTTGAATCGCCATTTTTCAGAGGTCCCTGCAATTGCCCCTGCGGTTGCCAATTATCGCCGAATACCCACGACTTTCCTCTTCATTTTTCCTCTTACGAATTTTCCTCTCCGATCGATCAGGTGGAGGCACTCTCCTCGACGCAGAAGTTCTTTCATAAAATTTTACAAACCGACTAGCGATATTCTATCGAAAATTGAGTAAGTTCGTCCATAATCCACGGATCTCTAAATCGTCGATACGTCTGCGTGCATAGGAAATTCGAAGATGTAACGTGATCACCTGGAAAATAAAAATCCCAACCGTTTGGTAGAAAATTCCTCCCTACGATTCCAACTCGGCTTTGTATCTGACAATCTTCCTCTAACTAGAGCGCTCCGAGGTAACTCATTTTTCTAATTACTCCTCTTCTGTCCTATATCCAACGCCGACAAACAGGCTCGAGAAGCGGAAGGAAAAGAACTGGGAAACTTAGGTGTCGAACGTGCCTTCCGCCGATCCTCGCGTGGAGCGTTCTTCTGGAACGCCGGGGGACGAGTGTGCTCGGAAAAGGGTGGTGGGACGTTCGAGGGGGCAGACCCTTTGGTAGATCAAAGCGCCCCCAAAGATCAATACGCTTCTGAGACGCAGAAGCTTACTACTACTGCTGCTGTTGCTGCTACTGCTGCTGCTGCTACTGCTGCCGATGCTTCGACCGAAGAGGAAAGAGAGACGGAGAACGGAGAAGCGAGCTCGAGGAGAGAGATCGATGTGTCGCGGTTGATCGAGGATACAGGGTATTAGCGGACCGTACACTATCTGTCTCTCTTGGATCTGGCCAGTCTTCTGGTTTTCTCTTTGCAAACACGTCACGTAGTACTTTTCGGCTGGCCGGAAGCAAAGGGGCATAAATAGGCGCAATTAAGGGAGTCGAGAGAGCCACGCTCTCCTCAGGAAATTTCCCGCGACCAACACGATCTGGCGGAAGCAATTTAGCCTGCTTGTGCTTCGATTCCGTCTTCTTCTGGCTCTTGCTCTTGTTCTTCGAAGGGATTTTCGCAAAGAACCTGTCTGTGTATTCGTTTTTCTCTGTGTGTATGGGCGTGTACGTTCGTTGGGTTGCTGTAACTTGCTCCGATTTTTCTTCGAAATTCGGAATGCTCTCCTTTCTTAATTCTTCTTTCTCCTCGTTTGCATGTGATTTTTGCGTTAACAGAAATGTGACGTATTTCGTCGCGATAATAATCCCAAGCCAAAAGGATAGGACGATGGTTCGGTTAGGAGAAGTGGACGCCTCGCGACACGCGTGGTATCTATACGAGACACGTGTGGACTATTTTTAATGGGGACATTGATATGGATTTAAAATTAGATTTTCTGATAGGCAGAGGTATTTGATATTTTCTTATTCTCAGTTGTTCAGCTTTAACGTATTCATAGCCGATAATTTTCTATGATACGAAATTAGAAGGTTACATGATTCCGCAACTAAGTATACAGGATAAAAATCCCAAGTTTGCTTGCTTTTCTTATTTTAGTTAAGAAAAGACGCAAAAACGATGTGAAAGGACGCTCGAAAATAATATACCAACGGACACTAATTGTTAACATTATCCGCTTAACCCCTTTACATCCCTGCCAGTAATTCCATCCCACCGTATATAAACGCAAGGACGATCCAACTGATATAATCGTGAATTTCGTCACGGCTGCGAAGAATTAGGTAAATCGTGTGCAAACGGGCTGCAGCACGTTCCCGGGTCACGCAACACACCGCCACCAGATATTTGGTTAAATATTAACGACGTCGTTAAAACAACGCATTTGCGGTTCGTTAAGCCGAGGGGCGCGTCTAACGACTGGCCGTCGAGGGCTAGCTTCCACGAGCTATTCGGTTAGACCGGCCACGCGATACCACCGCGTTTATTCTCTTCGCCGTCTAGGGATTCCGTGCTTCTTCGTTCGCCTTGTATAAACCGGGTTACCTTGTAACCGCCGCGATAAAAGTTCTGATTAATTCAGGTATTATTCGGTATTCGTGTTCGCACGATGGAACATCGGCCGTGGGATGTTCGTGCAACGCCTTGTTGTTTCGCAAGTGTGCACAGGGAGAGTCTCGTCGGCGTTACGCGACTATGTCAATGTTTCTTTATCAATGAAATTATTTTTTGCTCGTGGTTCTTATAATTCAGATAGTTGGCGATGCGGTACGATGGCAAGGAAACGATATTTTCGAGTGATTTTATTGCACGTCGTAGTCAATTGGAGTTGTTAAAGCTTTTCCTTGCAAAAAAAAAAAAAAAAAGGGAGGATGCATAGGGATCTAGGAGAGAAGAGGAAGAAAGTTAGATAAAAAGTTGGAGAAGAACTCGCGTCAAATGAAAAGCTATTGCCCTCGCGATGGAGTTTCGAAAGTCTCTCGATTTGCATCTGCTTCGCAGGAATGACCATAAATTCGTCTAGCTAAATCCATGCGGACTTCCTATGTTTCCCGTATTCCACCCTCTTTCGCTCCCTCGTTCCACTAGAAAATTCAAATTCTAGTTTCTTCGCCGACGTAGCAACCTTCCTGTTGCTACCTACAACGTTGCTACTTGTTAGCGATACTTTGTCTCGACTATGAAGATAAATCAAATCGCGTTGGAGCTTTGGTTAACCCGAAGCAAAAATTCAGAGACAAATTGCAAAAATTACAGTAACTCGGATAAGAGGCAAAACTAATGTATTAAAAACACCGACCTTTCGGTAAGCAGATTTCATCGAACATCGAACGTATTTGCTTTCATTAACTCGAATCCCGTGCTAAAAAAAAAGGCAGAGAGCTGCAGAGGGGGAATCGGCGATAAAAGGCGAGCTTAAAAGTCACGAACTTAAGGGTTGAGTATCCCCCGTAGCAGGCAATCACGTTAAAAACATCGGCCGGCCCCTGAAAAGCAACCGGTCCCGATCGAAGTCTCGCCACTAAATTCGAAAGCTAATCTCGAGAGCAAGAGTCCACTTCGTGCTAGATCCCTTGGAAAAGAAACGGGATGGAGGTTGCCGGCGATAAAACGGTTCGCCGCTATGTAAATGTTCCTCGTCGTCCACCGACGAGATCGCGCTTCTCGATGCCGAGGAACGGGAAAACTACAAGTAGAAGGAAGGAGGAGAAGAGTAAGAGGAACAGGTTGAGAAAAAAAGGACTAGAGAAAGAGCGAAAGATGGGCGTCCAAGGCCGATAAAATCGAGCGAAGGGCAGAGAGGCGATATTTCAAGGGTGGTCCGCCCCCGAACGAAGAGCACGCCAAGTTCCTTAGGTCCGTGGGTAAGTGAGCGAGTGGACTAGTTAGGACGGACTGCTAGGGACAACCAGCATAAATTCTCCAACTACACGAGGGATGACCGGCCTGCACGCAAAGTCCCATGATCTTTTTCCACCCTGGCTAACCCCGCGCCGCTCTGTCCACCTAGCCGCGATTCCTTTTTATCCACCTTGACCCGAGTGCGACCGCTTCTGCTCTGTTTTCAACGAGATTCGGCCTTTGATTCGGAGTTCTTGTTCGATCGAAACGAACTTCTTACTCTTTTCGTCGTATTCTTTATCCTTCGTCGTCGTTTCTTTTCCTTTTTTTTAAAATACGAAGGCGTTCTTTTTCTCTCAACGTCCACATCGATCCCTTTTATCAGTATCGTTGGACGAAAGAATTCCAACGTTAACAAATCCAGCAATTTTACTTCGTCTCGACGAATATCTACGACGGCGAGGTAAAGAAGGGAATAAAATCAATCGAAATCAAATTGTTGCCGCAGAAGTAGCATTAAATTCGAGCACTTTACTCGGGAAAGCTACTCCGTCGACGTTATCGTTTCCACCCACGAACTCGGTGTCCATTGAGCGGCTTGAAAGCGGCGAATCGAAGCTTAACGAGTGGCCTTTTTCCGCAATTAATGTTCCAAGACGCTCGGACGTTCCAAGACCCTGGCCAAGGAATGTCTCGGGGGATGTCTCGGCACGCAAAGGTCGACAGGGTGACAGGGCGTTAGAACGTCACACGGTGGACATTCTCGACGCATACCGATCGACTTCGAAATACCAAGCGGAATCTCCTCGAACGTAGTCCTTGCCCGATCCTTTCGTCGGACATATTTGGAATTCCAAGATAACGCTCTCGTTGTCAAGACTCGGCCTCGTACTTCCGCCTCGTCTCTGAGATTCGACCGTGATTGATCGTCTCGTAGAACGATAAATATTCCAAGATAGCGAATTTTTCCTATAACTCCGTTTAGTTGTGCTTGAAATTTTATTAAAATTGGCATACATCGATAAGTAGAAAATAAAAAGTCTTAGGATATTTAGCGTTTACTGTTGCAGACAATATCGATTTTCTTTTCAAAGATTTCGATTTGTCGCCAAATTATTGTCTTTTCTAACGTTCGAAGCTCCCTTTAAAGAAATGAAATACCAACGAAGCATCGTCGCAAACAAGTAGCTCGAGCGAATCGTTGCTCGTCGTTAAGTAGTCCCGGAAGAAGGAGACGTCCTCGACGATAAATTTGATCCGCGACAGACGGTCCGTGACTAGAAGTTATTACGGACGAAAGCGGAGCCGGTTTCCGCGAAGCTATGTCCGGGACTGTCATAGAATAATACGGGAATGCCATTGTAAACGTCAGTCGGCGACGCGGGCGGTGTTGATCGATGGCCACCCGTCAGTTGGCACCACTTTTAATTAAACCGCCCTCGAGATTAGCTCCCCTCTTTTTCCTCCGCTTCTTCTCCTTCTTCCTCAAGAGTCCACTTCGTGCTAGATCCCTTGGAAAAGAAACGGGATGGAGGTTGCCGGCGATAAAACGGTTCGCCGCTATGTAAATGTTCCTCGTCGTCCACCGACGAGATCGCGCTTCTCGATGCCGAGGAACGGGAAAACTACAAGTAGAAGGAAGGAGGAGAAGAGTAAGAGGAACAGGTTGAGAAAAAAAGGACTAGAGAAAGAGCGAAAGATGGGCGTCCAAGGCCGATAAAATCGAGCGAAGGGCAGAGAGGCGATATTTCAAGGGTGGTCCGCCCCCGAACGAAGAGCACGCCAAGTTCCTTAGGTCCGTGGGTAAGTGAGCGAGTGGACTAGTTAGGACGGACTGCTAGGGACAACCAGCATAAATTCTCCAACTACACGAGGGATGACCGGCCTGCACGCAAAGTCCCATGATCTTTTTCCACCCTGGCTAACCCCGCGCCGCTCTGTCCACCTAGCCGCGATTCCTTTTTATCCACCTTGACCCGAGTGCGACCGCTTCTGCTCTGTTTTCAACGAGATTCGGCCTTTGATTCGGAGTTCTTGTTCGATCGAAACGAACTTCTTACTCTTTTCGTCGTATTCTTTATCCTTCGTCGTCGTTTCTTTTCCTTTTTTTTAAAATACGAAGGCGTTCTTTTTCTCTCAACGTCCACATCGATCCCTTTTATCAGTATCGTTGGACGAAAGAATTCCAACGTTAACAAATCCAGCAATTTTACTTCGTCTCGACGAATATCTACGACGGCGAGGTAAAGAAGGGAATAAAATCAATCGAAATCAAATTGTTGCCGCAGAAGTAGCATTAAATTCGAGCACTTTACTCGGGAAAGCTACTCCGTCGACGTTATCGTTTCCACCCACGAACTCGGTGTCCATTGAGCGGCTTGAAAGCGGCGAATCGAAGCTTAACGAGTGGCCTTTTTCCGCAATTAATGTTCCAAGACGCTCGGACGTTCCAAGACCCTGGCCAAGGAATGTCTCGGGGGATGTCTCGGCACGCAAAGGTCGACAGGGTGACAGGGCGTTAGAACGTCACACGGTGGACATTCTCGACGCATACCGATCGACTTCGAAATACCAAGCGGAATCTCCTCGAACGTAGTCCTTGCCCGATCCTTTCGTCGGACATATTTGGAATTCCAAGATAACGCTCTCGTTGTCAAGACTCGGCCTCGTACTTCCGCCTCGTCTCTGAGATTCGACCGTGATTGATCGTCTCGTAGAACGATAAATATTCCAAGATAGCGAATTTTTCCTATAACTCCGTTTAGTTGTGCTTGAAATTTTATTAAAATTGGCATACATCGATAAGTAGAAAATAAAAAGTCTTAGGATATTTAGCGTTTACTGTTGCAGACAATATCGATTTTCTTTTCAAAGATTTCGATTTGTCGCCAAATTATTGTCTTTTCTAACGTTCGAAGCTCCCTTTAAAGAAATGAAATACCAACGAAGCATCGTCGCAAACAAGTAGCTCGAGCGAATCGTTGCTCGTCGTTAAGTAGTCCCGGAAGAAGGAGACGTCCTCGACGATAAATTTGATCCGCGACAGACGGTCCGTGACTAGAAGTTATTACGGACGAAAGCGGAGCCGGTTTCCGCGAAGCTATGTCCGGGACTGTCATAGAATAATACGGGAATGCCATTGTAAACGTCAGTCGGCGACGCGGGCGGTGTTGATCGATGGCCACCCGTCAGTTGGCACCACTTTTAATTAAACCGCCCTCGAGATTAGCTCCCCTCTTTTTCCTCCGCTTCTTCTCCTTCTTCCTCTGCCACCGTTTCGCCTCGATGCCTTGTAATTGTTTTAAATCTTACCCCCCTCCTCCCTCCTCCCTCATCCTCTTCGCTTCTGCCACTTAAAACTCACGAGAAAAAAACCACAAGTTGTCAAGGGTGACGGATTCACCGGCTCTGCTGACATTTATAAGCTCGTACAGCAAAAGGGTTGCATTTGTTCACCCTCCCTTGAAATCTTTCGAATGGATTATTTCTTTATCTTTCTTCTTAATTTGCAATGGGATCGGGGACGGTGATTTTTTTATTCGGATTCTTTTCTTTCTTCTCTTCCAGTAGGACGAAGAGTTCTTTTAGCAACGGTGCATTCTGATAGGGGTCGAAGGGGTGACCCACTTGCGGATGAAGTATCGATTTCGTGGAGAATGGAAACGTAGTCGGCTCGTTTGTAGAGCAATTAAGTCCGAGACGGGAATCATTCTATGCCTGTACGGTCGAATCGCTTGTTTCAATTGCTCTAATGCACCCGCGATAATCAACTTTTTATAACGCGATACCAGCAGATTACAGGAATAAATAGAAACGCGTGTATTAGGGAAAAAATAGAACGTGCGTCTATTTAGATCTAACGTTAAACGGATCGCATTTTACTTGATCTGACGTTCGTCAGAACCATCCTGGCGCGTTTCCCTCCTCTCTTTTCACGTTTCACCGAGAAGTTGCGTCTAAACGTCGGTCGAACGCATCTATCCGTAACGCTCGTCGAAACATTGTAACGGCAACGCTAGCCGAGATGTATGGTAATTGTACGTGGCTAACTTACAGACTCGGAATGGCCCCGGGGTACGAAGTATCATCCAGTTGTATCACTGACGCAACATCCGGCCGCAGACAGGGAACTCACTGCGGAAACCACCCCCAAACCTCATCATCCCACCCCCTTCTGCTCGCCGGGGCTGCGAGCTACACCAGAGACAGGCTTCGAAGTAGTTCGATCGTCTGACTTCGAGAGACTTTGCCCGATGGGTATACTCGTCCCGTCGACTGTCTCGAATTTCCACCGATTTTCGGCACCTGTTCGTTTCGTTTAACACCGTATCGGTCTGTCTATGCTCCGAGGCTGCGTGTTTTGTATTTAAAAGTTAGCTTTCCTGCGGAAGAACCTCTTCTTCTAAGATAAACTTCCCGACCGATTGACAGACCGATTTTCCTTAACATTCCTTACTGGGAACAAGAACAACGGGAAAAAGGAAATCTTTCGAAGAAAATCTCCCCGGAAAACTTCACTCCATCTTTCTTTGTCGTAAACGCAATTACCCTGTACGATCTTTGTGCTCGATCAATCCAAACGACTCAAAGGAAGCTTCTTCAACCGTCGAATCGCACAATCGCAAAGGCTCATATCTAAACGACTGACGATAACTTTTCAAACCACGTTCAACTAAGTAGAACACCCAAATCCAGCGCCGACGAGCAAGGTCCTAAGACTCGGAGATGAAAGCAGCGGGCGATAGCGCGTTTTTCGCGGCGGCTCGAGTGGCGTGTTTATCGGACAGCCGGAGGACGTTGGCCAGACGCCGGTCTATTTTCGCGCTGTTCTCCGCCACTGTGCTTCGTGTTACCTTACCTGTCTCGTGTTTTCTTGCGTCAAGCAGAGCCCGACCAATCGGTCCGAACAATAAACACGGCTCGGCCCGGATTCTCTGGAATTCCAGCCGGCAATTGGCCGCCGGATCGTACGCGACTGCTCCCAAGACGCCACTTCCGGCTAGCATCTTCACGGTTATGTTCCACAACGCGAATTGTTCGCGGTTTATGCACGTCAGGCGGCGGCAATTCGATGCACCGGTACCAGCCAGCAATTCATGGTACGCCGTAATGTTAACTCTCTCTCTCTCTCTCTCTCTCTCTCTCTCTCTCTCTCTCTCTCACCCCCTTCTGCTCGCCGGGGCTGCGAGCTACACCAGAGACAGGCTTCGAAGTAGTTCGATCGTCTGACTTCGAGAGACTTTGCCCGATGGGTATACTCGTCCCGTCGACTGTCTCGAATTTCCACCGATTTTCGGCACCTGTTCGTTTCGTTTAACACCGTATCGGTCTGTCTATGCTCCGAGGCTGCGTGTTTTGTATTTAAAAGTTAGCTTTCCTGCGGAAGAACCTCTTCTTCTAAGATAAACTTCCCGACCGATTGACAGACCGATTTTCCTTAACATTCCTTACTGGGAACAAGAACAACGGGAAAAAGGAAATCTTTCGAAGAAAATCTCCCCGGAAAACTTCACTCCATCTTTCTTTGTCGTAAACGCAATTACCCTGTACGATCTTTGTGCTCGATCAATCCAAACGACTCAAAGGAAGCTTCTTCAACCGTCGAATCGCACAATCGCAAAGGCTCATATCTAAACGACTGACGATAACTTTTCAAACCACGTTCAACTAAGTAGAACACCCAAATCCAGCGCCGACGAGCAAGGTCCTAAGACTCGGAGATGAAAGCAGCGGGCGATAGCGCGTTTTTCGCGGCGGCTCGAGTGGCGTGTTTATCGGACAGCCGGAGGACGTTGGCCAGACGCCGGTCTATTTTCGCGCTGTTCTCCGCCACTGTGCTTCGTGTTACCTTACCTGTCTCGTGTTTTCTTGCGTCAAGCAGAGCCCGACCAATCGGTCCGAACAATAAACACGGCTCGGCCCGGATTCTCTGGAATTCCAGCCGGCAATTGGCCGCCGGATCGTACGCGACTGCTCCCAAGACGCCACTTCCGGCTAGCATCTTCACGGTTATGTTCCACAACGCGAATTGTTCGCGGTTTATGCACGTCAGGCGGCGGCAATTCGATGCACCGGTACCAGCCAGCAATTCATGGTACGCCGTAATGTTAACTCTCTCTCTCTCTCTCTCTCTCTCTCTCTCTCTCTCTCTCTCTCTCTCTCTCTCTCTCTCTCTCTCTCTCTCTCTCTCTCTCTCTCTCTCTCTCTCTCTCTCTCTCTCTCTCTCTCTCTCTCTCTATCCTCGGTTCTTCGGAGGAGAGGAGCGATGGTCAAGTATTTTTGGGGGAGAATGCGGGTTTCCGAATGGCTGCCGACATCTCGAGCGATGATTACTCGGACGTGTTTCCAGCTGCCGCCGCGCCACGACGTGCGGCGATTCGCTCGCGTATTTTCCGAGCTTTTCGAGCTTTCGAATCGGCAGATAGGTGGCGGTCGAATTGAGTTTCGACAACTCCTTGGACGCTTGCGCGCTGATTCGGCCGAACCTTACAATTTTATGAAATTTCTTTTTCAGAGGCATTGGACGACACTAGAATAATTTATATCTGATTTTTGGAAATCAACTCGTGAAGTAGATCGTCTGTTTCTGGGAAGCTGGGAGTTTTATTAGAGATTTGAAGATTTCAAGGAACTCGAGCGCGTTGATACTTACATCGACGCTATAGTAGAACTGTAGTTCGCAGCAGAAATTTGACGCCACGTTAATCGAAGAGTCAAATTTGTTCGAAAAATTGACGTCGAATTACCTGGACTAAACCTATCGTTTCGTATTTTGGAATTCGAATCTTTATTACGAACGTCCCGTTAAAAATCTATTCTTCGACCTTTTAATAAGATTCCAACATGTTTGCTTCACAGGAAACAAACTATCCTTCGCTTGCGCGAAAATTAATAATTTCCATGGCCGAAAAAGGCCACCCTCGGCGCGGTGAATGGAAACTTCCGGACTCTGGCCAGTACGTGATGCGAATTTTAAATTCATCTGCAAAAAAATTAATATCCGGTAGTTGAACGTTCGGTGGCGGATTAAAGAGGCCAAAGAGTCGCACAATGTAGTAAGTAGGACCGGTCTGTGCCCCAAACGATAATTTACACGCATGTAAATCGCTCGCAACGACCGCTGCTGTTCGCATTAAATAACTGTAACGCCGTCGATGATACGCTTTAATCCACGATCGCCACGGATCGTGCACGCACGGATAATTGGCCGTTCTGCGTTCGGAATCGTCCGACAAGATTACACGCGTCAAACTGGTCCGTTTTCACGGTTTTAGATCGCGTTCGAACGTGAACCGATCATTTCGTTCAATTATTTCGAAAAGATTTTATTTCGCTGTTTCTTGACGATCATCGAGCACGGGATTCTCGTTGTTGGAAGACTGCGAGGTTGGACTAATTTTGGAATTTGTCCTGGGGTAATATACCGATAAGTAGATTGTCCACGTTCGTGATTTCACTGTGTAAAAATGGACAGAATACACTTGGAACAGTGCATAAAAATTTAGATAAATACACATACTTTTGATTCTTCGTACAATTGTTCGCAACGCTGGAAAGCAAACGGATTGCTCGAGTGGCTCGTCCGAAGTGACTCACCCTATACGTGGAACAATAAACCGTTCACAAGTTTTTCAAGCTCGACCCAAACACGCTTCGAGAAATTTATGTTTCCGTTTGAAAAATGATGCCGCCATCCAGTCGACGCCTTGATGGAAGAATTTTAAGCTGTCCACGCAAAGTGCCTTCGAAACTGAAGAACTTTGTAGAGAAACACGATCTATTTTCCTTCGAAATTAATTTTTCAAATCTTGCTCAGGCTCATTGCTTCCTGAATTGATAACAGTGGATTTAATTTTCTAAATTCTATCGAGATCCAATCTTCTTCTTAGAATATTAAATTCCCTCAAAATTCTTAACGTCCTAAAAATTCTAGCACTTACTAGTAGCGGATACTTTTAAATTAGAGAATTTCTATAAATACGTACGAACAAAGTGTTACGTTATCACGATCGCACGGAATTCCAAAATCCTAATAATTCTCGCGAATTCCGCGTCTCGGCTGTTTACGGTTCTTGCCCGGATATTAAGTCGGCCGTTTTACTTTGTCATCTCCGGTTCATCCCGACTGTCAACGGGGTTGCGTTATGAATGCGGGGCAATTTAAAATTCATTAGAAGGCGCGGGCACTGCGTCAGCACCCCCTTAGCCTGTCACTTCGTCTCGTTCTCGTTCCCTAAAATCGCGGGGAGGGGATAATTGTTCGTCACTGAAGCCGCTCGACGCAAGAAGAGAGACGCCAGCCAATCTACCCCGACCCCGGCCTCTTGTTTATTTAAATAATGCAAGGGGGTGAGCTTGAAAATGGATGACTACAAAGCCCTGAAATCCGCTATGCGAACAGCACGCGGAACAGAGAAAAACAGAGACAGAGAGAATCTCGTGACAAGCATGAAGGGAATCCACCTGCCACGTTGCGGAACATTAGCTGCCACTTTTCTGTTGTTTAAGCCTTGTGTGCTTCTTAAGGCGAGATTTCTCTTTTCTTTTCCCTCTCTCTTTTTTTTTCTTTCGGAGAGAGTTATTGTATTAATACTTACTCTTGCTCGCTTTGAAGATTGCTTTCTTTAATCCATTCGCTACGGCCGTCTCTGCCGAGAAACGATCGCGTAATGCGATTGTACGAGGCGCGTGCTGTGTACGCAGCATTTACAGTTAATTAAATATAGATATAAGCTTAAGGTACAAGACCATTTCCTTCTTATAATTCCACGTGTAAGACGTGTAAGTTTTTATATAAATACAATTGGTAAAAATTAATAGAATACAAATTAAAGAAATGGAGCGTTCGATAAAACCATCTAACGCAGTTTGTACGATATAAATTAATCTGGAAAATTGGCCCCATAATCCAAAGTGCTCAGTACCGTACCCAATCACAAATATACCTCTATTTACATGGAACCTTTAAATAACCCCGGTTGCGCGAGTCAGTCACAGTTCGTCGAATCCCCGTCCCGGTTTCTGTCGAAAGAACGGAATAATAGAGCGGCTGCGAGGGCCGACGTGGGAATAGAGGCAGCGAGGAGGACGCGGCACACGGGTTCAAGGGTGGATCAATCGCACCTCCTGTCCCGGAATAGTCTGTTCTTTATAAATGAGAGAACGAAGGGGGTGGACCGGAGGATCCGGGGATGAGGGAGCCGAGTTTCGAAGCTGCAGTTTAGATATTCACCGGTTGATTACCGTCCCGATGGGGCAGACGCACGGAAAAGGGGAATCCCCCGGAGGACGCTAACTCGACAACTGACAAATTAGGCCGCCGCCACGACGACACTTGCAAAATGGGTCGACAAGAAGCTGGCCTCGAGTTTGACGCAGCCACCCGTCCTCGAGATCCGAAACGCCTCGCGCCAATTAATTTCCTCCGTTCGACCGATACAACGATCGCATTTGAAATCGCTACGGATTAATTCTCCGACAAGATAGGTTGACTTAGGTTTTCAGAGGAGATTCGCACGATGAAAAGAACGCGACGGCTTTAACTAGTACGTTGTCCACTGTACGATACTACTTGGACAAATAAGTAGTCATCTCTTAACCAGAAAGTTTTATGATGACCGATCATCATAAATCAGAATGCAATCAGATCAATTTATTTTTTCGCAAGTGTAACATCCATTCTCAATCCGCCGATTTATCTAATATACACGAAACTACTGTTACCCCATTTCCGTATTCGACTGCTGTTTCCACACGAAATAGAAAGAACTGAAGAAACTCGTCCTTTCGAGCGATTATCGCGGCACGCTGGCAGATCGAACGAAATCAGGAACGACGTCTCGAGTTCGCGGTTCCTGGGCTTGATTTCGAGGCCTGGTAGACCCCTTTAAAACCCAGGAAATTCCTCGTTGGCTTCTAAGTGAATTGAAAATAAAAAAAAGCACCCAGTAGCCGTGTAAATAATGTCCAGGGATAGACGGAGGGTTAGGCAGGGTCGTACGGCCAATACTTTTCGCATCGGGACCGGTAGGGTGGCACGGGGATTGTTATTCGTGCGGCGTACAGGCACGGTGTCGCTTTCACTAGAGTCGGTTACTGATAAACGAGCGGTTTCACCCCCACAAGCTACCCCCTGAATGTAAACTCACCCTTGTTCCCCCGACACGCTCCGAGCGCAGCTCCGGTGTAAATCGTTCGCCGACTTAAACGATCGTCGACGACAGACCTGGGATTAATCGTCGTGATTCCGATCTAAGAACTGACGACAACTATCTGCTTAAGTAACTTAATTGTTTTCGAGTGGATTAGTAGATTGGTTGTTTAACTTTGCGCTATGTAAGTGTTTAAAGTTTGATGGAAAGGAGGGTTTTGGATGTTTTGGGGTTGGCGAAAGGGGAGTGTATCGATACGTCTTTAAAGTATTTCTCTTTAAAAATCGTTTTAGTCGGGTAATCGTTAGTTGAGATATCAAAATGGGGATAAATAGCCAGAGTTTAAGTGTAAAGAATTCATTTGGTACGCGTAGGTAACAATTTATCGGAGTTTTGTAAATGTTGGTTTTAATATTAATTACTGGAATATGTATGTTTGTGCGAACCAATGTTATTTTATTCAGACAAATTAATTTACTTAGGTTGATTAATTACTGATCGAGCGTTCCGATACGCTCTATCGATCGAACGATTCTTTGACTTCTTATCGCTTTTGCAGACCTAATTAACGTATTTAAATACAATAATATTGGATCGTATAAACGGACCAAATCATTTCAAAATCAACATTTACGAAATTAAAATATTACGGTTTCAAGAATGATACAGTTTACAGCAAATATTTCGATTTGCTGCAATATTGTAGGCGTGATTCGATATCTGGTACATTATTGCAGTACGATAAACGGAAAAAGGTGAAAGCTTAGCAAAATAGACTTCGTATCGTTTCCTTCGACAAAGTAACAATCAGCGTAAATCGACACTAGTCGTACGATCACATCTCTCCAGTCGCACCTCGCATTCACATCTCGTAAAATCGCGAGTAGAATGAAATTCCGAGGATTCTAATCTTAACGATCAGTTCTCCCATATTTTCACCGCAGTGGAGCAACATTAACCTCGAATCGACACGGAGAAATGGTTAGAGGCGGTGGTGGTGGAGCGATTTACGCGAGGCGGAAAGGTCGTACGCGACGATTCGCGGGACAAAAGCGGCTCGTACGTGCGCGGTCAGAGGTGGAACGTCACGTTCTCTCCGCTAGACCTCCGGGGAACGATGTCTCAAACGAGCACGAGGGAAACCGGCGTCGTGACGCACCTGCACCGAATTCCGTCCGACGTGAAAGTATCGACCCCGTGGACGAGCAAATAGAAAAAGAGAGAAAGAGAGAGCGAGGGAGAGATTGAGAGAGGCCGGTCGACTTACATGTGGGTCGCTGCGACGCGCGTGTACGCACGCATGCCTGCGGGACGATAAGTTTGTCATAGCCAATTTATACAATTGGCACGCTGGCTCCTCCGCTATTCGCCACTGGGGACCCACGAATTTATGGCTAATGTCCCTCCCTTCGTTGCCGTACGTCTTTCAGTCTGTCTCGCGCCGTTTTGCCCCGTGAAAAAATAACCGCTATTCCAGCGCGGGAATGATGGCACGTCGCGAATGCTACCGGTTACGATGCTTCAAAGTGGCCCCGCATATGCCCTTGCGTGTCATGTATAGGTACCGTGATTAATTACATCGTGACCCGAATTTTCGATAGAACTGAAACTTTTAGATCGATTTGGAATACAGAATTTTTACAGAATTATTTTTAGTAGACTAAGTTTTAGTCGTGGTTCAGCATGTATAACGAAGATGTACATTGATAATGTTTATGTAACGAAATTAAGAAATTAATAAAAGGTGGACTCGGATTTGGCAAAAGTTTGTAGATACAAGTCGCGTTGAAAAGGTTAGTCCATCTGGAAATAGAAAGACCGAGGGAATAATAAGCTGGATTGATATTATTACAGGACGTGGAATGTTTGTTTTGACTGAGCAAAGAACAAGTCCCCGGACAGAAGTTTCACCCTTTGGCGTGGTTCCTTCGCAATTGGTATTCAGCCGGGCGTATCCCTTGGATTTGTGTTACAGCGTCGGGGACATGTGTCACCGTGAACGATAGGTGGCGGTGGCCGGAAATAGCTGTTTAAAATTGCATCGACGGCCTACCGTTAAAGGCACGTGCGCTTTTTAATGTCCCGACCAATGCTTACGATAATGTCCTTTAAGCTTTTATTAACGGTTAGCGCCGGTACGTGGGCCGAATCGCCATGGCCATTCGCATGCGACATCACGAACAACCGTACGGATCTCCGCCGGGAGATCTGATAACACGTAAGACATTTATTTTTCCTCGGGAGTGGCATCGATGCGCCGATTCATTTCGCGTGTAATCTTTTTTCTTGAGGAATTTCCTCTTGCGTTTTGGTCTTCGAATCGCGTAATGACGGAAAAGAAGTATCGGAAATTTTAGCAGGTTTTTTCATTTTTCCCCGTCTTAAGTCGAGGAATGGTAGTAACGAAGAGATTATAGCGTTAAAAAATGTTACAAATGTCGCGAAACTGCAAATTCTCTGGAGAAATAAAGCGAGAGTCTACGATTGTTAAAAGGGACATTTTGCCCTTGCACGAACGTCCCTGTGCGAGGCAACATTGGGGTCAAAAATTGGGACAATCTGCGAGCAACGAACCTAACGCGTAGCATGCGAGTTTAGTGGTTTTGGATCAATAGGGAAGGCAATCGAAAAGAGAAAGAGAAGTGTCCATTATGGCATTAAGCGTGCGAGAGGGTCTTTGGTCTCATGGGGAAGAAAGTTTTGGCAATGATTAACCAGACTCCGAGCTGCGGCTTCGATGAGTCGATGGAACTCGCCAGGGTTGATTTACCCGGAATAATTATGTCTCGTTGCCAACTTTCTGCGGCAAAAGTTACGGCTAGAACTACTTAGAACTTGGCTAAGATTTCTTCTTTACCTTTCGTGCAATGGTTACCCGATACTACTTGCTGTTCATGAAATTTAGTTTATTCATTAGGCGACTCGTCGATTTCTATAGGAGTTTCGTTCTGAGTAGAAAGTTTAATCTCGTTATTTGTAATTGTGGAAAAAATAGACAGACTATCAGGGAGCTTGTATCTCATCTAAGCTTTTTACAAATTTCTAACTATATACCTTTAGTGGTTTCCTGATAGGATTACAACGTTCTGTTTTCATAGGAATATCGCACACAATGCACAATACAACGTAACAAAATAAAATAGTAAAATACATCTTAAATAAATAAATATATATAGAAGTTTCTAACTGTTAAAGCACATTAAATGTTAATTATGTTCAGTAACTGTTTTTAAATATTTAGGAGAAGATTCTGCAATCAGATAATCTTTGTACGAGATTCAAGGCATCTCATCGAATGAAACTATGGAAATCGTTGCAATATCGTTCACGCTCTCATTTGTTAATCGAAGTTAGCGAAAAGCAAAGAAGCGAAATCGGAAAAGCAGACAGTCTAGCGAACCTATCAATAAGCCACGGTAAAAACCAATCAAGAACAGAGATTTCTGGAAATTCCGAGAAGTTTCGGAAGTTCAATAACATTCGGCTTATCCACAAAATTCATCCAGTAACCGTAAACGCGTAAACTTTTGCTGACTTTAGGAAGCATCATGCTGCGAGGACATCTCAGCTCTATCGAACTGTTTCGAGGGTTCTTCATCCCCCTTTTCAAAAGAAATCTAACCGTAGGCAAGTCATCTTGAATATAATTATATTTATATTCGTTATATGTTACATTGTATTCTATCGTACACTGACAATAGTCTTAATTTTCGTGTTGATGTGTAGTTAACCTGTTAACCGTGCCGTTTCTTTGTCGGTAATCGACGAAAATTTAGAAACGAATTGACAGAATCAATAAAATTTAGAACGTTAGATTTATACCATAAAATAATTCGTACGATTGTGTCTGATATAATAGCGCAATTTTGAACATTTTCTGAAGCTAAAATAAACTTTATACGTGCAGTATCGATCAAATATGCTGAAGAGAAAGATGCAAGAAAAGCAGATGGAATGTTCTCTTGGCTAAAGGACTTCCTCAAACCAGGTAACAGATTAAGTTTCCTATCAATTAAACCTCAACGTATCGCTCTAACATTACCCTACGGTCAAATTAAATTACTTGTCGGATATCCTCAAATTCACGTGTCCTAACGACGTATGCTTGAATCGATAGTTGCGATCTCAGCGCTAATGTAACGCTTTGTAGACTATAGGATCGACGAAATAGGATCATTGCCCGAGTATTTGAGGGTTAAACAAACGGTAATTAATTTCAAACTCGAGGATGCGGACGATCAAGAGGTCAATGCTATCGAAGAATCGTATAAAAATTCAGAGCTTCGCGAGAATTCTTCGACAGAGGACGTTGGATATCAAACGGATATCGAGGAGAATAATACGACCACGGATTCAAAACCCGATAGAGAAACGCTTAAAGACGAAGATTCTGATTCTATATCGACAAGGATGTTAATGGAAAACAGTGTTACCGATGACGCAAATCTAAAACGGGAACGTCAATCGCCACTTGCGCGTCACGATCTTCTAACTCTGACCGATCTCCTGAATCGCCCAGTCCGGACGATCGTAAGCTGCGCTCCCAGGAGCACGAAGCCACCAATTAGAGAGCCTAACATGCCTGAGAAACGGGACAAAAAGGACGAGAAGAAGGATAAGAAAAAGAAGAAGCCAGTGATACGTATGGAGGGTGGGGTTTCGGGAAACTGTGGCAACGAAGCCACCCCGGATGCTACGTGTAATCTGCACGATAACATGGACGTGAACTTTCAATGGGGTACCAGTCTCGCCGAGGAGGTGGACACGAGTAGACAGTTGGAATCGAAACAAAACTTGAACAACCGTTTGCATCAAATGGTGAACGTGAATTCGTTCGTTGGAGACTCGAATTACTCGAGTGATCAAGTTTCTTCCACCTACGACGTGAACGCCATCCACACAATGAGAAACTTGCAGCTGACGATGAACTCTGCGAAAGATACTGATAAGAAGAATGAAGCAGCTGTCGAATTATCTAGCGGAAAGTCGGATAAATCTTCAGGAACGAACGTTTCGAATGAATTACCTAAAGAAGCGGGCATAGAGTCCGTGAAGAAGATACTGAAAATGTCGCCGATCGTGATGAAGGAAACTAACGTCGACGAGGATTACAACATTCCTAGTAACGCGAACTTCGACGTGGAGATCAACGCGTGGAAGGATCTCGTTCTAAAATCCAAAGTGCCTCTGGACCCTTCTAGAGAGGACTTTATCGATCCAGAAAATCCCAGACGTACAGAAACGCTGTCGATCAGACCGGAGCCTCCTGAGCCGAAACTGGATGTGCAAGCAATACCAACTACCAGCGACGAGACCACAGCAGAGGAAGAAGATCCGGAGTACGCCAAAGAAACGAAACCTAATATGAACGCAAAAAAAGTCAGCAGCCCCACCGACGTTCAGAAACTGGATATCAAGAAATTACATACCGAGACATTTTGTTTCTCGAAAAGATACAATAACGGTGGTATTAACGGAAAATTAAAATTCCACAGACCCTTGAGTGTTCTAGATTCGTTGGATAACGATGTGAACTTAGGGACTTTGAATTTTTCAACGAATACCGAGGGTGGTTGGGGAAATTTCGAGCAAAGGGTTTCGGAAGAATCGAGAAGAGTTAATCGCGAACAGACGGAAGGTGGTGAACAGAGTAACGTCATGAAGAGTCAAAGCACAGAGGAAAATGTCACAAACGTGGAAAATACATCGTGGAACGAGAACAATACGGCTCAGGAACAACAACAAGAAAGAGGGAATTTTGAGCCGCAGGAACAGTCAGACCCAGGCACGAATTTTACGAACGATTTAAATACAATGGGCGAAAAAGAAATCGACGTTTCTTTCAGTCGATCGCAAGCAGAGAATCAAGTTGCGCGTGAAAATTCAGTGTTCACGTCTCCTCGGAGGGATTCGAGGAAATATGAGACCGATGAATACATAAATGCACAGGCAGATAATTATCAGTCCAACTTAGACTACTCCAATTCCTACGGAGACGACTATTATCCTGGCTACGAGTCCATGTCGTTGGAACCGGCAACAGGTAATGCAATCTTTTTTCATATTTTTCCGACATTAATTTAGTTCTTCGAATATTACGTGCTACTTAAATCTCAACTTCTGCCTTTGATTTTTTTTTTGTTAATTATTTTAAAATAATGAAATAAATTAATTTCTCATTCGCAAATATTTCTTTCAGAAAGGCAATCTTCCGGACGCAACGAAGAGTCCGCAAGAGACGAACAACAACAAACGGATGACAATAAAGAATTGTTCGTTAAGAGCTCGGGACAAATGGAGAACACAAGCCAATATGTTACGGACAACAATTATATAAAGGTACCCGGTGATCCCTACCCATACAGTCGAGAGCACTTCAATAAATGGCGTATGTGCGAGCAACTTCATATCGGTCCCCAAAAAACCACGGAAACCGAAGAGATTTTGAACACACCGATTAACTCAAACACTGGCACACGAATCGACACTCAGCAACCTGTTCGAAAATTGTCGCAGGATTCTCGCGTTCGAGGGAAATGATATAAAAATGTTCATAGCTAATCCTCGAAAACGTGGAACAAACAGCATAAGAATATTTGGACTTCGTGAATTCAGGCGTTAATTGATATTGTGAATTAAACTTCTTCGTGTCCGAGATGTTTGTAATATTTGGTAAATATTTTATCACGACTATAATATAAACTATGAGAAAACTGATGTTCAATATTGTCCATAACATACTGGAATAAGAATAAACGTTGATAAAACAAAAGTTGATGCAAATAATCTGTTCGCCAATGTCTCCTTTATTCAAATTTCGATTTGATATCAGTGATTCATCGTCGATATCTGGATCCTAGACTCATCCGAGGACAAAATCACACAAATATTTAGGACAGTTAATATTTAATTGGCCACGATATATCATAAAATTAGAAAAGAAGCCTTATGACCAACTGTCCACGACCAAAATAAAACGTTCATCGATAGAACAGCGATGCATCTCGAAGATATTACCGACAGACTCGTCACGAAGAACCATCGCCACTTCCTGGTGAGTGTTACCAGCGGATCGAAGCTTCGCTCCATGATAGCGAGTCTTCTTTTGTTCCTGTTCGCGATCACGAAGCTCGAGAAAGCGGTCTTACGAGTAATAAAGTTGTGATACAAAGTGAACGGACAGCAGAGCCGATACCTTGGTAGATCGTGATAATTAGCCGCGTAGTGATACACGGATCGGTTAATACCTGAGTAATACTGTGTCCAGGTCGATGTAACCGATCATTACGCGATTTCTTGCGGCAACCTACGCCTAGCGTAAATGATCCTCGACCGGGCCCGGTCGTAATTAGCCGGACGATCGCGGTATTTGCGATGCATTAGCGCTGAGCATCTTGTGATCGGGTCTAACAAACGCTACCGATCAACGATTAATAACGCGGTCTATGGAGCTCGTTGATAAATAAGAATTCCGAGGAACAAAGTTTCCAACTATATAGTCGAGGGATAAATTCGAGTTTTTAAGGGATTTCATTTTTGTGAAACGACTAGCTCGTAGAGATGGGATCACGAAAGAACTGGATAAATAATAATCGTTAAGAGTTTCGTTTTATTGTTGCTGCAAAGAAAATGGCAATTTTCTGGGGTGGTTATATAGTTCTGTAAACAATTACTTTGTAAAACGGTGATTGGTTAAATATACGTAATAAACTAAATCCACAAATAGTGAAATTACAGGATTTTGTGCATTACGAAGAATATTTATACTCGTTGATTGTAGTTCATACCTTCCGAAGCTTCTGAATATTATTCCAGGTGGATTTGTTTTCAAGAATATCGTTCTATAATATTTTACCGACTTCTCGGCTATCTTAAAGTCGAAAATTACACCTCTATCGTTATCATCTGTGTAATCAGTGATCATCAACTTTACGCACACGGTAAACGGTTAACCGGTGATTTTACACTCGAAAGCCTTAGATAATAACAACTCTAAAACTCGATTCAAAAGACTAGGCGACCGTATTTAAAATACACGCTTGAATCGATTAAAACGATTATACTCAAAATTGCAACAGATTATTACAAATGTTTATTTCCTTTCCTATAAAAGAAGTCATCTGTTTCGAACAGAACCTACAAAATCAAACAATCCACCCAGTGAGAATCCACCGAATCCATTAGACTCGGTAGTTCTATCGAATCCAACGACTCCTTCTAACGATGGATCCTCTTTGGTTGAAGTTGAATCTGGCGAGGCGGACATTGATGCCAATGGAGAGGAAATTGCGAAAAAACGTGGTAAACAGAGCAAAGAATCGGCGCACGTTCATACCATTCAACCGGATGTTAATATTCCGCTTGGGCCTTGCGTTCCTAACAGTTACGAAAAAAAACGTATGTGTATTTCTATATCCGATTTGAGATCGGAAAAATGGAATATATAGAACAATTTAAAAATATTTTATTCTGGTTATGCACAGACGTCAGCAAGTTGGTCCAAAGTCCTAAAGTCGAGACTTTAAAAAAGAGTGAGAGTCCGGTCGAAGAGACAGATGTTCGCACACAGAGAAACAAAGGACTATTATGTATGTAGGAATAAAGATAAATACTTGTAAAAAATATCTAACTATCATTGTTCGTTGCCTGCTCCAGCGTTGAAAAAAGAAGATATTCAAAAAATATACGAGCAGAAAAATTATGCTTACCTCCGACCTGAGGAAATGAAACACTTGCGAGTAGCTCCAAAACCAAAATCTCAAGACACGGATTCAGACACGTCCACAGATT
Organism: Bombus impatiens; assembly: GCF_000188095.3. Taxonomy (NCBI): domain Eukaryota; kingdom Metazoa; phylum Arthropoda; class Insecta; order Hymenoptera; family Apidae; genus Bombus; species Bombus impatiens. Next base: position 981,437 of record NT_176456.1, read on the forward strand.
CATCTGAATAAAGATATCGAACAATAATATAAATCGCATTGTGTCCCGTGTCTCGTGCATTATAATATCTCATAAATTTGTAAAACATTTAAAGGAACGCTACTAAAAGATTTATTAAACGGTAAATACCTTAAAGTACTCGAACGGTTCCCAAAAGTTATGGATCTAAGTTGGTATCATTGTTACTATTACACCGCAACTGTCGCATAAGTTGGTAACGCTGTTCCCGCGATTTCAACCACCAAATTCAGTTCATTTTTAAACCAAGTGCAACGCGGTTACGCCAAACTGGTATCGTATCTTTTTCGGTGACGACGTTCATTAACGCATCATGAACGAAAATACGTAAACACACGTGACCTTCCATTATCTTTAGAATAAATCGTTTAGTTCGCGACGCGTCTCGTATCGACAAAAACTCGCAAGACTCGTTAATCGGCCCTCGTCACTGTCCCTTCTTTACAAATCAAACCTAACCTACCGGTGTTCCGAACAAGGAACGCGGAATATCGAGTGTTTTCGTGGAACGCGTAAATACAGTGAAACAACCGAAGCGACCAGCAACCTACTATTCTCGAAAACTTTGTTCAAGTTCGGTGCATGGATAAACTCCACTTCTCGATCGTTCCCAGCCCATCTAGGTGAGTCTCCCGTTTCCTAAAATTACATATCGTTCGTTCCCGTGGCCGATTAAAAGCAATAAGGGATTCTGGGACCATATCGACGAAATTGGCACACATGGTGTGGTTAGCTCCGCTTAAATGCCTTCTCGATTCGAGAATCGACTAAAACGGCCATCGTATCGAACGTTAATCCAGTCCCGACACACCTGTCGAGAATTGAGCCAAGCGGGGATGAGAGAGGTAAGTAGAAAACCATGATAAGGTTGAGAACGATAGGCTAGATCGTTCGAGATCGGACGCTGTGTAGTTACGTATAGCTTGATCGAGCAAAAATAATGTTTCTAAGATGGAGTAAGGTTAAAAAATGGCGCTAGATTTCTTTTGCTATATAGTTGATTCAATCGCAGTGTCGCCAATCATACCGCTATAATACCGAGGCGAAATCAATTTCTGATGACAGATCATATATGCGTACTAACAGCAGCATTTCCTTTATTACGACAAATTACGCAAAGCCACGAACTTTGTACTTCGTTTCGATCTATATTTTACATTGGGATTTGCTAGATTAGACGATTAGTTGTAATTTTCACCATACCCTTTAAGTTATCTAGCCAGAAAATCACTCCGTATATCTTAAACTATGAATAGGCTAATTGTACAATAATGTGAGACTTCTGTGGTCGTAGCCAAGTGTAAATAAGTGAAAAAAGTAAAGAGAAGCTCTTTAGGCAAAAATATAATACTTATGTACGGTCGTAAAATAAAAGGAGGGGGGAAAGTACCAACCTAACCCCAACATTCTTTCTATCTATCTATCTGCTTGGATATGCTGGAAATTCCACATTTGCTCGGTAAAGCAGTAGGTCGAGTCAAAGAAGCGAATTGGTCGACGTGTTCGTGCGAACTATCGACCCGCAGCGCAAGATGCGTGCCTACCGGTCACGAACGCATCCGCCCGCTTCTGCCTGGAGGCTGTTATTTCGCCGCCGGGAACGCAGCCATCTCCGAATCGTCTCGGAGCCTATCTAATCATTCAAATCGCGGTAACCCGCCTAATCGCGGTATACGCAACCGCCGCTGCCCATCGGTCTTCCTCTTTGGTTCCAGACCTCGACTTCCACGCCAATAACGCAATAACGCGGCGAGGAATAATGCTAGATTGCCGAGCTGATTGCTCTCTTCTCTCGTGCCGGGGGAACTCGTGCCGCGTAACTCGTTCGCCGTGGATACACGTATAGGTTAAAATGGCAGCTGCGTCGTCGAGAGCGTTTCTGTTCTGGCTGAATTTTTAGCTTTCACTTCCGGTGGAGATGATAGCGTCTCGATGGAAGGTGGACATGAAATTTTTGTTTAGCGGAGCGTATGGTTTATTACAAGCAATAATAGACAACGACTTTCACAGAAATCGATATAAAACACGTGTGTAATATTTTGCATTACAGAAATATAAATATTATTAAATAATCAGATAAATAATATCGGTAAATAATAATCAGAATCTATTTAACATGTCATTTTCCATATAAATTCTCACAAACGTCAACTTCAAGCAAGACTATTCTCAAGATCGGCTCCATCAATCTTCCTTCCAAAGACCGAAATCCTATGCTATCACGAAGAAAATAAAGCACATCAAATCGGTGGGCTCGTTTCTCAAGTGACTTACAAGTTTGGTCGGGTGCAGAAATCGGCTAGAACCGGACCAGTCTGCAGGAGGAAGCGTGCGTAACGTGTCGGAAATTGCCATGGCGCTGGATGTTGTGACGCGTATATACTGTACACGTTCCCCGGGCGGTGGCATGATTACGTGGAAATCAGAAGCGGCGACGTTATCGTTCCGTGATTCGCTCGTCAGGACGCCTCTCGATATACTTTGCTTCTTTATTCGCGCGGTTAACGGCTCCGGGGTAACGAGTTTCGCACGATCGACCGGCGATGATTTCTGCTCGGGGAGGAATCGACGCGGCGCCGCGCCGCGCCGTACCGCGGCAATCAGTCGACGCGAGTCGTTCTCGTCGATTTTTCCAACTAGTCGAACTTTTCATCTCCGCGGGGAGACCGTGCCTGTGCAATCGAACGGAATCGAAGGTACCGTTCGATCCAATTTTTAGGACAATTCGTTGCGCACGCTACGAAGCAGAGAGGGAGAAGATAATTGGACGAGGAGATACGCGGTTAAGTAACTACGACGCATGGTAGATTAAGGTTGGGACGTAGATTTGTTACCAGCAGGAATTTCCCTGCTGCGATGTCTATTATTTGAAGCTGTTGGGAAATACATAGCGTTTCGGAGCGATTGAGGCTAATGAATCTAGTAAAATTGAGACGTAAGAAGCGAATTACCGTGCGATAAGATTTACTAACTTGTCTAATTTGCCTGATGTGCCGAAGTTTTTAATTGGAATGTTTATGGACAGATGTAACGAGGCTACATAATGGGCTTCACCTGTGTCTCTTTTTTCTCTGTATCAATCAACCGATATCTCGATTGATTAAGTTAGTTTCTGGAATTGTGAAATAATACAAGACGTATTAATTGCAAATTTTCATTTTTAATAGAAAATCGAGCTTCGTTTCTATGTATTTGCAAAGTACTCGGATTATCCGAATTAATTTCGAAGACAAGTGCTTGAAGAGTTGAAAAATGTCTTCAATAAGACACTTTGAAGTTCTACAATATCGAATCTCGAAATTGTAGGATTCGTTCAAACCTGGTTGCAATATACTTTATGCCATCTCAAACAACAGTTACCGGACACGGTCCAGGGGATTGGCATTGGTAGCAGACGTGGTTTTATTTACGACTAGAACCGCTGACTGCTCCGGGTTCGCTCCTCCTTGACCCTCTCTTCTTGTGGTTCGCGCGGGGGTTAGGACGATCCTATCTCTACGGACGTGGCCGCGAATCATTCCCTCGCGGACTGGCTGCACTATAAAAGATCGTCCTATGGTTGTATATTACTCACGCCACCGTGTTTTCACTTGGCACGGCGATCGGCGCCGATATCATAACTCCTTGTCGTACCGTCGTTCATCCAGCAAATCCGCCCGACGACCAGGCCTCCGCCTCGCAGCGATAGCAATCCCGATACCACCGGCAGCCCTGCAACGCGAGGACGAATATCGCGATTAGATTAAATTTTCATCGTGCTTCAACCTCGCACGCCTTTCCTCGGTTAAATATTTAAATTCGGGCATACGTATGCTTGGATATCTGAGAGACGCTGATACAAATCGGAGCAATCTTATAGTTTTTCGACGATTTGGGATAATGGTATTAGATCTTTAAATTCAATCTATAATATAATCGAAGATTTGCAGTCTGTGTCATTTCGATCGATATAACGAAGAAACTTTCGATTTTTAAGAGACACATGTTGGATATGAGTGAAAGAAACGCGATAGTATTTTTCGAGTTTCTCTTTCACATTTTTCTTCAAATTCGCGTGAGGTTAGAATTGTTCGACTGCTTTTTGTGCGTAGAAAATATAGACAGCCCGATAGACTCGTCTTTCTCATAGCTCGGCATCCAACTTGAACAGCGAGTACATGCCTAGCCGATAATCCATGACGATGCGATTATTCCCGGCGAGACACCGAAATAGATGGTTTACAGCCTCCCTTAAATACGTCAACGTTTACACGCGAATTCCCGAAAGTAAATCGACGAAGAATGTTTTCGCAACGACGCAGGTGGTCACGAGGCGAAGCCAACTCAAACGCCGAAGGCGACCTACCGAAATCGCCTGGTTATTATTAATAACGCGAAACCGGCTTTATTTGCGATGTCTCAGTCTTCTACACGCATCTTTATCAAAAAGTCAAAATATTGACTTATTAACGTACAAGACGCATTCTAAATTATTAATACGTACGACGTTCGAGATGCGATCGTGTCATGGAGTTAATCGTCCCTGTGATTTGTAAATATTTGGTTAAGTGAAACGGAGCGATAGATTCTTCGTGTTTCTCGTTCCACGCGAGCCTTTGATTTTGGAACGCGTATGAAACTTCTCGTATAGTTGTTATAGTCTCGTATAGTTCTCGTATAATTTCGTGCTAGCTGTGTTCAATTCGTCGAACGAGTTTCCGATCTGTGACAAGTCTCACGATTTCGTTCTTCAACTTTCTTCAAATGAGTCAAGAGGCAAACTATCCGTAAAATAAAAACCATCTTGGCGAGTGATCTCGAGGACCGGGTACGACACGTCTCAGAGCAAACGGGTGCAAGTCACCCCGCGATCATTCGGCGCAGCGTTCCAGCGGCGCGGTGCTCGTAGTGACATCACAAAAAATCACGGTGCCGCTTTCTGGCCGGATATCTTTCAATTACCCGTTAATATGATAGGCGGCGGGCTATGTTGCAAGTCACCGGCACGTCGTTGCCCGCAGCACGCAGCCGGGCCGCCGTGTGATTAATCGACGTCAACCACAGGCTTCGGCGCGCAAACCTCCGCGGGGAGAATCGTCCGACGCGTT
>NT_176456.1:987324-1014688 GCF_000188095.3 Bombus impatiens
CGCGTTGACACGTCGTCGATCCGTGGATTTGCGCCACATCGCGGCCTCCGACCACCCCCATGCGGGACCGTTCGATCGAAACGTCACTCGCGAACCGAACAGCATTGTTTCTGTCTGAGCCGTGATATGCTTCAAGGAGCCTACCGAGGGTGAGACGGGTGATTGATAAATGACTCCTGACTTTTTCCGATTTTTACGGGTTTTGTATCGCTGAGAGATTAAAAATATTTTAAGTAACAATTTAAAAATTCCGCGAGCTACGATCCTAACGATCTAGAGGCGTGTTTAATGTTCGATAAGATCACACACGCTATCGGCTAATGTGTTATATTCTTTTAGCAAAGTGTTCCAAGATCAACACTTTCGTGTCTTGGACTAATTTCGTATCTAAGTATAATAGCATAGCGATAAATAATAACATATAGTTCAAAAGTACTTTGTTCAGAGTTATTTGTCGAAACGATTAGCGGCGAAGCATGTATTTTCATTGAGAGCTCCGTCTCTGTTTAATATATAGATGGATGAAAAAGCGCGACGAAAATAATTTCTGAAGACTGAGTTTAAGTTTAGCTCTAGAGACTAATTGGCCAAGTGACCTTTCTAAAATTGATCTTGACTGCTCTAGTTTCTGAAAGTTTCTTTCTGCCGTCAGCGTGTGTATGGCGCTATTAGCCAGCTCGTTTGATACTTTATTAAAGAACCAACGAATAGGTAAACTTAATTTTCCTCTCTATGGCGCATCGAAGTTTAAAGAACACATTACGCGTTCACGGCATGTTATGTGTAATAAACGTACAGATTAAATTAATTGTTTCAATGCTGTTCGGACGATCGAGCATGAAATCGCACGCGTTGGTGTGCATAGCGAAAGTTGAAAACGCGTTCAGGCGATAAATTGTAATTTCAATATACCGTTTTAGCGAGCAATTCGCGTTATAATTTCATCCCTCCTTTGCTCCTTTCGATAATCGTATCAAATTGTTTGGACAACTTATTTAAAAGCAAACACTGCTATCTTTATCTTGTTAATACTTATCTTACTTACTTGTTAAACACTTATCTTGTTAATAAGTTTCGCTTCTCTTCTTACGAAATCGCTTTCGATAATTTCGTACCTACGTACACGATATCTCATGTGACTTACAAACTTTCAAATTCATTCATCTGTCGTGTATTTGAAATACACGGCGCGTCACGAAAAGTGCTAAATATCGAAGAATTCATTAACTGTCGTTACATTCATTAACTACTTAACTTTCCATTTCTACGCTTGACAAACTATAATTTACTCTTCGCGATCATTAAAAAAAAAGAAAAGAAAATACTAAGAGACGAATGGATTAGACAAAACCACAGATAAAATGCTGTTTTCATCTAAATTGGCCAAATCAGCGATCGTTGTCTGTTCTCGCGTCGAAGTTTAGCGTGAGATACGCGCGAACGATGAGAGGAGACGAGAAGAAGCGGTCTGCTAAATGCCCCGACTAATTCGACGAAGGCACGAAAACGACGGGGTTTTTTGGGGAAATGGGGAGAATGGGGATTCTCGCGCTAGTGACACCACGAGCCGCTGTCGTTTCCCATGATTTTTCGAGGGTAGCGCAGGACGATTTATGGAGGGACAACGGTGTCGCTGTCGAGGAGTATCGAGGGGTTGCTTAACTCGTACCTGAACCGAAAGCACGAGAAGATAAGGGAGCAGGAAGAAGATTGGAAGCGTTGTTTCGTTGAAACTGTTGAGTGCGATAAGAAACTATGTCAATTACGAAATTTTGAAGCCAAGAAGAAATTTTCGTTTCGCATCGAGGCTGTAGAATTCTAATACTTAGTTAACTAGTTTTCTGTTCTAAGAAAGAATCTTTAATACGATTGAGTGGTTAGGCCAGGTATTATATAACGAACTTTCAGATTTTATTTTCTATGTAATAATTCAAATTGCTCAACTTTCGTTCCAAGAAGATAGTGATTTTCCTACATTGTCACTAATTTTTTGTAATATCACATTTCTACGGTATAGCTGTATTAATCACTTCCTCGATTTTCTTTCCGACTGAATTTTCGCTCGTCCTAAGGACAAAACAGTACGCGATGTAGGTGGATGACGATTCCATCGAAGTTTCCATCGCACACTGGTCGAAATCGTTTTCTCGTTAACGCACAGGAGAACGCAATAACTTTGTTCTCATCTCTCCACGCAACCGACCACTCGCGAGAATTAATCGTACTCGTGACGAACGTTCGATCGTAATCGAATTGCCGATGATGGAGCGTCCTGGCTTTGATTAAACCCACCGTCCGTCCCCTCGGCCAAAAAACTCTAAGTAATTATCGTTTCGCGTATACGTTGTTCTCGTCTACAGAAACTGCCAATACGGTTATTATATCACAAGCCGAAGAAAATGAAAAGATGTTTGATAGCGTTGGTTTATGTGGTCTTTCGACGTTCCAAGCTCCACTTGATCAATCACTTCGACAAAATGTGACTCTCGGTATAATTAAATTAGCAAAAGCGTAAATAGAAAAATCATCGAAATTTTTCCAAAGAATAAATATCCTTGTTTCATCGTTGATTGGAAATGTAACTTTTTGTAACGTAAACGAGCTTTTTTAATACTAAAACTGAAGAACCTGATAAATATAGAATATCATTGAAAATATGGAAATACAGGAAGACCGCTGAAGCAACAATAACACAAAAACTTTCTGATCTAGTTCAGAGAAGCGATTTTGCTGGCGAAACGGGTCGTAACATATTTCAAAAGGTAACGTAAAGGCATCGCACAAAGGAACCCACGCAGAAAGTCCAGCTTCTGCAAACAAGCAGGCTGTTTTGAAAGAGGAAGTTCGACGATAACGTGTCGCAAGCTCGTGCGGTGGTTCGTACACGTGTTTAAATCGGTATTAAGTACATCGGCGGCGGAACAGTGCCAAGAGGCAAAGTCAAACAGACGTTTATCTAACGTGTAATGGCATAATTTGCGATGGGGCTTAATCACATCAATGTTACTTGGCCGTCCAGCAGAGTGGAATAAGCTGATCGTGTCTCAGACTTCCCTCTGCCTCGGTTCGCTGTTGCTTGTTCACCGCTCGTCCGCGCCACCAAATTGCATTATACCGGAAAATTATTAGAGGCCCGTGAACCGTGATTAACAGTTCCGCTTCAGATTTTAACATACGTATTCGACACACATATTTCAATTACCCCTCTTTATACTCCACCTCGTATTTCTCAACAAAAAGATTTAGAAAACTCATTACTCTAAGGAAGAGTAAATGACCTAAGACGCTTATACTTCGCTTCGTACTTTCAAACCAAAAACGCCTAGAAAATTTGCCACTAAAGACGAAGCGATAACCCAGCCAACCCGAAGGAAGTCGGTCACTTAAATTTAGCTATATCGAGCTCCATCCCTCTGTCGTATTGTAAGCTTCTTTTATCCGCAGACCGATAAACAAATTGTTCTCCAAAGGCGTTCGGACGAAAGGCTCGTTCCCCGAATGGTCGTTCGCTGCGGAGGCGCGCAAGAGTCCCCCCAGTGTCGTGCCTATAAACAAGTCGTCGTCGAGCGTCGAAATAACGCCAGCTGTTGGCAGCGTGCCTCTGTTGACATAACTTTGACAAAGTCGTTGACAAAGTCTCGGTTGCAGAGCGGTTTTTACGAGACTCCAGCCCATTAAGGCCCGATAAATCTGCCTCGGTCGGATCGTCGAGCCCTATTTTCATCCGGCGTGAAAACACCGCGCTCTCCCTTCTTCTACGCCCTCACGTTCGCCGTGGTCCGGTTCCTCCGGCGCTGTTTGTCAACCCGGTGGCCACCGCGAGCAAACAAACGTTCCGCGCCACCCGTTATGCGACACACGACCGTCGCCGGCAGCACGCGCCTTCTACACGACGATTATTAATAGCCTTGCTCCGGCCAACTCTTTCCTACAACCTCAGGGATGGATGCATCGAGCCAAGATATCATCTCGAGCACGCTGTTTGCTTAGAGGTAAAAATTTTCGGGGTGCCGGGTTTCAAGCGATCCTTGTCGCGCAGATGCTACCTACGTTCCTAGCTGCGGTTGATCGGAATTTCATCGGGCGAAGTTTAGCTTCTCTCAAGCTTTAACTTCTCTTCTTATTCGTTCGTCTGAGATGCGAATTTATCGTTGGTATCGAGAGATTTTCTGTCAGAAGGATTGTTTAGCAGAATTTTTACACTTTAAATGTAGCACGTGTTTGGATTTACGTACTCGTTCGAGAATAGTACAGCGAATATTTGAATTTTTAAATTTCGGAATGCTCAAATTTTCAAATTTCTTCATGTTTCGATCCTTGAAACCTAAAATTGTTGAATCTTTGAATCGCAAAAGAACCGCGACAAAAACTTGATGGGGCGGGGTGACTTGGAATTTGAATCCGTGGATGGGTTAACGCCTCGGAAGTTAGCGATCTGTCTGCTTAGGCGCCAGACCATAACTATGTTACCCACGAAAAATAAGGTTCGCTCGTAAGTACATCACACGGAAGTGGATGACGAGTGTTCAGCTTTCCGAAACCATATGCTATATCATTGCTCTAAAATAAAGCGAATACCATGTAGCTCGTCTTCTACCCTCGTTCCTTCGAGATAATTTATGAGCCGACCGGCGACGCGACTTGCCAAACATCATGTGGCACACGAAAAATTATGTCGAACATGCTTTCTCTCCAACGCTCGTCACTGAAATAACAGTAGGACTCTACGCATGAATGTTGTCTGTATATTAACAGTTAATTTATTATTTCCTCTCTGATTTTTCTTTGATAACAATGATAGGAACTCGTGGAGGTATCAAAAGGTTAACCGTATACTAGAAGACTTAAAAATATTCGTCAAATAAGTTCTAGGCACATTGTTGACAGTTCCTTTTATCATCGCCATCAACGTAACTCTTTCTTGTAACGCGTTAATTACTAAACGAACAAATGAAAAGATATTTCCAATTTCGCAATCTCTGTTTGCAGACGATGCCCGACGACCCTCACTCGCGCAGCCCCGCGGAATGCTCACCAAGGAGCCTCGCGAGGAAGATCGAGAGCTGCATCTTCAGGTAAGAGAAGAACGTATCTATGTAGTTCTGCGAGGCCGATCGAGTTCAGTTGATTCTTTGGTTTCTCGAGAAAAAGGGGTTGAAGGGTCGAGGATCGTTGACCACGCTCGTAGCCTAAAGGCATTCGTTGATTACCGACCGAGAAGGGATTTTAATTAGCAGCGTTTGCTCATCGCAAACACCGGCCAATCTGCCTCTCATCGCGAACACGCTCGCCTATCCGTTATGTACCAGCGCGATTTCAAAGTAAAAATTCTGGCTGGACGCTTTGACTGTACGCCATCGGGTCAACATCGAGTTTACTCTTGGAGTCGACCCGCTTTGCGAGCGAGAATTCTCGATACTTTGTGATGAACGTTCGGGACGTTGCTGGGGATAGTTTGAAGGTTTTTTATAACGCTGAAGATTTTTGCTTTATTGATAGAGCGAATGGAACATCGAGATTTCGCATGAAAGTTAGGTCCGTTAAAATTACAGAACGCACGTAATATGAGAAAATACGTACAACATACACAGTGTAGTGCTTTCTGTAGTACTTAACAGCAGATAATCTTCCTACCAAGACTCTACCTTTTTTAATTATACCCCTGAAAATATGAATTTGCGTAAAAGTCTGCGGTCTAGTCGTAAGTAGAGTCAACGAGCAGAAAATCGTTTGATCGAGCATTACCTAAACTTTCGTGCAAATAAACGGATTTCTGTGTGAACACGTGGATACGTGAGTTCGTAGATACGATCTTTAGGATAGTTACCCAGAATAAAGTCCCTGGTCGTTCAATCATCCTACCGTCGTGTGATCGCGACTAGTTCCAGGAGGGGGACAAGAACCCTTTGACATCGCGAAGCTCATTACGATCGAATTCCTCGAGCGCGCGAACCACGAGACAGCAGGATGGAACGAAGGAGAGAAGCAACGATCGTGGAAGGGGAGAAAAAGTGTCCATCGGCGGTATTTCTGGCGCGTTAGGGCCCCGGTGTCGGTCGCGTCACACGCGCCTGACAAATGAGACGTTGTCGTACGTTTGTTCAAATTACTGCCGGCATTCCGCGTGCACGCTCCTCGCCCGAGCACTCAACGAGCTTTGAAATATTACCCTCGTCACCTCGAACCGTTTCCTGGCCCCACGAAAAACCACCTCGGCGATCAGGCTAACGGTCGATCCTCTCGGCTGTTTTTGCTACGATACAATGTAAGTAGTCGCGGCTCTCGCGAGTCGCGCGTTCGCATCTTCGTCTTCGTTTCTTCTTGCCAGCGCGCGTCGCGCCACGGAACGCGCGCTTCTTGTCCCGAGCTATCCACGATTCGTTCACGTTTGCGATTTGACACGAGCGTGAAGCGTGACCGAGCCTTCTTTTTGATTCTATCTTCGCTGAAATGAGTATGGCGTGTGTAATAAGGGGAGCGTGGTGTGCAGGGTAAGTCGTCTAGCATTGCAACGTGAAATATTCACGATGCTTTTAATGACATCGCGAGGCAGAAAGTGGAAGACCAGTTGAACGTGACGAGCTGTTGATCGCGCCAACATATTCACGTTTTTGCGCGATCGTGCTTGTTGCTTGGATTTGGTGCAGGTGGATGGATGCTGCGAGGGAAGTCGAATAGATGTTAGACGATTTAGACTATTTCTCCTTTACGACTCGGATTACACGCTCTCTTCGAGATACAGATCACCACAATCTTCGTACGCTTCGAAGAAAATGCTGAAACTTCCTGGCGACATTTTTAGGTGCAACACCCTCTAAATATATCTACCTAATTCCGCAAGAAGAAGGTAGTTCGTCCTGTCTTGCGGCGGGTTAACAAACCTTGCAAAAGAACCGTATCATCAAAAATTACATCTCGATTCGAGATAATCTCCACATAAAACGCTATACAGAGATAGGAAGACGCAGAGCAAAGGAGTGTCCGATGTGGAATAATTCCTGTGCGTGACGGGGAACGCGTACAGATTACACCGTGACGCGATGTCAAGAGTGATCTCGCGATGGTCGTGTTTCTTGTCGGCGACAAGTAATCCGGAATCAATTACTAGTCCTGGCAGCCCTAAGGAACTGGCACGGTCACGGCGGAAGAGGCAGGGGGACAGCCGGAGGGACGCGACGACCTTTTTAGAGGCAAGAGGATCATTAATCACCCGCTTTTTAGCTGGAAATTCCCTCGCGCCTAGTTTACAAAACGAGGGTCGTCGAAATCGCCCCGTCACCCACGACAAGGGTGATGGTTTTTGTAGTTTCACCGACGACCCGCCTTCCAACGTCGGATCGCTGGCTCCTTCACGTGCGATTACTCGAGGTAATCTCGCTTGTCTCACGCGATCGACTCGTTCTCCATTATCGTTCCGAGGACGCGGACGTTCGTACTTATCGCGGTCAGAGGCAGATTTGTTAGGTGTTCGTTTAAAGTTTAAAAAACCATTTTAACTGCCTAGCGTTATGTACAATCGTGTAATTCCGCGTTGGTTTAATGTAATGCTCTTAGATGTAACGTTTATCGTCGAGCAACACGAACGTGACGGATATAAAATTTTACGCTTTAGTACTTGTACCGGTACTTAGTACACGCGAGCAATATTTAAGAAATACACGACCTACGAGAGCTATTTGTTCGATTTAGCTATTTGCTGGTTACCAATTACGTAATTCGCAGAGTGGAAGAAAGTATAACTTCACCTTCGCTTTTCATTCAACGATTCCGAAAGATTCACTTTCTATATTACCATAAAAATACAAAACAACGATATATCTAAAATTCAATCAATCAAAATACCATAACGCAAACAGGAACAAAGGGTAGTCGTTTTGCAAATACCCTACGCTATTGTGTGATATTTTTAACAAACGTATTCGGTATTCCGTTATCTGAAAACATTTGTACGCAATATCTGCTGAAAGATCTCTAAGTATCCGTAGATACGTATCTGTATAATCAACTGACAGCATTGACATTTACTCAGAGCTCCACTACACGCGTAAGAATGTATCGGTTATGAGAAAATCCGCCGACTTCTCCACCTCGTATAAATCGCATAATGGAGTGTGTAGTGTTGACTTAGAAGGTTGTGTCTGACATTCGTCATTTGTCTGTTCTAATACATAATACGTAATGTTTATAACTGGTTGTAAGTTGTAAGTTTCTCCGTGCCGTAAAACCTACGCACGAAAGAGTAATTACTCGCTTTCGTAGTTCGTTTGCATTCGTTCACATTATTCGCTGCGTGCGATTGGTCGTGTTACTGAAACTTGTTATGTACGAACTTAATCACTTGCTGCATAGCTTTTTTTTCACGTAGTTGTGTGTTATATATGATACACGTGTATTATGATGTCGATTACTTTCAGGATCGAGTCTTTGTTTTAACTCGATTTAGAAACAAATCTCGCTTGATGAATAAACTTACTGTATCACGGTATCGAGGAAAGCTTCTCGCGAGCGTATATTCTACGCGACCTTGTCTCCGATTTGCAAACCAAGCGAGCACTCCGGCAGAAGGGACGGATTTTTGTTTCTCCACCTCCCTCGATCAGTCACTGTAATTGATACCGTCTCCGCGAGACGAATGTTAATACGTTGGAGCGCAGAAAAACTCGAAAATAAATTGAATCACCGGGGCTCCTTCCACGAAGCCAAAGGTCATCGAAAGAATTCGACCTTGTCCCTACCTTCACCGACCACTGGATTATAATTAAATCCTTCGAACGTTCGTCTCCCATTTCGTCGCAATTAATAAGTTAGCATCGAACACTTACTTGTTCTTTATTCGCTTCCTTTCAAGACGATATTTTAAGAAAGAAGATACAATTTTTCAATCCTATGTCGGAAAATCGCTTCCTTTCTAATTGGAACTCTTGTACGAGCAAACTTCGCAGATTTGAAAGAATCGAGGAACAACATTCAAAGCTATTTAACAACGTTTGATCGAAGATAGTGTTGCACTCGCGTTCATACGACGTTATCGAAATGAACGACGTTATGAAAAATGACGTAGCGGCTGTGGAACGTTCGGGGAATTTTCCAAGAGGGTTGGATAGAGCCATTTTACATAGCGGTCGAGACGATTGCAGCGGCGGATTCGAGTATTAATGTTCGTTTCGCGAAACGCATCGCGCGACGCGGAAAAATTGAAGCGATTTGCGGTCGAACGAAGGAGGTTCCGAGAAAAACTCGGCTCGAAACTCGATTTCAACCGTAATGCCGACCGCAAATCGTTTTCATTTTTTGCCAGGCAACTTGCAACCTGCCTACCCCTCTCCAATCGATCTCTCCCTCACCTCGAAAGCTGCACAAGATGAAAAGCGACGAACGAAGACGAGCAATAGAAACAAAATGTTATATGTACTTTGACCGTTTTACCGTGTTCGAACACGCATATCACGAGTTATAAAAGTACCGGATTGGTCGTTTCTGTCTTGGAACAGCAGATTCGTTTCGCTCGGGAATAATTAATGCCCGGCTGGATGTATCAATTACCAGCTATTGCCATTCGCTCGCATGCGTGCGAGACCGAGCAATATCATTTCGCGATATCGTAATTAAATTTCCCAGTCCGTGTCTCGGTTAAAGTTGAGGGTTAAACGATCAACCAAAAGAAGTTTCAACGAAAATCGCGCAATTTACTCGTCGTCCATTAATTCGAAAAGCGGAGGATCGATTTGTACGAAATAATATATGGCGCACGAGCATCGTTGAGAACTAACGCGTCGCGTCCACCAGAAAGAACCGCGGAAAGTCATCTTCTCTAAGAAAACAGTAACTTTTTCCAGCTTGCGAATCGTCGCAAGATCGGCGTTAAATAGACGCCACAGCGAGTCTCGCGTGACGAGTCCATAAAATGATAAAATTCTGTCATCAGAGGTGAATTTTCGTTCGGTAATAGGTCGTTTCTCGGTGCGCGACGTTCGAGATCGGTTTACACGAATCGAAAAAGTTGGTGCCGCGCGTTTCGCCGGGATCTAGCTGACAGGGATAAGGACTGAAATAACAGAGACGCATTAGCGTCGCCGATGATCAAAGTGCGAGGTAACCGTCGGTGGGACAGAGAGGAAGAGAAAAAGAGAGGTGGAAGAAACGAAGGAAAAAAAGACGAAAATAGGGAAGCCACCCAGGCTGTCGTGGCCGTGAGTTTAACGCGTACGTTAATGCCTGTCGGCCAGCCTGGACCTCGTCCTCTATAATTAGCCTGTATTGTGTTACTCGCGAGCGGATTATTGCGCTCATAAACCGTTCATAAAGTTTTTCGGTGCGACGATCTCGTTTGTTGTTGCTCGTTACACGCGAACCTGGACGCAGGCCTCGTGCCTGTCTCCGTGTCGGAATTCTCCGTGATCGTTGTCTTTTACCCTGGCGACGGTTGCTTTCCCATCTCCAGCGTCTGTAGACTCCGTTTTACGACGACGTTGATGGAAAAATTCGCTTTCGACTGCGGTGATGTAGGTAGACTTTTGACTGAAACATAAGATCGGAAAAAGATATTTATATATGCGGGAACGGTTTACGATTTACTTACGATCTTCTCATAAACATCGACTAAAACTCACGAACGTTAAATCGTGCGCCAATAGCGTTTCGAAATCGGAACGTTCTCGTTTACACAGAAATCGAATAAAATCGTTGAGCGTACGAGTCAACCGCAAGCTACGACGTCCTCGGTGATGCAGGAACGAATGATACTTTGCGGACGTTCGTACAAGATCGCGGATACTTTTTGCCCCGGTGGTTATGCACGACCGGGCATGTGCGCCACGCGCCTTCGATCCAATTTAGTAGCCTCTCGTTTGCCCCTCTGTCTCTTTCTCTCCGCGCTTGGTGATCCTGTTTTATTTGGCTGACGGATAACGGTGAGTGGCGGACACCAATCGATCTACATTTAACCCTTAACGGTCCGATCCGATCCGTTTCTCTCGTTCGAGCCTGAGAATTAATGCCCATAAGATCCGGTAACCTTCTCCATTTCTACGCTTCTGAAAATGCTTCAGAATGTGACGATATGTTGTATGTTTTTTACTTACCTACTTCCATCTTCCTGACAATTGTAATCTGTAACTATAGTAAGTTTCGATTATAGTACCAAATTAGACGGACAGGTATATATATTAGGTTGTCCGAAAAGTTTCTTTCGTTTCATGAGGTGATAATAGATGAACAATTTCTGTTTTATATTGTTTTATTGAATTAGGTATGACCCATTTCGTTCTGTCTCTATTATTATGTTCGTGCATAATTCGATAAACTAATATAAAACAAAAAGCATTGTGCCTCTTTATTTGCTTATAAAACGAAAGAAACTTTTCGGACAACCTAATATACGATGTAAACTAAACTGAATATGTATATCTAAGATATATTGCTATCTAAAATATATAGAAGTTAAGTTCTCATTAAAACTGCTAGAATTTACTTTTAAACGATCCCTTCCTATGCAACATTTAATTCATGCTCTTAATACGATATAGTATAATATAATTTGATATACATCTGAAGAGGAACTGCATTACTTACGAAATGAGCTAATACTTACAAATCATTTAAACGCAGTATGTCCAAAGTTACGCGTGAGCTACTTGCGCCCATCGCTGCATAGCCGCGTCAGGGGAACATCGCGAAACGGTGATTCGCGTTTATATTTCTGCCTATATACTCATACAAACACGATCGTATATCCATCTGTAATGGATTTCATTCGGGCGGCAATGCGATAAATCGCGCACGCGGGAACACGCCGCGCGCCTCGACGAACAGAGAAAGTCGTAATGAGACTCGCCGACGGAATATTATAAGTGCGCGCCGCGTATAAATTAAGGCCTACTTATGGGGCAATAACGAGTCGAATACAATTCTGATTACGTAATTATCTGAGGGAGACCTTGCTGTTGGCGGCGTTCCGTCGAACTAGGTAGAGTAGAGCAATAAATTTGAAACGGCTCGACGGAAGTTGGTTCGTTTCCCTTTTCCTCCTTAACGTACCGTGCGGTTATCGGTCGCGGCAAGCTGTTTCTTCTTCGTTGACGCAGCTGCTCTCAGTGTCTTCGTGCCAGCTCGTTAATTACTCGTTACTCGAGAAAGCAACGTGTGCTCGATACGAAGTGAAATGAAAACGATATCGCGGCCAATTGGATCGAGAATTCGGTTCTCCTTGAAATTTATTTTTCCCCTTTGAAACGTTAACTAGCCAATGGCGTATACGCGATGGCATGGACGTGTCAAGTAGGAACATTTTCCCATGGCAAAAATGGATTTATGCGTCAATTTAGATTTAGAAAATGCTATAATCGATTCGAAAGCGGTCAAACAGGCTGTTCCGCCACATAACCAGCTAGGTAAAATGTTCGTTACATGACTGATAAGTTGGTGCGAGCGTTCCATAGCCGTTGAAAAGAAGCTCCTCGCTTCCATCCAGCAGCTTAATATCGCGTGACTAATTGAAGCGAATACCAACAAGTTTGCCGCGTGATTATTTAGTCGCAAAAACTACCGTGTACCAGCTGAATTAGATCTATTTAGCTGCCATGCCAAGTCATCTCGATTTTTACGTACTTGTCACCTTGCGAATTTCTCGTCGTACGATCGTTGTAATATCTTTTCTTCGGTTGATTTTTGTTTCTACATTCTTTTCACAACGTGCAGCCTTGCAAGGGCGCAAAATTCCAGGTGACTACTTGACCCGTTGATCGAAGAGGGAAGAAATGTCCATACGGTTGATCATCGGTGCAAGCGGCCGCGATACTTACGTATTCCACGTACGTCGACATCGAGTAACTTCTACCTAGGTCATCTGCAATTTCGCGCGATAAATTAGCCGCATCACCTCAGATAGCATAAATTATGAACTGCAGAGTATCGAGGATTATTGACATTTTCACTGGAATTAATACTTTGCATTCGGCAGACGTTCGATGGTTATTTCCTATGGTGCAATTACGCGCAACTGGTTCCGCGAATAATTACGCGGTTAATGTGTTGGACAAGGATGAGAGCGTGCAACGGTTTATCGGACCTTGACATAGATATAAGAATATAGAGAGACCTTAAATCGGAACATCGACTAGCGATGCTCGTCGATGCAGCGATACGCAGCGATCGACGGTTCGTTATTTCAAGGAGATCTCAAAGTATCTGAACAATCGATTATTCCTTATGTTAATAAGTTCATAGACGTTCAGTGGAACCACCTTTGACCCTTTGCACTCTTATGTGTGACTCGATATCAATTTTTATCTCAGGAGCTCCTTTGTCGAGTCTCATTCGACATGTCCACCTTTTTTTGCGAAACGTGCGAAAGAAAAGCAGGATTGCATCCTGGAAATTGTTTCAAGATATATGATACACTTAAAAATTACAAAATACTACAATAGTGTGAATAAAACTGATATTTAAGTGAATTTCTTTCTTTATTTGTTTATTTAAATTGTCTTATTTTTTGGTTGAAATAAATTTCAAATGAAACACTTAAAAGCGTTGGGAGCTGCTGGTAACGAAATTGAAATAAAATTCGAAGTGCAAAGGGCTAACATTTGTTATAAGTTCGAAATGGCGTAACCAAGATTTTCCACCAGACGATTTCTAACTTGCTTGAAACACAAAGAGAAGGAAGGTACCGAAGACGTATAGGGATTCGAGCAGTAGCGATGTTTGCGATGTTGTCTGGAAGCGGAGGGCTTGATAGTGGGTAAGCTCGTTAAGCTCGTAGTTCAAGCGGAGAATGACAGTTCGGGCCATGGTATAGGACCGATGGAAGCGTGTGTTCGCGGGTAATAAAGTCGCTGAACGTCCAGGCAGAAGTGGGTTTTGTCCTGTACCGATAATGGCGGCACTTCATCAAGCTTCCTCGAGTCTGACCCCTCTTCCTGCGGGACACACGTACAACTCCTTTGCCGTGCTTCCTTGTCCCGCAGGAGGCCATCTGTTTCGTCATTACCGGCAAGCAGTAAACCACCTCCCTCTCCGCCCTTCGCCTTCGTCCGTGTCCCACGGGTGATACATCGTGTTTTCTTATTTGCCGGACGTGCTGCGGGAAAATCGTCCGAGAAAATCGAGTGATTTGTCCGAGAGGTGTTAATGGCCAGCCGTATACCCTCTCTTCTCCGGTAGACCGTTTCCGCTTCTTCGTTCTTCGGTGTCGTCGTTCGGGTTCTCATCCGTCGCGGCTCCTTCCACGTCTGGTCACGTAGGATATACGGCCGCGGCTTGTTCCAGGCACGTGTTGAGTCGGTTAGTCGCGTTCGATCGTCGATTATATCGAATATGAAAGTCGATAGCAATTGACTGTTTATGGATCGAGTGGACAGTCAGCGGTCCATGGCAGTCTAGAGTCTACGGTAAAGATTGCTTGTAATTTATCGCATCTTAGGATTTGTTAGGGATCGATAACGTTGACATTTGCTGGAAAGATTCCAAGATATGCACAAGGTAGACGCACCAGCGCCGAAAATGTGGCTTGAGGTGAAGAAGGCGTTGAGTGTCACTCATTTTCAAACAACTTATTCCAACCTTTTCGACCAATCTTTCAGCAAGTCCAAACCAAACCGATTTCTCAAAGATCCATTAATCTCTCGAACGACCCAACTCGGTTAACCGATCTCAAAAATAGACTCAGTCATCCGGCGAACCCTTTCAGCCTTCTATTTCGAGGTTCAATGGCAGGGTAGGAGGTGGTGGGTCGCGAGTCGGTAGCGAAGGAAACCACGCTACGAAGAAAGGAAATACGTGCCGCGTATACCTTAGCAGAAGAATATCTTCGGGAGCCGTGAACCTGTCAATAAGGTGGATTCCTCGGCGCTTCTTCGGTAGTGATGGCCTAAAAGAAGCAGCCGCTCGAGGTGGCACGACGCCGTCGTGAGATGGAAAGAAGAGAGCCAGGACTGCTGTTCGATAAAGGAAGAGAAAAGGGCAAACACACGAACGAAGTGTATATGGCAGCGATCTCGGAAGCTCTTCTCTCACCCTTCTCTCGGCGTGACTTGCAGCTCGATTTCTGGCACAGAGAAGTCTCTGACGGATGCTCGGTGCTTTTCTTCGAATGCCGTATCGGGACACGGGAAGATGGCCGCGTGAGCGCGAGCGGGCGCGCTAGTCATTAGGCGGTATCGCGCGAGAGATCGTTAAGGGGGCAGCCCTGTAAAAGGAACGGGTCGACCGGGACTGGGACCGGCCCTCCTCTTCCCTCATACTCTCTCTAGGGAAGAAAGAACAGGCTCTCTCGATACTTTCTATCCCGGTGACGTTATGTAATTACCGCCGATGAAATACACGTCGATCGATGATACTCCTTCTCGTAGTCGGAGGAGTCTTCTTGTCTTGTCGTTTGATCTGTCCGTTTAATACGCTCGCACGCCAACCTCGCCAACGGTAGACATCCTCTGGGGTCTTCGTAGGACGTTCAACTTCCAAGTAATTATCTCGTTCGATTGTTCCGATAGGTTGTAGAGCTTCCGTCAGTTTTTCAGAATTATATTTTTCCCATTCTGATCATTCGTACATTCCTCTATGAGTTACCAATATCCAGAACGCTCGAAAAAACTCGACCACGTCCCTTCGAGTCTCTCCATCTTCGCGCGATATCACCATCCGTAAGAAGTTTCTCGCCGGCTTCACACAAAAACGCGTCCCCGCTGTATTTAACTTGCCAACCGCTATTATCAGCCGCATAATAGCCGTCTGCGACATGGCGAAAAGAAATCGCAGCGAACTTAAAAGCCAATGGCAAAAACGGCAGGGTAAAATCGGCCAGGCGAGGGATCGGTTTTCGTCGCGCCATTGCGAAACAGTGACTTTGTATCGATCTCGGACACGTCCTTTGTCCGCTGGTCAACGAATTAACCGACGATTATGTCCGGTATGTTATAGCGTGATGCACGATGGTCGGAGGCATCCGATTGTTCTCGTTGCAATTCGTGTTTACGATCGTTGGAAGAAATCGGCTACGTACCAAGGGAATTGTAGGAAACGCGCGAAGATGAGGACTCGAAAACATTCGTAATAAAACAGCTAGTGGAATATCTTTTGAACGATGCAATTATTTGTATCAAAATTCCATTTTCTTAGATTAGAATAATCTTCTGGAATCATCAGATCAACATCGCTTTTTTCGTCTCCCTCGCTTTTCAGAAAAATCACATTTCTACGCAAATGCGTACTCTCAACTTTCCGCGATAAAACGACTCTAACTTGATCAAACCAATCTCCGAATGTTCCGTAAGAATCAGCTGCACCATTTTTTTCATTTTATAGAAAAACCACCGTTTTTTCCGGACATTTTTCAACGGAGCAGCTCCGAGTCGACATAAAAGTCGGACACAAAAGTATCAAAGCGTTAATCGTTTGACTGGAGGGTCGCCCGTAATTCGTCGCAGAAGATCACCGACCATCCAGTATCCATATCCATCAAGTAGATGGCGTGGCGTATCAAAAAATAAGGCGGTCAGGCATCGGTCGTCGGCCGCGCCGCGGCGTGACAAGAGGCGTAATTACGCTAAACGATTCCCGAGGAGGCTCGCTAACGATTGTAAATGCGGTGGCAAGAAGGATGATCCGCGTCGCTGTCTCGGGGTACCTTTCAAGAGGCCGTTCCACGTCCTTGCCTCGTGTGAATCGGAAGATTAGCCGACTCACCGCGACCGGACAGTTCTTCTGCCTGGGATCGACATCGGTTCACGGCGAACGACTAATGGAACGGCCGCTTTTCGACACGCTTTTATTTTCAACCAAGGAAGGACGTTCTAGCTATCGGAACTCGTCGTTTCAGTCTCTCCAATAAGCATGGATACGACTAGACGTTCGGACGAGTCGAGGCAGTGGAAAAAGATAGTCATGGGATGATGAAAAAATTTGCTTCACTCGTTTCCCTGTAGAAATTGTCTCATGCGAATGTTTCCTGACTCGCGTTAAAAACTAACGTGTTTCCGAAATAGAAAACATCACATATGAATTTAAGTTGGTCGAGGAGAAGTCATTTCGTAGAAATACAGTTACCTAAAAATATGGTAGATTGGTTACATAGACCAATAACTACAACAAGGTGGCCCAAACCTATTCCCACGGACGATAAAGTCCAAGAACCAATCGAAGTAATTAGTACTTCGCTTCTTTAACCATACAACCACGAAGTGCGCTTCTCGAAGATCGAATAACTCATCGATTCAAATTTACGATATGATACCGCTTTATCAGAGGCGATCGCGTTTAGTACTTGCACAAGCAATGACACAATCGTAAATCGGCGGTGAAGCGATATTATTCAACGCGGCGGGTTACGATGATCATCGATAAATAATGTCACGCAGCCGGTCGATAATCGAACGAAGCCAAGGACGTATTAAAATCAGAAGGAGTTTTCGATCGGCTCGCGATCCGCCAGCTGGACTCTTCATTAGCCGACTTTAATTACGGCACGACCGAAGATCGTTGTCGCGCGCTGTAACAGGAACGGTGGCCAGTTCAATAGATGCCCGCCACGACCGATCATTTATCATCTCGCAGGCAATTATCGTAATTAATATCGGTGGCCTGGCAATGGTACGCGCGCGGATGTCGTAGCGGCGATTTTTCTTCCGGTATCGGCGTGCCGCATCCGCGTTCCGCGAAATGCTATTTAATCAAGCGATTCGTCGAATCACACGAATCGCCATGACACGCTGTGGCTAATTTTATGGATCCACAGAGACGAAATAAAAATATTTTATGACACAATATTGAAATAATAATAGCGTTCAGCGTTACAGGAGCATTGCAATCGGTCGCACAAACGCACCGACGATATCGCAATTAATTGCAGTGTTTCAATTAAATAAACGATCGTAAATATTCATAAAGTATACGCGATACTTTTAATTATAGACACGGTGGCGATGTAAAATATCAAATACACCGTAAAGTATTTAATAAGTTGAAGCGTTCGACCACTTCTTAAACTTCGTCTAGCAGTAAACTTGTTAGGCAAAGCTGTACAAGTGTAGGAAAAATAAAATCGTAGCGAAAATTTAGGAATAAATTTTCCATCCCTTAATAAATTCATCGTAGATCCTTTAACCGCTGCGACGCCGCGAAGAGCTCTCGTTCGAAACGACAAGATGGAAAAAGGAAAGGAAAAAGGGAATCGTTTATGTCTGCGGTGGCATTTTATGAACCGTAACCAGGAAACGAATTAAACGCCGGGAAAAAATTGGCGAACCGGTTTTATTAGAGAGTCACTCTTTATCCGCCGAACAAAAAGACGCGACCACGCCGTGATTTATTCGTTCCGGCCGCATTTCCCGTGAAATGGGCAAATTTATGGACATCATACCTGTGATAGCGAGCGATTAGAATCGTGTTTTTAGTCGTGTTGGTTTGTCAATTGTCGATAAATAGGAGCAATTCAAGGATGCTAAGCACACGCACGTCGAACTGATGATAGCTTCTTGATTGCGAAGACACAGGTGACATATAATTGGGGCAGGTTATGTCGTTTTTCTTTAGTTTTCGACATAGGATACAGCAGGGTGCGTTTAAGTGCAACTTTGTCTTTTATCCACGTAAAACGATGTGTGTAATGATACGCTCGTTACGTACCGTTATATCTTCTTGAAAATTTATTCGAAAATTAGCATGAAATGTGGTAGTTTGTTGTAGAATATCGTTGCAAAGTGATCATTGTCATTATCGAAAACATACATATACCGATGGAAGTTACGGAGAAAATCGCAGCTTTCTAAACACACGATTGATGTTTTATTGTACGAGTATGTATAATATATAGTATGCAATTGGAGATTTTTATAGCGATAATAATATTCCACATATCTCTGGGAGACGAGAAATTCACTGGCTCCCTAAACTCGTCTTTCGTTGTGTAACTAAACTTTCATTTACCCCTTACTCATCGACAAAATCACCTCTATTCTCGTAAGGTTCACCAATCTCCATCCCTAAAACCGTCTACTGTCACCCCGTTCAATATTCCAGCCACCAACTATCCAAACTACCCTTGAAACCCTATTCCCCGTGCAATTTCGCAAAGCTGTTAGTATTCCTGCGATTAAATCACATTAAATCACATGTCAGTGTCGCAGTTAAAGGTCACGACCAAGTCAACTACTCTTCGCAAGTTTCGCGTGGTCAGTCTAATTTCTCCAACAACGACCAAGGGTAGGTCGGACTTCATCTTCGATTCGTCAAAATTTTGTCCAAATCTTAATTACGTTTAAGAAAACGGGAAGAGCGGTATAATTCCTGTAGTATCGGGGAGAAGGGCCTAAGAAGCGTCGAGCTAACTACAGACAATGTCGCGAGAGCCGAGGCGCTGTCGGCTCCATCAATGCATTACCGGGTCCTTCAAGTAAATAGCCTTGCCGAAAAGACCTACGTGACTCTGGCTACGAGCGTCTGCAGAACACGTGTGCGGTGGGCCTAGCAAAAGACAATAGAATGCTACAACGGCCAGAGAGTCAGTCGAGAAGTAGAGTGCGAGTTGAGCTGATACGGAGTGTGAGTCGGCGTACGACGATATTGTAGTCTGTAATTTTGTTACTGAATATCACTTGTCCTTACTCTAAGAAACCACCAGTTACTACATTCCTTTTTCCAAACCTTCGATTTCTTACAAAGTATACTGTCGTTTCTATCGAAAACGGATGTCAAGTTTCACGGGGAAAAGCATAGTCTGGAAGGCAATAACATTAATCCAGGACAACGAGGCGACCGGGAAGGTCGTCTCCTCGCGGTCGACGAAGAGGAATCCTCGGTGGTTGAGTCATTGGATGAATTCTAGTGTAAAGCAACATCATCCCGTGGAATGGACTCGGGGACTCGGTGTCGGCCGCCCCTGATCACGAGCTGTCTTGGCTCTGTCGCGGTCTGTCCCTAGACGGGATGCGGTCGAGACCCGGACCATCCTCTACCGGCGGCCGTGTAATTTTAATAAGCCATATTACGAGCTCGTAGCTACGGAAACGGCTTCCTTTTGTACCCGTCCCATTAACTGCCGGACCGAGTCTTTGGGATAACTCGCGCTTCGGTTAAACGCCTTATAGTTTGCTCGCTCTTAGCGGTCGTTACATATTTCAAGAGGTGTTTTTTCTTTCCAGCAACGTATTTCTTAATCTGTTTAATGTGGGCTAATCTGGCAGTTTCTTCGTGATGTTGTTCATCCTTTTTTAATTTTTAAAACGCTGCGATAATTTATTCGTCGATGTGAAACTGTACCGATCGGTAGATATAGAAATCAATATGTATAATAAAATTATAATAAGATTAAAAAAAAAAGATCACGATCGGATCTTCAAAAATGGTATATTCCTGCTATTGCTGTCTTCGTGAAACAATGGAAAGAAAAAAGGGAAAAATGAAGGGAAGAGCAATTCCGAGGGTCGACGGCGATTTGATTAACGGATTAGACGTTTGTTATTTCGGTCGGTTAGAGGGTTGGCAGCGGGGTGGGAGGGGTCGTTCGGAATAAATGGGATATCGCTTTAATGAATTTCCAGCGGAACGTCAGGAGGCGTCATCCCCAGCGCAGAAGGCGGCTGCCCGGGGATTAAGTGGAGCAATCTGCGGCATTTTTTTTCTCGCAAACGACCAGATTTTTATGCCTAATTAATCGCCATGGAGATCCGTGAGGGCGGGCAGACAAGCCTCGGGATTACGGGACGAGAATTCGCGCGATACAACAGCGTCTTTCAGCCGCGGGGGCGACGTGGTGATTTGTGGCACGCGATTACCAACCGATGGCCCCTCTTAATTAGATTTCATAGAAAGTGCTGTATTAAATAGCCGATTAGCTTCGAACGAGGTCGTTATTAATTCCGATACCTCGGGATCGCGCGATGCATCCAAAAAGGTGAGAGAAGATTCATTGGCGAAACAAACCTGGAAATTGTCCCTTAGAGTTAGAGACAGCGGAGATCGCTTAATCAGACTAATTGTTTTCATGCTTCAAAATTACCTATACATATGTCTCAGGTTGTCCGAAAAGTGTCTTTCTTTTACAGGCACGTCTTTATACAAACATGAAACCTAATCTGTCAAACGTTGTGATGTTTATCTTGATAGAACAAAATGGATCATACGTAATTCGATAAAATAATATAAAAAATGTTGTAAATCCATTATTTCCTTATAAAACGAAAGAAACTTTGCAGACGACCTAATGTCTTCAATTTATTTCAAACTTGATCGATACAATCGTGATAATCCGAGCTCACAACACTGTTAATGAAATTTCATACGTCTTCAACAACACACGCAACATATTCGTAAAAAGTATCTGCAGATTTTCGAATACCTTCGCGAGAATGTGTATGTGTAGCTGCGAGATAACGCGTAGTAAAATATAGAAGACCGTGGAGAGAAGTAATAGATAGGGATAGGGCAGTACTAGTGGCATTTATGACAGTATTCGTGGGCATTTATCAGGAACGAAGGCCACTTTGCCAACGCTACCGGGAATAACACGGTTTAGTAGCGAGGAAGAAGAAACTGCAGGAGCCGAAAGTTTATCCGCGAAGTTTCGAGTGCAGAGCCGGTTGATTTATCGGGCTCATTACTGCCAGGAAAGAGGGAGGACTACAGGCAACAGCCACCCCAGCGGCGTGTTTTACAAGACGGCATTAATTGCTCGAATTAAATATGCACCTCTCTCCGTGGCGTAATTTATTTCGGTTTCCTTAAGCACTTTAAGTCGTCGGGAACTCGCCGCCGCACAGCATCGCCGACGCTTTCCACGAACGTTAATAATGGCCTCGTAGGATATTAATTGACGCTACTCTTGTAAAAAGCTCCCGCTCTACGCTTTAATCCTGACCACGGATCACCCCTCGACCGATTTTATTCACCACCGATTAAACTATCGCTGCTTTTTATTTCGAACGTTGGATGAATCTTGTTCCGGCAAAGATTATGTACGTTGGATATCGATAACAGCTTTTGCGGATCGGTTGTTGTTTGGAAACAGAGTGCAAAGAAATTGTTAATTGAATTTCCAGATTTGTAGAGGAACAGAATGTTCGAAATCACAGCGTTGCAATTATTTCAGGAACGCGTTGAACGAGGAGCAACGAGCCCAGAAAGCCTTGTACCTGCTGCAAGCGCAAGACCGTCGAATCGCTGCTCTTCAGAAACGCGTGGCCGAGCTGGAGGATGTCGCTACGAATCTGCACGAGTTCACCCTTCGAAATTCTTCAAGCGTTTCGACCTCTGAACGAAAGAAGGAGATCGTGGCCGACTTCTCTCGAAGCGACAGATCGTCCAAAACGGGGAATTACAACGATACCGAGAATAAAATCGAGTACAACTTGGACGACATTAGCTCAATGCGAGAAGATCCCGACACCACCGTGAGTGGCGAAGTGTCGGTGCCGCGCTTGGAACTGTCGAAATCGTCCGTGTCGAATTCTGAAAGAGATATCTTCTCCACGGCGATCGACTTCGTGCTGGAGAAGAGAAAGTGTTTCATCTCCAACACTTCTTTTTCCAACGAAGAAGATACTTCGCAGAAGGTGACTGAGCGCGAAGAAAAGTTTCACGAGGATCTATGCAATCCAGATTGCAAAAGTGAGACAAAAGTTGTGGCTGTGAATAGCAAAAAGGCCATCGATGTTAACGAAAATAGTAATGAAAAGATAGAATCGAAGGAAAGAAAGATGGATCGAAGACAGGGAGTAATTATAAACAGGGAAGTCCACTGTGAAAGTAAAATTAAAGAGGCTAATAGTTTGGTTATATCAGCGGGGAGGAGCGAAGAGAAAATTCCAGATGTGTCGTACGATAAGAAATGCGGATCAAATTTTCCCAGGATATCTTCCAGCGTTCCATGGATTCGCGCGAAGCATAGTTTTCGAAAAAAGCTGCGGGGTTGCGAGCTGAAGACTGGAAGAGGTACGAAGGAGCTGCCTTCCGGGATTGGTAGTCAGACGTTCGCGCCGTTTCGGTGAGTGAAATTTATTTCTTTAAAGTACACCATTTTTTGAATAAATAGTTCCAGGTTTACAAAGAGTAAAAATGGTAATAAAAAAGGTACTCGTTTCTCCGGTTCTACCTTTGGACAATGTAAAGTTTCAAATCCATTAAAATTTGCGAATGATAAGTTCTCATAGCTATCGGTTCAGTCGCTCGATCATGATCCAACGTAGAATGTATGTGATTGGCACAACAACGTTCGTCTATCACGGTTGGGAAACACTGATCTATCCGGTAAGGAACGTTGGTAGACCGATCTCGAGCAGTGCAGTGGTCGAGCACGTAGCGACCGATTTTTCCACTGTCCCGGTCGCTCCTAGACACGAAAATGCATGTAATTAGCTTGAAATTGATGTTGAACGCGAGCACGGCCGCAATTTTAATCGGCTGTCGTATGATAATTACGCGCGCCGACCGGCCAGCCCTCGACCCACGCCGGATAAATCATCTCTCGGTTCGCGAGCTCGCGCCATCGAAAGCCCCGCAACGATTCCCAGGTATTCATTTACTTCGTATTAATCAATGCATGAAATTGATTACGGCTAGTCGAAGCTCGTAACGAGGCTTGCCCGATCGACCGGCTGAAAATGCCGGTTAGGAAAAGAGATTCTCTGTCATAGACGAGGGGAAAAATTGGTAAGCTGAATCGGCTCGTGCCGAACGTGATAATGGCACTCGTTTTCTCAGATTTATCGGCTGTTGCGTTTTCATTTCAACATTTCCCGTTTATGGTTACGCTTGGAACAAACGATCGTCGATATCAAACGTACTAGCTTTCTTTTCCAGAATTCGCTTGACAAAATTACACCAAGTTGGTCCTTTATTTTTCGTCTTCCAAAATCTACGTTCGAACTTATCCAAATCGTCAAGGATATCGAAGCTTCCTCTGCGCGATCCAAAGATTCAAACGAAAGAAACGACTGTGCACTTTCGATCGAAACGGTATTGGATGGAGAATCGTTAGGAGGGGAACGACGCGATCGACGTAACGAGTCGGTCGTATTTTTGCTCCGACTGTGAACGGTTGTCGCAACCAGGGATCGAACCGATCGTCGTCACGACTCGACAAAGCGACGCTCCTTAAATCGCAGAGCAACTCGCGATCCGTTGTACGATACACGGAGGCCGAGAGGTAGAACAGGCATCGAAAGCCGGAGGAATCGTCGACGGTGACGAAACCGTGCCGTTTCGGACGCGTCGTGACAGACAATTATTCGACGACCTTTGACATTGGCCGTTCGCGTTGTCGATCTAGGAATCCCGCTCGGGGAGCAAGGGTTAAGTAATTGTCGGAGATCTCTGTGACAACGTTACGACAGAGAAGCCGAGCACCTTTCTCGCCGCAGTTTCTAGGTAAAAGGATCGTACAGAGTATTGGGCGAATATCGTTTCATTGGCTTGTTCAACAGCAACGTTGAATTATTCAGCGTTCTTGAATTTCGAGTAAATTTCAGTTTAGATCTGTGATCGAGTTTGATACAGATATAAGTTCAGCCAGGTAGTTTTATAATATAAAATCTTTAAATTTGCTTCTGTACTTTCTTTTTTATTGTTTTATTTGATCGAAAGCAGATGAATATAGATAGACATGTATTAGGTTGTCGGAAAAGTTTCTTTCGTTTTACAAGGAAATAATAGACGCACAACGTTTTTTGTTTTATATTATTTTATTGAATTATGTACGATTCATCTTGTTGCGATAGAAAACGAAAGAAACTTTTGCGACAACCTAATACATTCACCTCTGACTATACGATAGGGTGGATTTTTCATTTTGTCATCGATGCGTATCATTTAATTTTCCTCTATTCAGACTTGTTTCAAATTTGACCGATACGCTGGTGATAACTGGTTTCGTAACGGTGCTAATGAAATTTCAAACCGTTTCGTGTAACATGCATAATGTACTCGTAAAAGATATCTACAAGTGTTGGAATACTCTCGTGAGCCTACGTACTTTAATTATGGTGGCCGATGTTCCTTCGAACAACGTCCTCCAACCAAAGCTGTAAATAACGTGTTTATAGGTGCCATAATGCGACAATTAATTTATGCACGTGGCAAAGTCGCAAATTAGCCAGGGGACCGGTCGTCCTATCTACATTATCACCTCTGGGATATTCCGCGATGTTGATGCATCGACACGGCCCGATATATCTTTATATCGATGCGAGAGGCGCGCGCGCGAGCGCTTACGCTAACGTTATCGCGAATCATGCGTCGAAATTAATCCCTTGGTCGGCGAAATTCGGCCGGTCGGTCGAGTTTCAAGCGGCGTACGCTTAATTGACGACGCTCGTTCCCCCGGACCGGGTAACGATATTATGAAAATGCTCGCGAACGTCCACGAGAGAGTAGAGGCGAACGAACCAAGCGAAGCGGGTCGTTTGCGTAATTTGTTATTGCGTACGCGAAACCGTCGGTATATGGAATTAACGAGCGGGCCCATTAAATTTAACGACCGTTGACTCGGACGTCCACGTGGATGGTTGCCGCTCTGTTACCTCGATCCTTCGAGCGCGATCATCCACGTTTCGATGATGATACTATCTCGAGAATTCGTTTCTTCTGTTTCCTTCGAAAAGAACGACCATTTCGATGATTGTTATTGATCGAAAAAAATAAATAGCCATTAGTTTGGAAATATTCTCACCGTTGTGCGAGAGACATGAAGAATTAAAGCACCGATGACTGGCACAGCAAATACTGGGTACAGACATTGAGAAAAGAAATTTGATAAGCAGTGAACGCGTTTGCCAAGCTTGCACCGAAGCCATGTCGCAATCACGCGTACTTTTTACGCGTCAGGCTTGGTTCTCGCGGCGAATTTCTGCCGTCCAATTAGCAGAGTCTCGGTGGCACTGTGCCGGTGGCGGACGCTAAACGAGAGGGAAGCGGATGGACAGCCGGTGACAAAGGTAACGGGGCATACGTCCGCCGGTATCTTCACTCGGCACACGTTTCGCGTTTCTTTCAGCCGAGCTGCCGAACCTCCAATTAAAGTCGCCAACCGAGCTGCCACTTCACTTGCCACAGCAGTTCGATTTTCAGATTCGAGAAAACAGATAACGCGTGGGTCGAAGGCTGTTTCTCGACGAGTGGTCGCCTTCAAACGCGTGGCTCTTGGGGTGGATTTCTATGAAATTACGAAGATGAGTCAATACGACATATGGTTATCAATCTTCAGGTAGACTAATGCTTTCATATAGAGATCTCACGTTTTAATTTTTGGCATCTTCCTTGAGAAAGTCGGCTACCTTATTACCCGACAAACTTCTTCCACATTTTATCGAAACTCCCAATTAAAATTCTTTTCTTTGCTTATGCTTGTCACACCGTCAAGCAAACAAGCCTACCGCGCATAATGATGCATGTTCAGGTCTCACGAAGTACCAAAGAAAACTAAAAACAAAATCTCACGTCCGTTCGGAATTCTTCCGCGTCAATGACGCAGATACGAGACACATTAGCCGATGAAGGTAACAAGCGATTGACGACGAAACGCCATCGAGGCATTCGATACGCGATCATCGTGGCAACGGCTATCTTCGCGAACCGGTCGATCCGTCGATGTCGCCCGTACGAAGAAAATGAGCGATGATCGGCGCTTTTATCGCCGTCCGTTGAGGCGACAAGGGACCGCAGAATTTGCATAACCCTCAAAGGAGGATGATCATACCGACGCTACGTACAGAGCGAATCTTCCCCGGGCAAGAAGTACGCGTTCGGATTTTATCTTCGCAAACTGAATTATCCTGCAATTTTTGGATCGTACCCTCCAGCTTCCATGATCTCTTCTCTTATTTTTTATATCAGCATCGATTACGAGTGTCATTGGTTGCATTCTACTATTGAAAATTTCTCTTTTATCTTTCCATTCAGAGATGTTTTAGTTAAATCTCTTCATACAGCTTTAAAAAAGCTCGAAGTCTTTTCGTTCCTAAAACTTCTGGCCAAACTGCTGCATCAAGTTTCGTTCTGGATTTTACGTTAAATCGTACGAACACCCGATCGCGATTTTAGGATATGTACATGAACGAACGACATGGGACCGGATCGAAATGGACGTGGGCATCATTCAGAGGAGAAATAAGCACGTAGTTACCATTGAGAGGCGACATGCAAGCCGCGTATGCAAAGTCGACGACGCGTTCGAAGTCGTTCGCGACCTCGATCGTGATTCATCGATCGATCGTTCTCCGTCTGGCGTGAGGTAGGTTGGCTGTGTGTTGGTCGGATCGTAGAACGGTAGCGGAGCTGGTGATCCTCTTACTTTCACGTTCTCTTCTCTTTCTCTCCCGGTGCTCCTTTCTCCCCTTTAATTCTCAAGATCGGTGAACTAACGAGAACGACGCCGGCGGCG
>NT_176456.1:1015296-1020584 GCF_000188095.3 Bombus impatiens
CGCCGGGTAAATTACGCGAGAGTCGCTCTGGTAGATCCCGGGTGTTCAAGGTCCGCTAACGGTCGACCGTTACCAGTGTGAATAGGTTCGAAGGACGGAAGCTGGAAGGACGAAGCTTTTGGACGAACGAGCGTTCCGATTGGCTCGTACAGTGGATGGAACATGGGTGAAACGTTAGAAAAATGTGGAAGATTGTAAAATTCCAAGTTGTCGGACTATAACGGTACATTTTCCTTGTAACGCATTGAAACATCCTCTGGTATTTTGTTTGGCGATAGAATATCGCTTGCCCTTTTTGCGAAATTAACCCCTTCACCCTGACGCATAAAATATCTAGTAGTATCTGGCGTAACATCTTCGTACTAATAAATCCGCGGTTGCACGACACCGCGAAATCGTGTGAACGTAAAAATAATCGCCGACACGAGAGGGGACATTGTAATTTTAAGCGCTCGTGCTTTGTAGCAGCGATTCCGACTGGCGGCCACGTAGTCATCGGAGTCTACGAACGATGTAATCCAGAGGGTCTATAACCCTGGAAGAATCTTGCTTTCCTGTACCTGTCTCGTCCTCGTTACGCATACTAACGCGCGGATGTTACACGCGCGGTCGCGCGAGAAACCAAGCACTCGGAAATGGGAATCGCTTAATCTCGTGTAATCCGACATTCTTTCATCGGTTTCATGAAAGATTTATAACATTCTTTTGTCTCTTGTGCTAATATAAATGCACGAGGCTATGTAACAGTCGATTTAGCCGTTTAAAAACCGAATGTTTCTATCAGAAAGCCTCAGCTCTCCGTTATTTTGTTTCGTACGATGATGTAGAAGCGTAAAGGTGTACGGTGGTTGATCCAGCTGCGTATAAGAATCGAACGTTTTACAAAGTTCTGTCGAAATTTCTTTACTCGCTGTGTTCGGGTGTACGAAATTGTAACAATGTCGCATCGTTTATTCGTAGCAGACCTGACAGAGATTCATCACGTTTCTCCCAATGTAAAGTTCCAATTAGCATTGAAAGTAGAACTCAGATTAGCACGGTGATAGGCGTCTAGTAGAACGTAGATAGGTTCTACGACAACATAGATAAGAATAGAGCAAAGGAGTAGATAGGTGCAAAACGATTAGAAAGTCACGAACCTAAGCGAGCCCGTTAGATACACAAGTATAGTGGTATACTTTGTAGAATATTTTATGATTTGATAACAGCCGAGTCACAGACCAGTCTACGTAACAATCTTTTGCCTCGCGATGGTTTTTGGACTCTCTGTATCTATTAGGTACTCTGCGTGTAAATGTTTACTCAATAAACACACGTAACACCGCAGTTACTGACCCTCTCGTATCCATGAATAAGATATCTCACGTGCTTTTCCATTAAAACGTAGAACTAAGGTACGTTAAACGTAACGACTGAATATTACCAGAAATAGAATAGCGGTATGAAAAGGTACGTTTGAAACGTGATTTACGATTACACGCGCTATAATACATCAGCAAATCGATAATAAGAAAACGTCGAACTTTTCCACAGAATTTTTAAGAAATTTCGATCGTTAAACCCTAACTTTCGAGTTACACGATGTCTTAGAATATTAAGGAATTCCTGCTACGTAACTCTCGTTCGCGAGAATTTCTTAACGCCGCGTTCGATCGAAGGATCCATTAAGAGAAAAATAATCACGATGAAAATTCATGAAGACATTATTAACGCGATACGATATGAAATTTCATATCTGCTGAACGATACGGCAGTATGAGCGAGCATCTTCTTCTTCCTTCTCTCTGTCCCCTCTCGTCCCCTTCGCGGGAACCAATTAAAATCTGGAAAAACCGAGTCCCGTTCGAACCGTCGCGATGGAGCAGGATTAATTCGTCGTCGGCCAATTAAGCCCGCGAATACCGAGGAATTAATTCGATCGCGATTTACTACGGAATGGTATCAATTAACCGGTTCCCCCGCTAATTAACAGCCACGCTCCTAATTGATCGGTTGCGTTGACCTTCGTCAGCTGAGCGCATTCACGATTCGGAGTATTTGATTACGCTTCGCGAACTTCTTTTTGCCGGTTTGCTGAAATCTTCATCGTATCCCTGTGAATATCGCGAACTGATCGCGCGGCTCAATCGAAATGAATGAACATTCTTGCCGACATCGGCGGATTGCTCGTACAGTTCAGAGCGGAAATGGAAATAATTTCATTTTCATACAATGCTTCCTCTATATTCTTATAGAATTGCCATTTCATCGAACGGTATATGCGCTGTGTCTTTGACGATCTACGTATATCTTGTCTGAACTTAACGTTTCATTATTGAACACGAAATGAAATTATAATAAAACATGTAATTTTCTCTTCCATTGCTAGATTCTTATAATATAATGGTAAGTATATACTAGCTTCTGGGAACAATTGGCGATAGAATTACTAATTCGCAATATATTTCAATCGCTTAAGGGGGAGGGGGTAAGGTTAATTCGTACAAAAATAAGGCATGTTTTTGTGAATTATTTGTGACGACACAGTTAAAATCTCTTTATTAAAACCAATAGTACGTTAAAGTATGGCATCGGAAGAATATTGTATAAAATTTTCACGGAAAAATATTAAAAAGTACGACAATGGCAGCAATTATTCGGACGTGTCTCGGAAAAAAAGTAGAATTGCGGTGCCCCTGATAACTTGATGCTGGATCATCTGAAATAAAAAAATCAAAGTTCATTCGTTAGGTAACAGTTTTCCCCAGGTAACAGTAGGAGGGTTTCTCGAAATTTGAATTTTTCTCTTTTTTGGAACACTTTGAAGGGATAAATTAGCCGATTTTGAGAAAATTTGCGGCTAATTTTCGAAATTTCAATTTTTCACTTTTTTGGAACACTTTGAAGGGATAAATTGGCCGATTCTGCGAAAATATGCGGCTAATTTATCCCTTCAAAGTGTCCCAAAAAAGAGAAAAATTGAAATTTCGAAAAACCCTCTCACTGTTACCTGGGGAAAACTGTTACCTAACGAATGAACTTTGATTTTTTGATTTCAGATGATCCAGCACCAAGTTATGAGCAATTACTGCCATTGGCGTATTTTTTAAGATTTCTCCGTGAAAATTTTATACAATATTCTTCGAATGTCATACTTTAATATACTATTGGTTTTAATAAAGAGATTTTAACTATGTCGTCACAAATAATTCACAAAAAACATGCCTTATTTTTGTACGAATTAGCCTCCCCCCGCCCTTAAGGACCATTACATAAGCCGCTTCCAAGAATTACAGGAAAAATTATCGATCGCGAGAATATCAACCATCTTACTACAGAAATTTCTCGTCATACTTTTGTAAGACGACGATTCACTCGCTAACGACGTTCGTACCATCCGTGTCCATGTGTTCAAGCCGTGATTTATCGCTCGAGATCGAGGAAAATCGCCAAGTAAACCGAGAAAGAGACAAGGAGAAAAGGAGGTGCAAGAAAGTCGTACTTGGTCTCGCCAAGACGACGGCCGATTTGTTAAGCGTACACACCTGCCCCGGCGTCGTTCCGGGACAATAAGCTCTATCTCGATCTCCCGAAAGGTCCTTTTACCGTGTTGCCAGCAGCCAGCCTCGCGGGGGCGATATATCGCTCGAAATAATCGTGTATAGCGTTTCACTGCGGAGGTAGCACGGCCATTGTCCTTGGGCGGCTAAGTAGGTATCCTGGTACAATCGATAAAGCTAGTCTTTCGCGGGCGATTTTTGGAGAACGATCGTCCCCCTCGATCTTCGCGATCAAAGCGAGACATTCGTTCGTAATAAATTCTCTTCGCGTTTACTTGTATGAAAAGTAAAGCTACTGTCGGATTTTAATTGTCTATAACTAAAACGCGTTAACTAAAACGCGACTCTAAAACTCCTTTATCGTTGGATGATACGCTTTTTATCTGACGATATTACCTGCAAGTCGAAATAATCTTAACTTTATTTTATCGAAGCGAAATATGAGAAAAATAACATCGGCTACGACACGGGCAAAATAACTGTGCTGCAGCCAATTGACTGTCGCTGATTGGCTTCCCTTTCTGTCATACCATACCTTCGGTTTCGTAATTCATAAAAAATGTCCGTGGGTCGAGCAATTTGCTCTACAAAACACGGTAATTTTTCTCAGCAATATATATACTTTGGTAACACCGATACTTTTAATAATATTCAATTGTCACGTTTTGCATACCATCGTAAATTCTCATGATCCATGAGCGAATTTCGCATGGTTTAACCGTAAGTCAGGATCCCATGGAACGGCGTTTCGAGATCGAAATCACGTGGCGGCCGATCAATCGAGATACATCCGACCTTTCGTCGCGAGATAATCGCGCGATAGCGCGATGAACACTGTAATAACGGCGGAAACTTTCTTCTTGCAGGGCGCCGGTCTCGTTTCGGGCGATTTTGGACCACCAACGAGAACGACGCTCTCTTTATCGTGATCGATTTATGACCACGCGAAAACGGCTCGCCGTGGCTCAGGGAATGGCCGAACACGCCGCGTTTAAACCAATGTAATTGGATGTAATGGAGTGGGTAGTTTGTCTAATGCGTTGAAAGGTCTGATGCGGGTAATTGGACATGGATTGGAAATCAATTTTATTCGAATAGCTTGCAATTTTTCAGTTTGATAGCGTCGGTGATTTATCGGTAGCTGTTCGTCCTGTGTTTATGACGGCGATTGGTCGTTAAATGAAATAATAGGAATCACCGTAGAATTAGACGCGCGATAACGACAGCTTGAATCTTCCATCCGATCGTGTTTCTCTATCGTAGAAAATTCAATTCTACGCCAAGTCTTTTCC
The DNA here is from genome assembly GCF_000188095.3 of Bombus impatiens. Lineage (NCBI taxonomy): Eukaryota > Metazoa > Arthropoda > Insecta > Hymenoptera > Apidae > Bombus > Bombus impatiens. The sequence goes on from NT_176456.1 coordinate 1,020,128, forward strand.
AAAGGTTAAAAATCTTCTTGTTTCGTGAGAAACTTCGCGTCGTTACTATACGACTTCTGATCGTCCACTACTGAAATCGCCCTAACACGTCACGATACACCCCGTATAATCTCTTTGGAACTTCGTGGGAGCGAACGAGTGCCAAGCTCGAGAATAAATCATGCTACAAACCAGCTCGTTTGAAAAAAAAAGAAAAAGGTGGAATGCAAAAAAAGAACGGAGAATAGAAAAGCCGAACGACAATGATCGATGAAGCAGCAGCGGCGCAATGCGGACTCTAAGACAATGTAGGAAAATTAAAACTGTCCTCGATGGCAGGAATTGATTCGGCCTCCGCTGCCACGGAGAGCAGGTGAACGCCGCCGAGTCGGCCGAGGAAGAGGTTGCGAAAGCACAAAGTACAAAGTAATCTAGCTCGGAATGCCGAACGTCTCGAGCGCGATCCGCGGCTGCTGTT
>NT_176456.1:1021665-1025956 GCF_000188095.3 Bombus impatiens
TCCGCCGCTCGGTTTCCTTCGCCCGCCTCCTGGACATTTTACACCGCAAAATTCACCGCCACGTGGGAGGAACGGCAATGGGAGTGAAAGATATCACGCGAAGAGGATCGCGGCCATCCACGCCGCAAGGATCGCGTTTCGATCGAGGTGCGTGTGTCGTCACTTCCTCGTACGTATCTACGTTCTGACTCGCGTCGGAGACGATGGATTACGAGTCGTCCTCCGATAATTTTGTTGGCAAATGCTTTGGTAATTTCTTTGGGTTTCCTTGTTCGGCAAAGATTTCTTAGGCTTTTCGTCTAATTATAATGCCGATTGTCAGAAGTATTTTATAGAAAAGAAAAGTTGGCGAAGTACTCGCCAGAATCGCAGACTTTCTACGAATATCTGAAATAGTCGTTAACAAAATTTGTCTTCCACGAGTAGTTGGTTTTCTGTCGCAGGTGGCAAAGCAGCATAAAAACAAGTTAACGACGTATGTAATAAGAGAATTCGAAACTTGAGCTTCAAACCAGCCGGAGGACACTCATGAATAAGAAGTCGCTTAACCCCACCTAATGTCCAATTTCCAACGTTCTTCCACGAAACGTCCTCCGACGTAAAACCGTGCGAGCGGTTCCTCATATACGATATCCGTTTGACATATCCCTTCCAGATCTCCAAGGTTAAACCAATCTACAAAATGACAGAAAGCACGTTCACCGAAGTAACGACGAGTTGAAAGAGATTCGCTGAAACGATAATTGAGAAAAGATTGAAGAGCCAGGGAAATTGTTGAACTTTCGTTCGATGCTGGGATATGTCGAAATAAATGATCTTTCTTTACGCGAATCAGGTTTTATTCTGTTATTTTCGGTCTCAAAATTATAGACCACGCGTGCTTCGGCGGTAATCTAGAGTCATCCTGTACACCTTGCGCTAAAAATCAAATACAGAATATTTTTTTCCAACGTTTCGTATACTTTAGCCCTCTTTAAATTCTCGTTATTCGTCGTACGTTTAAAAATCTAAAATCCACGTGTCGGAATTTGAAGTTCGATTCAAAATTTCTCGATATCTCTGGAACAAAGTACGATCCATTGCTGCGGGTTTACTCTCACTGTCAGAGAGATTATGCAGAGAGAAGGCGGAAGGCCATCACGCGGACGACGCAGCGAAGTTGCGAAGGAAGGTGAGCGTCCTGCGGGCGATGCAAAATGGAAAACGTCCGTCTCCGGCCGAGACGCGCGTGAAAGGCGATCGGCCAGCTGCACGCGTCTCGGCTCCGCTTCGAATAACGCGCGAGAAAGTCACGGTTCGCGATCTGCGGACGTTCGTCTCGCCACGGAGAGATATCTGGAGTATCCGTTTCACGGATTTTGCGAGTGCGTGCGAAGAAGGTGAAATCGTGATCGGACGAACGAATTGCAGATAGCCTTCTTTTTACCTTTAATTCTGCCGAGATTTCCAATACGCACACGCGGATGTAACGTCAGGTGTTTTCTCGGTCTGACCAAGATAGAATTTGACGAAACAAATAAAAAGATTACGAGAGACGCTGTAAAAAGTCATTTGTAACATTTGTTTCTTCGAATATCGCAACATTTATCGTACACTATCGACCTCGACGTATCAATCTCATCTACCATATAGAAACTTACAAGACACCGTATATAAAGGTGAGAAAAAATTCGCGCAATCAATGATGGGAAGCTGGTTCCACGGAAGCGTATCGCGAGACACCAAGGCATACGCGGCGATACATCAAGCGTGGCCAGTGAAGCGACCAGGAACGTTGATTGGCGCGTTGCAAGGTCAGCTGATGCACCTGAAACGAACGAAGCCGGTGACTGAGACGCGTGGAAGTTTGCCACGAAAGAAGGCACGATCGCGATCGCATAAATCCAGGTCAAATCGAATGATCGCCATGCTTCTCGCGGATTACGCGTCCGTCTTATCGGTCGTCGCTCGAAGGGAACAAATGACGCGTCTTCGTACACGTGGCTATCTCGTAGCGATCGTTCGAAAGTGTCAGCAGAATTTTTATTCGGGAATGATCGGACGAATCGTGGTATTCGTTTGATGCGATTCCTCCATGTCGATACGAATATAATGTAGTTTGAGCTGCACACATGCTTGTCAGCAGGGTAATATCAATATAATGTGATTTTTATTTATTAGGTTGTCCGAAATGTTTCTTCCGATTTATAAGGAAATAATAGAAAATGCACAATGTTTTTTCTTTTATATTAATTTATACACGAACGTAATAATAGAAATAGAACGAAACGGATCATACGTAATTCAATATAAAAGAGAAATTGTTGTTCATCTATTATCATCTTATGAAACGAAAGAAACTTCTCGGACAACCTAATAACACACACGTGTTGAGTATTGCGTGCGATATGTGTATATGTGTAAGGAAACCTATAGAGATACACATATACAAATTTCATATACGTGCGATCAGTTTCTTTGGTGTTTTCTTAGCAGATATAAAAAACATCGAACGAAAATTACATCTTATGAAACTCGAAAGCAATTTTGAAAATGAGTTCACGTCTTTAATAGAAACGAACATATTACGTACAAAAATCAAGAGGTTGTGCTCGTTGCCATTTAGACGGATCAAGCGACCAAACGACTTTATTGCTCTTAAGTAAACGTATTTGTTCCTTTTGCGCGCACCTGTGTCGATTAAAATCAAATATTCCGCAATTATCCTCTTGTCACGGTGCAACGCTATAAACGATACAAATTATCGTAAGGGCAAGAACAACATAGTCATTGGTGCAAGTTTGTCGGATGATTTTTGACGTGCACCCAAGCCGGAAGGCAATCGATCGCAACTATCGAAGTTCGAAAGATCTATCGAAGAAACGACTCGTTTTGTTTCTTCTATCTCTACTTGCTTATCGATTCGCAATAGGCGACAGCTGACCGAACTCACTTCCTTCTTATTTTATCATTTCGACTTCGTTCGTATGCCGAACCTTTATTAAACCTGTCGCATTGTGTTTGATCACATTTTTCGCTATAGAAAGAAGTAGAAAATTGATTCAACGATTGCCTCGTTGGATCGCTGTTTCTTCGAGCATTATCTTCAAAATATGTATCCGCTGTCATGATACAAGATATGGAAATACGTAGTTCTTATCCTTCAAACATTCAATTCCAAGAACTTTTTACGCCATTTCGAATATGAATAATTGCACGTATTGTCCTTAAGAATCTATTCGTAGAATGACAGCCAAAAGATCTGTCGATCTACGAATCAAGGATCCGGTTTCGATTTATTCATCCGAGATGCCATAGTCGGAGATGTCCTCGAACGATCCGTAGCTCTTTCTATTCTCGTTTCGTACGTTTCCTTGTCAAATTTATAAATTTGTCCCGGGACACAGCGGGTCGGTATCGTGCGGCGTGGATACGCGTGTCGCGAAAGCCGACAAGCGTGACGGATGAGCTGGGACGCGGGTCAAGGAACAAAACGCCTTCTAAGGACGAACACCGCATCCCGGGACGAATTTTCTGTCGCAAGCACCCCCACTGACGAAACTTACCCTGAATTATTGGACCCATGGCGACGCTATTTTCGATACACTGTTGCGTCGTCGCAAATATTCTGCTCCTTAGAAGGTTTCTTTCTACGAAATTACCACTTTTCGTTGTATTTTCATCGTAATCGAGCGTTAAATTCACACTAAGAATTATTTGAAAGTTTATCTAAGGTAGATTTATAAAGAAATTTGTCATCAGTTTCAAAATTCGGTTGAGAAAAAGTATTGAAGGAAGAGGGAACCAAGAGTAAAGGATCGTGGAATTGAATGGAGAAGACACGGGAAAAGGGCAACGATAAGTCATAGCTAAACGGAAATCACGAGGAACCGGTTTCCGGAGCGCTCGAGTTCACCTTTTGCGTCCAATTATCCTCTTACGTATCGTTCAACCACCAAGAGCACATTGTGTCGTGCCGAAATCGCCGGGCAAATTACACTTTTATGGCGGTGTTTCGTGACCATGCCCGTTCGACTTGATACTCTTGACTCTTGACAAACGCAGATGCACGCCACGGTGACAGCGGCGCGCCATTTCCCATCGCGCGCGTCTGGTCATCGTCCGTCCTCGATTGCCCGGCGTAGCGCGAACGAGTAATTGATTCGGTGCGTTTAATTTCACGAAAATTACCGGGACGCGCGGCCGCGAAACGCAAGTGCCGCTAATGGTTATAATTTACGGAAACGGGACCGGTTGGTCGACCGCGTAAAGCACCCGAGAAGACGGTTCATTATTCAGCGAGAGAGGCTCG
>NT_176456.1:1026496-1029968 GCF_000188095.3 Bombus impatiens
GCGCGCGATTCTCGCCGGAAGGTCTCTTCCACCGCGCGTCTTCTTCCATGGACCGCTAGGCTTCGACGCACGCGGCTTCCGCCTTATAATAGAAATATAGAGCAGGATATCGCGCTTGAACTTTGCAAGCGTCACAATCCAAAATAACGACAATCCCGTGTTAGAAAAACGCTAAAACCTGCACCCTTTAAGCAAAGTTGTATCCTGCACGCTGTTATGGAATTGCAAGCGTTAAGATATAACACTTTTTCCTCGCCGTATTGGTACACGAGAAGGTTGAGACGCAGCGCGGGGATGACAAAGCATTTGTCGATGTTGAATCAACATTGAATCTCGTCGAATCGAGCGTATTGTTCGATCAAAGCGAAACGTGTAAATTCGCCTGAACGATGATCGAAGAACGTGACGGAGGATTACGCCACTGGACCCGGACCAAGAGGACCAGCCGATCGCGCTTGTAGCCCATGATTGAACCAACATCGCGGCTACAACGCGCTCGCGTCCTCTCTTGTCACGGCGCGCGTATTCCTGCAAACTCGATCCCTATTATCCCTGGTCGAACGTATACTTGGGTCAGCGTAAAAATCCGGTTATCTCGATTTAATAATCGTCGATGTCATTCGAGTCGTTGGTCAGCAACGATCGCGGTTACGCTTCGCCGCGAGCAAGAATAAAATTTGGCCGCTACTAAGCGGGTCGACGATTAATTCAACCGGAAGATTCCTCTGCCGCGTAGAAAATTTTTTCTCTTGCCTCGTCCCTTGTCAGCGAACGTTTACGAGACGCAAGGTGGACCCGGTGTGTTCATCGGATCGAGATCTGTAATCGGCCAACCGTGATCCACCGCACCCGGTGACTTGTTTCTAAGAAACAATGTAGCTTTGTGGATACTCGACTCCGATGATATCGGCAGGGAGACTTGTTTTTCGTCTCGCGGCAACTTCCATCCGAGTTTTTACGTGTCCTTCCTTTCTGAATCCATTAGCATTCCGACGGTTTCTGCCAGCTCTCTCGATATCTTGATCCGTTTCGGTTACGTCGGCGTGGATCGGTTCCATTCGACATAGTAATTCAAAGAATCATTTATAACGACGTTTACCACCTAAAATCTGTTACGTACGACGATCTCAGTCTGCCAACATCCGCGTACAGTCTTCTCTGGAAGCAACATCCATCCGCGAAGCTTCAGTTGGTAGAAGGATCGCGCAATTTTTGAAACATTCCGTGTGTTGGTCCGCGTTCGGGAGAGCGTTGATCGTACAAAAACCGGCGATTTTTCAAACGTACCGGAAACAGGTACGAAAATTGTGTGCACGGCGGCGCATGAAATCGCGGGAGACGTGGTCGTGTAGCGTGTTTATCGACACGAACGTTATCGCGGTCGGATCTTCCGCGAAGAGCAGCAGTCGTTCGGGTGGTACCAATTTGTCGTTCCTTTATCAAGCGTCATCTGATGGCGACCCGACACCGCGGCCGGGGAACCGAATGCAACGTTACCTTGAAGTGACACCGGGCCCACAATGGGAACAAAGCGGCGTCCAGCTCTTTGCCGGGGTTTTGTTTCATTCCGCGGTGGACAAGCCGCGTTATTTGTCATGCATTTTGACCCTCGCCGATTTCATCTTGGATATTTTTCTCTGCCTCGCTCGCTGCTCACGCGCGAATTCTAAAGGAGCCTGGTTACCCTCCCCTCGCGTCCGGTCGCCAACAACTCTGCCAGGAAGCGTTTCTTGCGAGAGGAGAGTAAGTATGCTAACCATAGCGAAGTGGTAAGCGATACAGGGTGGCTCAGCGGGTGTAAGTTTCGAATATTGTTCAAGAGGTCGTTTCGAGCGAATAAATATGCGATCGCGGTTTTCTCGGTTGCGCGGTGTCAGCGCCACTAGTTTCTTTTCGCTGACTCATCGAGTAACCGATCGCTGACTGTCAAACACGACGCTTTTGTATTAGGTTGGGAATTAAATGATTGCGGATTTTGTCATTAGGTGGTATTGACAAAATCCGCAATATCTTAGTTGCCAACGCAATATATACCAATTAAACGTCTATCGATGGAATTGTAGCGACGTCTGCTCAAATCGAAGAATAATTTTTGATATATCGTCGAGTGTCCCAGCGATGAAATTGAATCTAAATATACATCGTTCGAATGCATTACGTGTTACTGTGTATCGTTTGGATACCGAAAAGTCACGCGCGTCTGAGCTAAACATCGAAAACAATGGTATGATTACGTATTTAAGAGTGCGTATTATAATCATTTAGAATTCGCACATCACGAATATTTTAGATCAATATATACATACACGTACGTTAAATACATGGAAACGAAGATGTGGTTATCTGTGTAACTCGAGTTTAATAATTTCCTCTTACGTAATTTGAATAGCCGGCGTTCCCTGTCGAAACGAAAGTATCGATAAAAATTGGCCGTGCGATTTTCTCGGTGTTTCGTGACCGAGCAGGTATACATCACGCTCGAGAAGAAACACAGTCTGGAAAATGAAGTACTCGAATGACGCGCGATCCCATTCGGCGGAACCGGTTCAGGCTTTGTTCCGTGACCGAACACGAGAGCGGTCGAGTCAAGCGCCTTAAGAATTGTTTCGAAGATTAGTCGGCCCCGACGACACGATCCCGATAAAATTGCGACCGCTTTCGTGACCGAGAAATCGTCGGATCGCGTTCGAAAAGCTCTCGAAAATTAAACGACCGAGCGTGATTTCCGCGCGAGATTGCGCTCCATCTCCTTTCCACTTTTATGCCGTTTCGTGATAGAGAAATCCCGCGGAAAACGAGCCTTAAAATTAAATGCCAAGCGTCTTTAAATGCTTCGTAAGTCCGTGTACTTTGTAGCTTATCGTTACGAGTGCCGGTAACTTTGGTCACGCCATACAGCTGTTCTCTCTGTTGTGTGTTATACCAGAGCTTTACTAGAAAGTACAAGTTTGATAAGTGGAACGATTTATTTTAAGCAATGCATTCTCTCAACAATGTTCCAGCTATTACAAAAAAAAAAAAAAAAAAAAAAAAAAACTAGTCAAATCCGATCAAGCTAATCGTTTCAAATTGCCCAAGACGCGAGATTTTTTAAGATTCGTTCGTAACACGTTCTATCGCTGAATTAATCTGCTTCGTAACATGCGATCGCGATCACGCTCAAAGTAATGTTATCGAATATAAAAAATGGCCGCAATAATACGCCTATTAATCGAGCACCATAAAAATCGGCGCCTCGACATAAAGCAACGTTTCCTTTCGATTGTCGATGGATGTTCGATCGAGACGAAGAAGAGTGACGCGGCCAGATCGGCGAAGGGCACGCATACGTGGTAGCCGCGGTCTCAGCCTCGAGGTACCGCTTAATTGGCATATCAATCCCGGAGAAAACGGGAGATAACCGCGTCGGCGATGCGGCACAAGCGATCGAGGTCCCGCAGGTTAATAAAGTTACACAGCGGCTCGCGGCCGG
>NT_176456.1:1030262-1032830 GCF_000188095.3 Bombus impatiens
CGGCCGGCGATTAAACGTTTCGGCTGACGTTCGGGCCGCGTCGATTAATCGAATATGAAAAATCGCGGGCTCGAGCATAAACGGTGAAACCTGCGGCTGGCGAACCTGTTCTCGTTCGAGTTATCCTGCAACCGATACTGCTTGCAAGTAAATATGTACGTGACTGTATGCGTATACCATACGGAAAAAGATAATGGTACGATACTGTGACAGGGACCTGAATGACGAACTAAACGTTTTTTTAGAATTTTAAACGGTAAAATTTCGTGCGTTCTTACAGATGTAAAAGTACGGCTTAAGATGTCCCATTTGGTCACCAATAACTTTCTACCGCGATCACTAAAATAAAATTATTTTAATCGTCACGACGTCTAGAAGTGTAATAACATCGAACGATAATTTGCATAGAGTCGCGATGGAATCGGAGTCGCGGTTTCCTCGGTATCGTGGATAGAAATCAAGTACGTAGTACTGGAGATCGAATCATCGGACAGATCGGTATCTCCAGAGTCCGCGGATTGTATCGATATGGCGCCGCTCCGTGTCGTAATGACTTTGTAACGACTTTATAGCAGATATATCGGTGGCAGGATCGATGGCTCGCGACACGGCCCTTTGTAATGTTTGCGATAGCGTGAACACTTTATAAGACAGTGACGATGGAGCGTAATGGACGAGGAATTTACGGTTGATATTGCCTTTGATTTGATTTAATCGGGACAGCTGGCTGAATAAAGGTGATACGAGATACGTGTAAAGTAACAACGAACTGCTCGTAGCATGCAGCGACGTTTTGCAATTGCAAAGGATTATTTAAAATAGCAAAGCCTGCCTTGCTATATGTAGAAACAACAAGAACCGTAGAATGCTTCTAGAAGACACAAGTAAGTGCCAAGAGACAAACTCATGAAAAAGGGAAGCGTGTCTGTACAAAAGCCTGCACATCTTAGTTGCAAGGAAAACTCAATTTGGATAGATGACATAGACAAAAGCCAGGAAACAATTAACTGCTGTTTATTCGCACTAATATCTTCCTCTACGTAGACGACATCGCGACACCATCTTCTCGCGTTGTTAATAAATATTTAGAAAGGGAAATTCCACTTAAATTCTACGCTACGAAATAATCATTGATACGTAGAACGTTTTCCAATAGAAAACCAAAATTGTCCAATTTTGATACTCGCAACAATTTTCCTTTTCTACAAGAGTTCCTCCACTTAGCAGCAATGGCTGCCACAAAATATAAAAGAAGAAAAGCTAAACGCCTGGCTGCCGAAGAATTCCAAAAGACGATTAACCTCCGTACGCCGGTTAACCCCATGAGACACCCGTTTCGCGTCGGAGAGGAGGAGCACGCTAGCCGATCCTGAAGTCCTGCAGAGGACTGCGAGCGGGCGACTTTCGAAAAGGGTAGGACGTTTACGCGCACGATAGCTGGTAACGAGCAATTGGCCGGGGCCGTTTTGTCGGGTTGGGCTAAAAGCGGGAACAGGCCGGCGGGCTATTTTTCAGTAATTACCGGTATCACGCGACGTCGAAGGTGTTACTTGGTTGCAAAACGCTATAACGCGATCCGGCTTCCTCCTTGACCCGCGTGTGCGTTCCCTCGCCTCGCGGACGGCAGTTAACCGAAGCGAAACTTGGAAACTGCCAGCCGGCTCTCCGTCGCCTCGCATGACTCCGATAAACGATTATGCCTTGGTAAACGGGGCGGCGCGGCGGAGGGTCCGACTAACAACCAGGTTGCTTCGTTGGTTTCTCACGACGCCGTGTCGGCTTGCGCTGCTACGAACACCCTCGTCACACCGGCAACGATGTCGCGGTTTCGTCGCACTTCCTCATCGGGGTATCGATGATACTCGCGAACTTAACGCTTGAAATCCTGCGTTATTCAAACTCGACGAGTTCGTTTCGTCGAGGCCGAGCTATCGAAAGCTCAATTTTATTTTTGTAGACGTGAAAGAATGATTGTAAAAAATTCCGCTCTATTTGTTCCATATTTTACGCGGAAAAAGAGCATTCGCTGTTATACAAAGTTTTACGCATTGGGTGATTGGAGAAATTAATTTACATAAGGGAAATCGTATGATTTTGTAAGAATGAAGAACTAAAGCATAGATACTATCGTTAAACAGGTCGAAATTTGTTTTTTTACAATTATTTTCCAACTTTACCTGAAAAGGATGTAAAATGGTTTCGTGTATCGAAACGATGATCGCGCGTTACACGGTTGACAGACGATCAGCGGGATCGTGAATCGTGAACGACCATTTGATTTCGAACGCGAGCACGAAACAGCCGAAACCAATCCACGGAACGGATTACGTTTCAAGACTGGAAACACGGCACGATACACGCGCGGTCCTTTGATCCCATGGAAAAGATAAGCATGCATGAACAAGCGACGACGCGAGAAGAGGGGCGAGAGGACGCGCGGATGGCATGCGAGCTTTTCGCCTTTGCCTACGATGCACACCGGCAAAGTGGAGCGTACATAGGCGATTGGCGGCGCCCCTCTCTGTTGCGGTCTTCCGCGGCGTCACGCATCGTCAGTCACGCCGCAAA
>NT_176456.1:1033532-1050022 GCF_000188095.3 Bombus impatiens
AATCCGCCGGATCCGCGATCTCGCATCGGCGTGGCCGCGCTTCTGCAAATTGATTGCAGACTGCCAACCCATCGGGCACCGGTTGTCTCTCGTCTTTCGAGCGGCAGCAATCATTTGCAAATATGTACTATCTTTTTGCGTTGTTCGCGCCAGATCGACCAGACTCGTCTTCTATCGATCCTCTTGACGGCCGATCGACTCGCCGATCGTTCAAGGAAGAGTCGGTTTGTTAATCCGATGTCTCGCGATTTATCTGCGGACGTACGCGACAAAATACGTATCGACCGTTTTCTATTACGTCGATGTAGAACAATTTTTGAAATATGTTATCTATACGTGATTAATATTTAAAAATTCTGCCTGGGAAAGTTCAGCATTCGATGTAAATCTCGCTACGAAGGAAATCTAGCTTTGTTAAATCAGAATTACAGGTGAGCGTGTGTGGCGTTAGATTGTAACTGGTAACTCGCGATATAACTTGCGATTGAGTGGACTATGAAACCGAATGGCCGACTCAAATTCTCAGAATATTAACTCGTGTTACTACGATTCTCAATGCGCCAAATATACAGCCCTTCCTCCGCGAACGAACGAGCGGCGGAATACCTCGAAATCGAATAACTAATATCGAAGGCCTACTTTGTAACCGCAGGTATATACGATCGTACGCGTTTTTCCCCGGTTATGGATGAAATCGACCTCAGAGTCTAGATTAAGTTCTTTCCCTCGATGGATCCTGCGGACGGATAAAAAAGTTGTTGGCATCCGACGAAATCGATCTGGCGGCCGAACGAAGATCGACCGATTTCAGGCAGACCGAGCGACAACGTGTACCAACGTGCACGTGCACCTCTTTAGTGGTTTCCATTCCCTTTGCATCTTTCTTTATCTTCGATCTCTGTCTCTTTCCTTTCATCTCGTTCTGATTTCCGAGGTGTTTACTCGACTGTCAAAGTACATCGATTTGTTAGAAATGAATATACGTTTGGAGGATGAAACGAGGTGCTTGAAAATGCCACGGAACGTTGAATCGCGGAATGACGAGGCAAAGATCCTCGTGGTTTAGCTTGGTGATAGTTTCGTGTTGTACGCACACGTTAGATTAGCCTCGTTATCACAGATATGTTTCTATTTTAACACATTCGACTCTCGATTGCAAATCTCTCGCTACCTCTAAATCGATCGAGTCTCCGTATTCTATGCAGTTTTCTCATCGTTTAATCCCATCGGTGGAGCAATGGAGCGGCGCGCAGCGAAGCGGACACGCACGATCGGCTTCTGGCGCGGTCGATCGTCCTTGCCGGCATTCCCCGTATTAATTTGCCGGAGCGTGCATGGGACAAAGCGAGCAAAGAGACACGGTGTGTCGCCTCGGACCGATTGGCCGGCGATGATAAGAGGGACGGCGTCCCACGGTCGGCTCCCTGTTCCGCCTGTTCCTCCTCATCATCGTCCTCGTCCCGCTCCTTTTCTGCCCCCGGTAGGCAGACTTCTTTCGGGAGGCGTTCGTTACGGATGGCTTGGCTACCCGACGACCGTCTTTTGTGCCGTCGCCGGTCATAATGACACCAGGCAAAAACTGTCAATGCTGCCGCATATCGGCTTCCATGCATGCATTAGCTGTACGAGGCGTTCTTCGGTTCCTTTGCCTGCTTGCTGATGCTTCTTCGATTGCTTGTGTCCGCTGCTTCGCACATAGACAACGTTATTGCGTAGAGAATCGATCGGAAGCAGGCAAGAAATCTATTTTTAAAGCGATTCGTTTTATTATAATTGTTTTTATTATAATCCTGGAAACACTAGCTTTCCCCGTAATCGGTAAAGACAACACGACGTAAATATGTTTTACCGGACGACCTTTTCAAAGTTTTATTCCGAAACTAGGTTTTTGCGATCAGTTATCCCATTATTTTCTCTCTGTTTTCGCTTTTTTCGATCGAACTATCGGTAATCTGAGGTAGTATCTACCCGACAATCCCATTATATCTGGCAGACTGCACATCGATTAATACCGGCAGGAAGTTCGCTCAGACGTTGATCCGCACCTTAGTCACGCGTTACGCGCAGAAATTAGATGACACAGGCATCTTTTCGTAACGGTATACATGTACCGCGCCAATAAGCCGAGGAGGCAGAAGCAAGGTATTGTCGCATTAGACGTCGCGCAAGAAAACGCATTACAACGAAACTAATAACGAATGTAACGGGACGCGTGTGCACGCTTCAACGTTGGCATTTTTTAATCTCGCGAGCTCGCAGGAAGATTCGACTCAAGTAGAACGAGCCATATCTCTTGTCTGATTGCGAGTGAAAGAAAATGCTGGGGAAAAAAAGGTGAATGGTTCACGGAGGACTGGCTCTTTAGGATCGTGTTTCTTTCGCAAGTGCAACGATGCGTGTCCATTTTATGACACGAAGCTGCAGCCCTTTCTTTCTAACGCACTTTGTTAGAAACTAGAAACGAATCTTTCTTTGCTCTTTTTTGCCCTCTTTCCTCTTATCCTTCCATACCTTCAAATCACTTGATATTTGTACGATTACGCGTATAAGTATCCTCCTCGCAGCATAGCCTTCTTACGAATATTCTCAATAACCGTTTCGCTTGCTGCGTCGTTCAGCGTGGTTCAACCTCTTCCTTTGTGTCACAGTCGCGTCGCAACGTGCGAAGGAAAAACGACAGCAAGAAGAGGATAGATCGCGCGTCGATTTCTTGCAGATGGAGCACGCGGCGATCGCCATAGCAGGATCTTAATCGGCGTGCAATGGATCTTCTTCCCTGCATTCTTGCTCCGTTCAATGTCCCATAGAAATCACGACGATCGTTGGATTACCGCGTCGAGATGGTCGTGGTTCCTGACCACGATTTTCCAGTTTTACCCTTTAAGATCGCGAAGAAAACAGCTGCGTCTTCGAGTTACAGGAACGCGTAGATCAGTAGCAGCGATTATGCATCGAGTTTATCCAGCGGTTGCATAAATTGCTTTACAAGCAAAACTTTCTTTTCGTTGGCAAGATCCGATTCGAACGGCCGTACACCGTCAGCGAAAAAACAAAGCATAGCAAAGTTAATTAGCGAACGCGGGACCGCGGACGCACGCTCCAATCGCGAAAACCGTTTTCCAAGCGGTTAACTCGTCTAACAATCGATAAATTCGATTCGATTCTCCGCGGTATCGCTTTCTATAGTCATCGTGACTATGAACAACGAACGTTCCGAGTATCTTTGTTCGTCGAAAGACACGCGAAACAAATTTCGAAATTTCGAGATAAATATTTGCGTTCCTCGTCTTAACGTTTCCACGTTTTCGACGGTAGTCACGTATGCAAAAAGAAAAATAAGAAAACAATTGGCCGAATAATACCGTTCTGAACAGAAAACTACATATAACAGTTTTAGTACGTGCCATAATACCGTGTTCTTTTATTATCGTCGGTAACTGCGAACAAATTTTCTAAGATTACAAAATAATGGAAACCGGTTTGTGACGTCATGGTCGTTGAACTCGACTCGATGTCGACCACGATATTAAATTGCAAAAAAACATATATCAGTGTGCTAAAAGGCATATCTTTGACCTTGGAATTAAAGCTACCTTGGACTTCCTCCGATGCTTTAATTTATGATCTTGTTGATTCCGATATCGACAAGCGTATTTCTTTCGACTTTCCCTTGATTTAATGTATTCTACCTCTTGGAATGCGCTTTGGAAACTGTATCGAATTAAACGACGGATCTCGCGATAAGATCGATTCAACAATAAAAACAGCATTCCACATTAATTACCCTTCTCGTTCGTGCGGATCTGCGTTGCACGCGGCGCGAATTACATACTCCTCGCGCTTCTTAACGCGACGTTGCGTTCGTTTTTTTTATCGCGATACAAAAGGGAAAGTTCGGCTAGTCCGACGGTGTTGGTCAACCGGTCGCCTGCACGGTTAAATTGTGACAGGATGTTCGTAAGAGAATCCACGAGGGCCTTGCGTTTTGCTCGAGGAGAAAGTTGCAGCGGTGTTACGCTACTTTTTTTTTTTTCTCCTCTCTGTCTTACTTTTTTTAGCCGTGAAATATTACAGACTTCAAATAAATCGTTGATAAATGATTAATGCGTTATTTATCACTTACGTATCGATGATCTGGTTCTCGCTAAACCAGCCGAAGAGGAATAATTTCATCTTCGTTTCTGTCACCATTTTACAGACGAGAATGTCTGCGAGTTTAAAAATAGACTACAAATCGGACAAAATTCAACGTACCGTAGAATTTAAAAGCAACAAACCCGTATCGACTTTATTTTTCTAGACGATCTCTCGACTCGAGTCGTTCGCTAGCGCGAACGGTCGGTACAAAGCGTTTAAAAAGCGGTCGCTCACGATCGAGATGAATGACGAAGTCGCGACGAGAGAACAGGATCGAGAAGATTCGGTCGTCGCGCCGTTCAGCGACATCGACACGACAAGGCTTGCGACGTCGTTGGCAATGGTGGCGGCAGGCCGATTTTGACAGTCGCGCGCTGTCTCCTCCATGATGAATGAACGACTCGCGGCTCGATCGACGTTATCGTAAATCTTCCCGACTCGGGGCTATTGTGAAGTCGCTCGTCATCCGTTTCGGTCTTGTCGCGCAAGCACACGCCGATCTCGAGCGAAGTGAGGTCAGATCGATATCGAGATTCAAACCGGCCGAACTCGATTTGAATTCCGATTAAGACCTCTTATAATGTTCGGAGATGTCGTACAGGCCAATGAAATCGACATGAACCGTGCGGTACCCACGACGGCATGATTTCTTGCGTGTCTTCTTCTCTTGCGGTCGATCTTTACTTCTTTAATCTGTCGTCTCGATTTTCAACTAGTAAATTGAATTGGACAATGAAAATGAAATTGATAGGTGAAATTGAATATTAGCTGTTTCAGTGGAATGATATTGAAAGACAAACATAGGCATACATTCACGTGTTATTTATTTGCATCTTAATAATATATAACATGTATATTATTCTATCAATTACGTCTATTATGATGTCTAACCCCTGATCCCATAGTTGCTGTATTACACCTGTCAACCAAAACGATGAATTACAATTAATGATCAGCAATTATATGTTTGCTCGTGGAATACAAAAAGTGGTCATTAACACTGGCACGAACATCGTTTACATTATTCCGACGTATTTCTCGTATATTTCGCGTCTCTAAATCAAAAAGTCTACGATATGTACGAGTCGCGTCAGTGCGAGTGTTAAATCGTTGGATTATTTCTCGAATCACGTGAACCTACATTTTAAAATACGCGCGAGACCACTGACTCGGTCACACGGCCGCCCAACATTCTGCTTTGCATGGTGTCGACCACGCTCTCCTTTACTACGCGCATTGGTTCCTCTATCACCAGGTTCGCAGGCCTCACTGCTGTCAAAACTCTTGGGTTGTAGAACTGCATTTGAGGTACATTCACGTAGGACAGAGTCTCCGGATCCGACATCATGAAAAAAGAGTTGGATGGCGAAACGACCACCTGCTCTCTGTAAGTTGGTACCACCGAAGCAACGTCCATGACTACTTCATTTTGCAGTGGCGAAACGATGATTTCTTCCGCCACGGGCTTGACAACTTCCCGGGTGATTGTTTCGACGACTGGATCGTTTGACACCACCACAGATTCCTTGAGCGAAACCGAAGGTTGTTGAACGATGTTCACGTTGGTTTGCGCCGGCACAGGTTGAGCCGATTGAATGATCTCCGTGAATGACGAACTCGGCTGAGCGATCACGGTGGCGCTAGGTTGTCCCTGGATAAAGCTCAGAGTTTGAACAGGCTGTCCTGCTGGCTGGATGCTGAGAGTTTCGACAGATTGCGCTCCAGATTGGATATTGAGGACTGCAGGCTGTTGAGGATTGGACTGGATGCTGAGAGTTTCGACAGTTTGTGGTCCCGATTGAATATTGAGGAGCTGAGCTGGTTGGCCATTGGATTGAATACTAAGAGTTTCGACAGTTTGTGGGACGGGCTGAATA
The DNA here is from genome assembly GCF_000188095.3 of Bombus impatiens. Taxonomy (NCBI): domain Eukaryota; kingdom Metazoa; phylum Arthropoda; class Insecta; order Hymenoptera; family Apidae; genus Bombus; species Bombus impatiens. The sequence continues at coordinate 1,039,547 of NT_176456.1, forward strand.
TTGAAAAGTTTAGTTGGCTGACCATTGGCTTGGATACTCAAGGTTTGAACTGGTTGTTGGATGCTGAGAGTTTCGACAGCTTGCGGTACGGATTGGATATTAAGGAGCTGGTTTGGTAGTCCATTGGCTTGGATACTGAAAGTTTGGGCAGGTTGTTGAATGCTGAGCGTTTCAACAGTTTGTGGTGCCGGTTGGATATTGAAAAGTTGAGTTTGTTGGCCATTAGCTTGAATGCTTACGGTTTCAACAGCCTGTGGCACCGATTGGATGTTAAGAAGCTGAGCTGGTTGACCATTAGATTGAATGCTAATGGTTTCGGCAACCTGTGGCGCTGATTGAATGTTGAGGAGCTGACCTGGTTGACCATTGGCTTGAATGCTCAAGGTTTGGACAGATTCAGGCTGTTGGATACTTAGGGTCTGCTTCGATGATTGCCCAGGTACCTGGATACTGTAGGTTTGAGTTGGGAAGAGCGTCGGAGGCTGATTTAAATATAGCACCGACTTCTTAGATCTCTCCAGGTCCTTCACTTCTTCTTCCAACTTCAGGATCTCCTTTTCCAAAGTTTCTTCGGTCTTCGACGTTGGGACAGCCTGGGCTACTGCCAGGCCCGCAACGAACAGTGCGAATATTTTCTTCAGATGCATTTCTTCTGATTGTTCTTCGGTGTCGAACTGTGTCGATCTTGGCGATGAGGCTTCTTTTTAAAGAGATCCTCGCTCTCATCAGGCACGTTTGACATTGAGATACCTCACGTAACGAAAACACGCACGAGCGCTGATACGCGAGATCGCGGCTTTATCAGGTCACGCAATGATACGCGTTTGGTACAAGTGTTATACAATACACAACTTTTGGAATTTATGTAACAAAAGAGGATATCTCTTATGTATTCTTTTATTTCTTTTCTCGTGTTGAATAATTGTTATCTCATAGAGCCTCGGAACGTACCACTCTACAGTTGCGTAAAATATACGTGACACGTATATTCGCTATCCGTAAACAAGTTTTACGCAAACTTTGGTCTATACAAAAGTAAAATCCGGAACCTTGAAATTAAATTGAACGAGTTAATTTAGAAACAGTCGAAACGAAATAAAGGTTGAAAGTATAATTCAGCTTGCGATTAATTTCATCAAAATTTAATTGTACGTGTTTTTATAACGACGACGAACTTTAAAATTGCAATGAAATTTTAGATTTGCTCTCGTAAACCAGAGCAGAACAAAGTAGAAACATTCGATCGTTCCTGAAACATCTTCTTCGATTTCCACTACTCACGACCACGAGTCTTTCCTAAAATCGTTTCACCTAATTCTATCTATTTATAGATACCTTTGATTCAGATGGTAATCGTCTAACGTGGAACCGCCAGACACCAAGGTTAGAAGTTTGCCGGCTGTCGATCGATTCGAAACAGTCGTGCAACCCCCGATCGTAACTCGGCTGAAATCGCGTTCGACTCATCCCTGTCTCACAGATCATCGTTTTCGCCCTCTTTCAACCCCTCTGCTTCTCTCCGTGCAATTTCTTTCTCCGTAAGCAACGTTGGTATTTCCAGGACGCTGATATTAACGACACCCGGTAGATCGTAATTTTGTCACCCGACCGTAGAAAGAAGGAAGGGTTTGGCGCGCTAAGAAGCGGCGCCGGCTAATTGCATGCATTTTTAACGGACGATACGTCGTAATCGGCGCTGCCGGTATGATGGAAACGCGAGCATAAAGCTTTACGCTCGCGGCACCCTGGGGAGAACGTTCGAGGGGTCTCGGCTCGACTGCGCCGTTTTTATTTTACCGTATGGTCCTGTGGAAAGGGTGAAACGGTAACTGCGATACTTACGACCGAGCAGAAATTCCTAAAGGGATCTTCTTTTTCTTGTTCTTCCTCTTTTTTCCTCTTGTTTTCTGCTGTGAAGGCTTCTCGTTGGAGATTAGCGCAGACCGTCGACGTATCAATCGTTTTAAACGGATCCGAGGTTTTAATGAAAAGCAAAACGGAGCGAGGGGACGAGAGATGGAATAACAAGGGTTATGGTAAATCGTTTTCTGGAAAATTTTGGTGCCTTAAAGACCAGATGCTTTCTAGACTTTCTCGGAATTTGCTACTTTATATCTCCCATGTAGATGTAGATTAAAATTCACATGCGTTCAATTTACGAGGTTCCACGATCGGCAACGAACTATATAAATCGTGTCGCACCTATTCAAGGGGATTTAATGGACATTGATGTATCGACGATTCGGGACGGGCGTCCACGTGGCGTGATTAACGCCGACCTGTCCATACGGCCGAGAATAACGGCTCACGGCTTTCTGGTGTCCCCGTGGTGAGATACGCCCGGACCTCGTTCACCTCAGACGATCGGCTCTCGGTGTCGGCCTCTTTCGCGAGATACTCGTGTCGAGTCTTCGACTTATCGACCTTATTACGTCGCTGGCCTCTGGGCTACCGTCTGCGGATCTCTCTTCCTGACAAACAGATCTCCAGACCGGTTGCCGAGCTTCAATTTCGCGACGACGGAAACAGGCGACTCTTTTCGTTTGCGTAGATTATTATCGTTCAAATGTCGCTGACAGATTGTCAGAAACGATACTGGTATCTGTTTGGAATAAAAAATAATCGGACAATCGCTCGGTACGTACGTCCGTCAGCCGTAACGCGAGTCATCGTCGTTAAAGCAACTTCCTGTTTCCGATTTCCAACCGATTCCAGAAAATCCAACGAGTCACTATCGCGCTGCCTCTCCTAAGACCCCTAGCTGAGCGATCGCTCTGGCAAACGACACGTTTGACAAGTCTCGTTGCCGCTCGTTACTCCTCGTCGACTATGTCATTTGTCTCCGGAGAATAATCGACCAATCTCTCCGAGCTTCACGCGCGAAACAGAAAGAGGAAACACGGAAGAACACGAAAGAAGAAGGAGGAAGAAGGACAGAGAGAGAAGAGAGTAATGGTGCTGCTGGTGCACGGAGTCAACGAGAGGGCCGCAATTATGTAATCGCTGTGTCATTGCGTTTGAGTAATTCCATTAGCTAACGTACGAGAGAGCAAGTGAGGAAAAACGCACGTCGCGAGCTGTCGACCCCGAGCATTGTGCACTGGGGTCACGTTCTCACCTCCGGTAACTGCAAGGACCGCCATTTTTGCTCGCTCGCGCTCTTTCTCGGTCCTGTAGCGGTCGAGTCGATCGTTCAGGCGATTTTAACGCCTTGTCTGTCGAGTCACGGTGTGCACTGGATTCGAGTCATCGGGAGATCTCGACCTACGATGGTAAACCGAGCAATCGGTGCTCTGTCGAGTCGAAAAAGTTTGGATCGGTTAGGAGTTTTGAGATTTGGTTAATTTCAAATGGCGACGGATATCGGGATTTCGATTAATAGAAAATGTTAATCGTCTAAATACAGTTATTTATGAAGTCGGATAATCTGCTGATGATCAAACATTAGCGTTACGATATAAATTATCTTCTATTCTCTCATGATCGTATGAGCTGAAAGTGAACTGTCTAAGAGTCGCAGACGTATAAACCGAAGCTAGAAAGGAAAGAAAGAGTCGTGTGGAAATCGGCGACTCGAATTCCACGGCGTGCACGATACAGACCCGCAACTACACGGTGTCCGCGATTAAATCAGTCGGCCGCGATGTCACCTCCGGCGCATGGTATGCGACGAAGGAATCCTTGACAGGAGGTCGCCGGATCCTCGTGCCCCCCCGTGGCGCATGAATCACCGCGACTCGCCTCGCCGTGTCTTGTCGCCCCTCGGCCAAGGTGACAGCTGTCAAGCGGCTGCTATACGGCACGGTGTACGCCGCGCCGTGTAGGAGGTGTACGCGTCCCCGCGTGAAATCCTCTCCTCTCCGTGAACATTCTGACCGACCACGGGCAAACCATCCACTGGCGTAGACATCCGGAACACATTTTCCTGTCGATTTACCAAATGTCGTTATTTCTTCGGATTTAACCTCTCGACGATACCATGGTATCGTGTCTCGTATGTATTGTCCATCTATACAAGGTGTTCTACTCGTGACGAATATTCTAAGCATTTCTGTCGGCATGTATCGAAAACAAGTGAGAAAGATTTTAAGGAATTCGTATAATTGTGGAACATGAAGTCGCTGGTGGTATAAAAAATCTTGGCAAGATCGTCTACAGCAAGAACAACTTCGCAGAAACCAGTATAGCTTAGAGAAAATATAGCGAAACAGGATCGATAAATAGCATTGAACCGCGATATGCATACAATACGCACTACACGACATTCTTGTTCCAGCATTCGCGTTGCGAATACATTCGACGTAAAACCACGTTTCACTATTTAGCAATCGTACACATAACGTTTCAATAATACTCTTAAGGCACCTGCTGATCTCATACAAAACTTTGTGATTTCTTAATAACTATTCGAGTTTACCTCATTCTTCTATAAGTATCCTGATACTTACGTACAGAACGCATTACTTGCAACTTAGGCTAAATCTCCAATCGAAATCCAACAAAAACGTTCGAGTTTCAACTCGCGCTATTTCTTTTCCAGCATTCTTCGATTCTTTTCCCTAGCTTTTCAGCGCCAAACTTGATCATAAGACACTGTCACTGCAACGCGCTTAATCCGATGCAACTTTGCATCGACTCGCTTCTCCCGCATTCCTATCGCAGGTTCAGCGAGTATAGCACCGGTTCCCATGTCCGTATCTCGATCAGAAAACGACTACGCTCCGTATCTATAGATCGATTTGCGTAGCGCGCGATTACAAAAGTAAAGCAAAAGGATTACACCGATGAAACTAGTTCTTACACGAGGAACAAGTGGAAGAAGAAGAAGAGGAAGAAAAGGAGAGGAAGATGGTGGGGAAAGGTGAAAAATTTCCCAGGGCTCGTTAACATCCACCTGTGTTCTCGCGCCATTGCGTGTGCACGCGCGTGCACGCGGTTCGCCTTGACCCGCGCGAGCTACCTCCGAGGGATGCTCGTCGATCGTCTCAGACACAGTTGGGAATTAAGGTACTGGGTAAGTGACCATGCAGTTGATTACTTTCCTTTGTGTTCCCCTGTGACATTTTTATTTTCCAACGACACACGAAGGAGAAAGGCCATATCGACTGATACCTCTTAGCGATGAGATCAAGTACGTAAAAGTCGATTTAATTTTGTTCCTTTCGATGTTGTTCCCTGATATCTTTAAGGCTTTTTAAGGCTCTTAAGATTCTTTAAGGTCCTTTCACGGTAAAGGATACGATCTGCCCGGAGTTTATTTATTAATACATTGTGTATATCCTAATGATATTGCTACTCCGAGGCAAAACGACAATATGATTTGAATCGTCCTCTAGCCCATGTGCCGCTACAAATAATGCGACTGTACTGAGATACTGTACAAAACTCTAAAGCGGTAGAGGCTGAAATGTTTTCTCGAATCTGCTTAGACACGCGTATTAGAAACCTGAATTTCGCTCGATAGAGCTATTCCACGACAACTTGGTGTTTAAGTACCAGATCTAACGCGGCGAAATGTCAAAGCTTCCCGTTATCGCGATCCTGGTTCCCCGTGAACAATGTACCATAAAGGCGTTTTGCGGCAGAAGGCTAGTAGGACAGGTCAGGGTACTGAAACGATCGGACACGTCCATGGTGCTCGTAGGACAATCCGTTAGCCGCGTTGCCCCCATCGAATCGTCCGTGATCCGAAACGTCCCTCGAATGTACCTCGCTCGACCGACGTACGAGTCTCTCTTTTCCCTCCCGACAATGGTCGTTTTTACACGTGGCGTTGGCATCGTGACTGGCGTTAGGTGTTGCCGCGTCTATCACGCTCGCGTACACGCTGCCAGCCGGTAATTTAGCGGCGAGTCTACGTCGATTTCTCCGACCGATAAAGCCACGCGAGAGAAAGAGGCGACAAGGGAGGATCGTCCTGGCGAATAATTCAGGGTCGACTCTATTTTCCAATTGACGGAGAGAAAGAGAGAGAGGGAAAATGAGAGACTTGTATCTGGACGTTTGAATCGACCGCGCGACGGATGAGTCTTCAGCGCCATCGTTTTCATGCGATTCGCGGTAATGACAGAATCGAAACCGAAGCGTTCTCGAGTTTCGTTGCTGTTTGCGCGGCTCTTGTTCTTCGTGGTTCGTGGTTTTGATATTTGTGGGCCAAGAAAGGATACCGTTTCTACTATTCCTCTTTGTTCCCGATGATGGTTTCAGAGGGTTTCAGGGGATTCACAGATCTTTTTGATTTCTGATATGACGCGTGAGAAAGACTTCGTAGATGTTGCTGAATTCTAGCATCAGCTTTTGAGAAGTATCAGATAGATCGATCGGTTGGCAGCTTTTGTGTCTCTCCTGCGGAACGAAACGATGAAATCGTGCAGCGATTGTTCACAATTGGCAACTGCCGTGTCTCTGCATCGAGAGATGACCCTGCCATTCTGTAGAAAGCAAGTATGTCATTTCATCACGAAACCCTCTACTCCTGCACCGATTGTTTTCCGTGTCACTGTCGTTCGGTCACTTCCTTTTACGTGACTTCGTGACACTCGCTTCGGGACCTGTTCTCCCCGTGTCCCAGTCGCTTGACCAAGTGCGACGATCTCGTGACATTTCGTCCACATAAATTACTTCTGGACGAACGAGGACTGTTAGACTCGTATAGTTTCGCGAAGGAATTCGAAATACAATTCGCTACGAGGCTGAAAAACTCGTGTATAAAGATAATGTGACTTGCATTAATCTATGCGCTGCGTTAAAGAATACAAGCAAGTTCCAATTGAATCGTTAACACACCGCGAACAACCGATTGCCAGAAGAAAGCACTAAATCGGCCAATTACGTTCACACCGTATTCGCTAGAAAGCAACAGTATCGTATAATACCCTTCAAACGTGTCAGAACGTTCCTCTCCATTAACACACCGTCCTCGAAACACGTCAGGATACCCAGGAACAGAAAGCAGCAAGCTCAGACAAAGGAAAGCTCTACGACCGTTGGTCACGCCAATTTTACGCACGATCGCGACCAGTACCGCCATTACGTGCGCTTTGACAGCCATTATCCGATCGACATTCTTGCGATCGTCGCACCATTTCGTCTCGTTATTGTCAGTTTGCCGATAGTCGGCGATGATTAACACGTTCAGGTATTCGAACGTACGTAAACGCTTTGACAGGCAATTAAATTTCTCACGGATGCATAAAAATCCTACTTACAAGTAAAGTTACCTCGCTATTAGACTCGCTCTTTTAAAACGATGTTTTATGCAGCAGAATTAAAGTACACATGTAGATACGAAGTTAATGATACGCTGTATATTCTGTGGTTAAAAGATGGCGTAATTTATAAAACGCATGGTTTCAATACGCTATCAAAAGTAGCTTTTTTATTATTTCTCGTATTGTCTATCGCAGGCTTGAAACAATGGCGACGTCAAAATCGCTCGAGCGAATCGTCCTGTCTCGTGACTAGCGCTCGTCGTCGATCGCGCCGCTTCGTGACCTCTTCGATTCAACCGCGCGAATACAATTTAATAATTCCCACTAGCTGTACCTGGTCAGCTGCTTTTTTCCTCGGTCGTAACATCTTCGAAGATACCCTTTAGCCTCGATCTTCTCGGCCGTATTTCGATCGAGTCGATCATTCGGTTCGCGCCGCTTGCGTCACACGGAGAAACCGCGATTACTGGAATAATCGATTAAGCACCTATCGAAGAAATTTATTGGATGATCGATCGACGTTGTCGAAATGCGATCGAGGAAGAAAACGATCTTTTAAATATTTCGAACTCAGCATTTGGCAACAAATATTTCGTTGCAAATAACGAGCTGTAAAGAATGATCGGATGCAATGTTCGAAGTAACGATTTCTATTCTTCCAAAAGGAATCTCATTGTTTCGAAAGACATGTTCAAAAACCGACGACATTCCCGGAGCAAACGTTCAAACACTGTGGCGAAGAAAATCTCCGAAAAAAATGAAAACTTGAAATGAAAAGGAGGTTTATCGAAACCGTCGCTTTTTTAACAGTTTTAACACAATCTCGAGTTAACGATCTATCGCGCGAGCGTCGTTCGACGAAACGTCGACGAGCAACGGAGAAAGTATCCTTTCAGGCGGCCGTGTGACTCCCTTTCTTTCGCTGTCCGGACCTCAATGGCCCGGAACGTGAGAGAGCAACCAGTCGACAATGTTTACGGCAGTCGCGTTTACGGCCGATTTTCCAGCGACGTCGTAAACGTATAACCTGCTGCTCGCTCCTGTACAGGGTCCATAAAACCGGCGACACGATCGATGTTCGTGAATTTCGCGATGCTGCTCGTGGGAACCTGACACTTCGATGTTCTAAAGTGGATCCGCGAACAGATGCTAGTTGAGACCCGTTCGATTTCGAACGAGTTGATGACAGAATTTAGAAAGTTGTTGGGTGTCATCGATGAAAGATCGATAGTTCAATTGGTAGAATGAGATTTTGCAAAGGGTCGTGATCAAAGTGGAAGAGAGCACGTGTCGATGTTTGTATAGCGAAAGAAAAATAAGAATAGATTTTTGACGTGGAGCGACGAGAGTACAGATACTTTGTAGCTGCGTGTAAGAGTGAGATGTTTATATTTGTTAGTATCTTCTCAGTTGGTTAGTTAACTAAGAAAGTTACGCTCTTCAATATACGCGAAAACCTTGCACAAATGGAATAATTCAATCGTACGGTTGTAACGACTTCTGAATTCCTCTTCTTAACTCATTGATCTCGTTTAACCTTCATCAAATTACTGCTGTAATCTCGCATATCATTGAATGCACGTTGATTGTCTCGAACGTCCAATAAAATTGTAATTTTCGCGTTTTATCTTCTACATCTTCGTCGACGGAAACGGAGGTTTCATCGTCACGTATAGTTCCCTGTTTATCGTGAATATCCATGATCGTTACATTATCTGAGTTACCTGAGAAATTAAAATTTCAAAGGAAAGAAGAAGGAAACGAAACATCTTTTATCTGGGACAAAAATTTCATCGATGTGAAATAATCGTGGTTGAATGAACGAATCATCGATGCAACGATAGCAAGAAGAATATCATGCGTCATCGTGGAGATACGATACGACTATAACGATCTCGATTATAACGCCGAGCTACCAAAAAGCATTTGCGTGCAGAAAACGATCGATTTCAACGACGACGCCATTCGGCTGTATGTCACCAAAGTCGGTCGATACGCGAACGTCGATAGTCACTTAGCGGTTCATCAGAAGCCGCTAATCTTAATTCGCTTATCGCATTATTCGTGGGTCCTGCCAATGGAGATGTCTGGCGCTCGAGAGATAATCCGGTCGGTATGGTAATTCGATGGAAGACACGTCGCGCCGAAACCCTCTTGTTTCTTTGCTGCCGCTGCATCGCACTATCCATCGACGTTGCTTTCCGTAGAACTTTGTTTCGCGTTCCTTGGGACAACAAGAAGCTTCTGTAAAGCGACGATAAAATATTTCAATCTATATTGTTACAGATGGTTTCAAACGATATGATACGATACGATGGTTTCGCATAATCTTATAAAAATAACATAATAAATTGTAGTAGTTAATCTCTTGAACACCGAATGTTTCTTGTGCTACATGCGAATGTTTCTTTCTATCGATTATCTCTTCTGATCTTGTAAAAATATATATATAATACGTTAAAAATAGGACGAGTTTTATCAAAACGATCCGTCGTTTAATTAGTTAATTCAACGCGACATCCAGTGCCACTTGGGAATCCACGAATTGACGAAGATTTACAAGCGGCGAACATTTGTCCACGACGAAGCGAGATAAGAGGTCGTCGACCACAGTGGAAGATTCGCGTTCGATAGCGGTCCAGGGAGCGGTCTCTCCTCGTCTCCGCGGGTCGCGGATATATTCCTCCGCCGCATCTACTTTGCACTGTCTCCGCGTAATCTCCATCAAACCATAAGTCTCTGCCTCGGTCCCGTCTCGCGAAATGACCGGTATTTATCTCGGCGTAAACGCGATCGCCGCGTTTAATTGCCGGATTTGATGCAGATGCGGTCGTATAACGAGCCGCCAGCCTCTCTAACGAGCGCGTTCTCGATCGCGATCGCGATCCGCTCGCTTTCCACCGCGCCGCTCGCTTTTCTTCCCCCTCTTTGCCTCTATTCCCGTAGCCCGCGTACGCTTTCTACATAGTTGGCCATACGATTTCGAATGTCACGCGATACAGCTCCCCCTCCGATGCGAGCTCTCTTCTGGTTAATTCACCGTTCGTCGATCGCCGCGTGTCGATACGTCCCCGTTAATTGAGATCGATGCGAGATGGATTCGTCATGATAAATAGCATTCGCGGTACTGATAGCCTTTTTTCTAACTTTTGTTTTCTCAGTAGCGTGGTTCTCAGAGATCGATGCGTGTTGCTCTAGTTTCGAGCAGATTTACTTAGCGATACTGATCTATTGGGAATTGTATTTTTTTTTTTTTTTTTTTTTT